>NC_134794.1:25635100-25637600 GCF_046742065.1 Oratosquilla oratoria | reverse complement strand
CCGTATATTATATATATATGTATATATATATATATATATATATATATATATATATATATATATATTGGCCGTGAGCGGTGACGTCACGTCGTTTCAGCTCGTTCGACATGACGTCACGTTGCAAAGGAATCGAAGTAATTTTATTTTGGCTAGAGACAGATGATTTTATTCACCTATTTATCACATTCTTTCGATAAATGAAATATTAAAAAAAGGCATTTATTCAAAGTTTAACGTGTGACGTCATGTCGCGTTGCTTTCTGAGCTCCTGGCAGAACCTCACGAAAATAAGTAAATAAATAAATGAATAGATAAATAAATAGATAAATAAACAGTATTCAAACGTCTATAATTTTATTCACCTATTTATCACATTCTTTCGATAAATGAAATATGAAAAAAGGCATTTATTCAAAGCTTAACGTGTGACGTCATGTCGCGTTGCTTTCTGAGTTCCTGACAGAACCTCACGAGAGAGAGAGAGAGAGAGAGAGAGAGAGAGATTGAGAGGACGTCGCGAGACTTTGACGACTTATTTGGGAGATTTGAGACTCCTTCGGGAGATTTTGAAGAATCCTTCGTAATACTTCAGAGTTGAATAACCGTGGAATTTCCGCGGGTCGAGAAAGAGAAAGAGAGAGAGAGAGACGACGGGAGAATTTGACGACAACATCGGGAGACTTTGACGACTGCTTTGGGAGACTGAAGACTTCTTCGGGAGATTTTGAAGACTCTTTATTACTTCAAAGTTGAATAACCATGGAATTTCCGCGGGTCGAAAAAGTGAGAGAGAGAAACGACGGAAGAATTTGACGACAACGTCGGGAGACTTTGACGACTCCTTTGGGAGACTGAAGACTCCTTCGGGAGATTTTGAAAACTCCTTTGTAATACTTCAAAGTTGAATAACCGTGGAACTTCCGCGTATCGAGAAAGAGGAAGATAGAGAGAGAGAGAAAGAGAGAGAAAGACGACGGGAGAATTTGACGACAACATCGGGAGAATTTGACAACTCCTTTGGGAGACTGAAGACTTCTTCGGGAGATTTTGGAAACTCCTTCGTAATACTTCAAAGGTGAATAACCGTAGAATTTCCGCGGGTCCTGGTAGCACTTAGATCCCGGACTGGGTTCAAGCTGTCTCCTTTTTTTAAGTAAAGGACTTTACAGGCAATGACAGTTCCCTTCCTTTCCCTCCTATCAGCTGCTGACATAGAACCAAACCAGCACTAGTACAGCACAAGCAAGGGCCTAACTTTCCTTTCCAGAGGTGAATGGGAATGCCCGAGGACGTCTGGCTTATGACTTTCAAGTCGGTAAGTCTAGAGGTAACAATCATCTTACCTTATGGCGCCAGGACCGTATCCACTGTAGTGTACTTTTGCTTTCTCACTGTTTTCCTCGGAGCACTGAGGACCCATTGGACATTGCCGGAGAATGTGGCTCATTGTCTGCATTTCTTGACAGGGACATGCATTTCTGGTGCTCGAAGTAACAGTGTACCTCATCATTTATTTTCATCCTCGCTAGGAACCGAAAGGTCTCCTATCGGCATAAGTGATGTTCTGCCATGGAAACAATCCACTGTGATCGTAAAAGACTGATAGTCCTGGTGTAAAAGAGCTTCCCTCAGCTGAATAAAGTTTTCTGCTGGTAGCCACAATGAACATATTGATAGATCTTTGGTGTTGTGGCTTAGAAGCGTGGTAGAAAGCGCTCTTTTTGAGCAGGAAACGGATCTGATTCCAACCAAAGAATATTATCTGGTGATAACCTTCCCAACGGTAATTCGAGTCTTCTTTCGCGTACGAGAAGACTTGGCCATTGCGTCGGCTCGTGGTTTTTCGGGAAAAAAAAAAAAAAAAAAAAAAAATTCTTGTAAATCGTGCCCGTCTCCTACTTCCTCGTGGTCTTCCTCGGTTCGTTGAGATGGCCTCAGGTAAGGGCTGAGGTGAACCCCGACAACCTGAGAGAGTGGGCTGCCACCGCTCTCTCACCGCTCTTCCGCCACTGGCCAGTCCCTCATGGGTCCTTGAGAGGCCATGGCCAGTATGTTTCGACGGAGACGATGTCGACAGCTTGGACAAACCCGGTTCGTCACTCTCTCAGGCTAACATGAACCCAGCCGTAAGTTCACATTCTCTAGCCCTTTCCTTCATCGGCCGATCTCTCCGTTCTTTGGAAGAAGATCCCCACGAGGATCACAGGGGCTGAAGGCTCCCGTTGCCAGTCCAGGGGCGTGGCTCTTGTCGCCGTATGGTTCCCTCGTCGAGCCCAATTTGGCTGGTGGCGCGGGTCGCCGGGGTGTCCTCCTGAAGAGGGCCATGTGCAACCCGGATGGAAGCGACTCTCGTGAGTGCTCACAGCCCTTCTCTTTCAGCAGTTTTTTTTTTTTTCCAGCAACTACTAAGATATTCTTTCAATTGGATGGTGAAAAGTATTGTTTACGTGGCGCCTGATGAATAATAACATGTGCATGGGTTTTTATGAATAATGTAATG
>NC_134794.1:25627600-25630100 GCF_046742065.1 Oratosquilla oratoria | reverse complement strand
ATAATATGAATGTATATGCAGGAAAAGCACAGGAAGCGTGTGTTCTTGAAAATGCAAGGTTGACCACAAAGAAAAACTATTAAAGCAGAGCGCTTTCGTGTATTCACATCTTCATTATGCATTATTTGCACTGAAGATGTGAATATACGAAAGCGCTCTGCTTTAATAGTTTTCGACGTCGTCAACTTTGCATATATATATATGATATATATATATATAAGTTTATTTCTTCATTATTTCTCTATTCCTATATCTATTCATTCATTTATCAATATAGTATTTATTCCTAAAGGGACCAACAATGGTTACGTGGTTGTTGGTGTACCTGCAAGACTAACGACGGAGACAATCAGATGTCCACTGTTCGTCACCCAGTTCCAACAAGAACATTTCACTCAAAATAGATATTGTAGCATTTAGATTCCGGACTGGGTCCAAAATGTCTCCTTTTTTTACGTAAAGGACTTGGCAGGCAATGACAGTTCCCTTCCTTTCCCTCCTATCAGCTGCTGACATAGAAACAAACCAGCACTAGTGCAGCACAAGCAAGGGCCTAACTTTCCTTTCCACAGAGATGAATGGGAATGCCCGAAGACATCTGGCTTATGACTTTCAAGCCGGTAAATCTGGAGGTAACAATCATCATTCCTTATCGCGCCAGGACCGTATCCACCGTAGTGTACATTTGTTTCCTCAAGGTTTGGTCGGAGCACTGAGGACCCATTGGACATTCCCGGAGAATGTGGCTCATTCTCTGTATTTATTGACACGGACATGCAGTTTTAGTGTTCGAGGTAATAATGAACATCATCATTTATTTTCTGCATTCATGTTCGCTAGGAACCGAAAGGGCTCCTATCGGCATAAGTGATGTCCTGCCATGGAACCTCCACTGTGATCGTAAAAGACTGATAG
This sequence comes from Oratosquilla oratoria, assembly GCF_046742065.1. NCBI lineage: Eukaryota > Metazoa > Arthropoda > Malacostraca > Stomatopoda > Squillidae > Oratosquilla > Oratosquilla oratoria. The sequence continues at coordinate 25,629,185 of NC_134794.1, read as the reverse complement.
TCCTGGTGTAAAAGAGCTTTCCTCAGCTGAATAAAGTTTTCTGGCGGTAGCCACAATAAGCACATTGATAGATCTTTGGTGTCAATGGCTTAAAAGCGTAGTGGAAAGCGCTGTTTTTGAGCAGGAAACGGATCTGATTCCAACCAAAGAATATTATCCGGTAATAGCCTTCTCGACGGTAATTCGAGTCTTCTTTCGTGTGCGAGAAGACTTGGCCATTGCGTCTGCTCGTGGTTTTTCGGGCAAAAAGAAAAGAAAAATTTCTTGATAAATCATGCCCCGGTCTCCTCCTTCCTCGTGGTCTTCCTCGGTTCGTTGAGATGGCCTCAGGTAAGGGCTGAGGTGAACCCCGACACCTGAGAGAGTGGGCTGCCACCGCTCTCTCATCGCTCTTCCGCCACTGGCCAGTCCCTCATGGGTCCTTGAGAGGCCATGGCCAGTATGTTTCGGCGGAGAGCGATGTCGACAGCTTGGACAAGCCCGGTTCGTCACTCTCTCAGGCCTAATAACGTGAACCCAGCCGAAAGTTCACATTCTCTAGCCCTTTCCTTCATCGGCCGATCTCTCCGTTCTTTGGAAGAAGATCCCCACGAGGATCACAGGGGCGGAATCCTCCAGTTGCCTGGCCAGGTGCCTACTTGCTTTGGCCGTGTGGTTCCTTCGTCGAGCCCAAGTTGGCTGGTGGCGCGGGTCGCCGGGGTGTCCTCCGGAAGAGGGCCGTGTGCAACCCGGATGGAAGCGACTCTCGTGAGTGCTCACAGTCCTTCTCTTTAAGCAGTTTTTTCCATCAACTACTAAGGTATTCTTTCAATTGGATGGTGAAAAGTATTGTTTACGTGGCGCCTGCTAAATAAAATAACATGTGGATGGGCTTTTATGAATAATGTAATGTGCATAACTATTGCATAATTGAAAGAGTTTGGCAGTACACAACGTATGGCTTCCTACTAAGCAATTCCAGTTTCTTCGTTGAAACGTAGAATCAGTGTTAATGGATTACTTTAATGAAAAAGTATTGCATAATCCTCGCCAAAATAGAATTAGTATTTGAAATCACTGTAGTACCAGGAACACTATTCCAAGTGAACAAAGCTCTATGACTTAAGTCATGACATACAGTAGTTCATTCGAGACTTCAACTGCCCAGGCTCGACGGTCCTCAGGCTCAGTGTTCCTCAACCCTTCAAAGTCTGTGGGTCTGTTACATATCTTCATGGAAGCCCTTTATACAGGATTAGATAGGATATAGTCATTTTACATTTGCATGAAAGAATTATTGATAAGTTGTTTTCTTTTTACAAGAACTGGTATTATAAGATTGTTTTCACTGTTCAAAAACGACAAAAAATAAAAGAAAAAAGTCAGTGTATATGCATAAAATGGTAGATAAAATAACAATGCCAATGATATCATGAAGTGCTTGTGTCCCGCTGCTAACAGAACTTACATTTTTATGTACAACCTTATAGCTTGAATATTTGGTGTCCAAGTAGGTGTAGCTTTCCAAACTATAGGAATAATATCTAGTTATACTGTCCTTCCGTTCATTTAGCCACAAAACTCTATCCTTTATCATGCCTATGAC
>NC_134794.1:25617600-25620100 GCF_046742065.1 Oratosquilla oratoria | reverse complement strand
ATAAAAGTGCTGAGGAGGACTATTAAGCTCTTAACAAGTTCCTGTTAGTAGAGAAGATGGCGGAGCAACAACAACTAAAAAGATGACTGCGAGTTTATCGACAGCGACGGGACATATTTAACGAGTACAATGACGACGAACTCATCAAACGCTTCAGAATGAACCGTGCTGGTATAATAAAAATGGCTGATTTAGTGAGGGACAAACTTCAATCCCGAACAGAACGGAATCGACCACTGAGTCCTGAGACGAAGGTGGCAATTACCCTATGATATTTAGCCACAGGTAAAATGCAGCAGTGACGAATTTGGGACCTCGCAAGCATCAATCAGCCGTGTCATTACTCAAACAATTGATGCACTATCAGAACCAGATATTGTAACTCAGTTTGTAAAATTCCTATTGACTCGCCAAGAAGTGCAAGTAAAACAAGCAGAGTTCATGGAAAACTAGGTTTCCCGGTGTTGTGGGTACCATAGATGGCACAAACATTAGAATTGGGGCTCCAAGTGTCGATGAACATTTATATGTAAACAGAAAACAATACCATAGCATCAACGTGCTTTGTCATGCCTCCCTCTTATCCTTGTGTTTTAAACTTGGCTTGAATCGCCCATTTATTATTATTTTTTCTCCATAATCACGTTGATCAAGAGGAGTGTTTCCTCTTGTGACCAGTTTGGCTTCCTTTTCTTTTTCTGTGTTTCTTCTGCCATGTCTATGTCCTCTGAAATTATTGTTGAGTCTTCTGTCGGAAGATTTGTCTGTGGCACGGCCGCCTGTACAATGCGCCTTCGTCCAAAAATATCTGTCGTTGGTTAATAAGTACTTCTAAAAACCCATACATACGATATCTATGTGTTATCATGATACTTTATTAATAAATTCTGAATAACTGCATTAATAACACTGTTTTATGTGTGCAATTTTTGATAATACGTCCATTTACATGTTCATAAGCTGCTAACTTCAGCGCTGTTTAGCGGTACTTGACAAACAACTGTTTGCTAGCTAACAGTTGTTAGTTAAGCATTGGTGTATAACTTTTAGTGGTTTTCTGTTAGCTAGCAGAGATTGTTAAGGCTAACAAAAAAGTTTTGTGTATACGGCCCCAGGTGACCTCCCCCAGTGATTAGCAAGTATAGTAACTCTAGTATAAAACTTAGATCTTTACTAGAATCTTTGGATTAATTCTTATCCCGATAGCTACTGAAGAAGGGTCTTGAACCCGAAATCGCGATCTAGCTAATATGACTACATACAGCCAAGTCATAAATTTCCTTCCTAAGGAAAACAAATCCTTAATAAGGTATATGGAAAATACCATTAAGAAAATTATTAATGCACAACTAGCCATCACTTTTAATGAAACATGCATTAGAGAAAAACTCCTGCCCAAATACACTGACAATATATATATATATAATATACATATATATATATATTTACATATATATATATATATATTTACATATATATATATATATATATATACATGTATGTACATATATATACATGTATTTATGTGTATATATATATATACATATGTATATATACATATATATATGTATGTATATATATATATATATATATATATATATATATAATATACATATACATGTATATATATATATATGTATATATATACATATATATATATATACATATGTAATGTAATATACATATACATGTATATATATATATATATATATATATATATATATATATATATACATATATATATATATATATATATTGGCCGAGAGCGGTGTCGTCACGTCGCTTTAGTGCGTCCGACACGACGTCACGTTGCAAAGGAATCAAAGTATTTTCATTCTGGCTAAAGACTGACGATTTTATTCACCTATTTATCACATTCTTTCGATAATTGAAATATTAGAAAAGGCATTTATTCAAAGCTTAACGTATGACGTCATGTCACGTTGCTTGCTGAGCTCCTGACAGAACCTCACGAAAATAAGTAGACAAATAGATAAATAAATAGATAAACAGTATTCAAACGTCTATAACTTTATTCACCTATTTATCACGTTTTTTCGATAAATGAAATATAAAAAGAGACATTTATTCAAAGCTTAACGTGTGACGTCATGACGCGTTGCTTTCTGAGCTCCTGATAGAACCTAACGAGAAAGAGAAAGAGAGAGAGAGAGATGACGGAGAATTTGACGACAACGTCGGGAGACTTTGACGACTCCTTTGGAGTCTGAAGACTTCTTCGGGAGATTTTAATCAAAGACTCCTTAATACTACAAAGTTGAATAACCGTGGAATTTCCGCGGGTCGAGAAAGAGAGAGAGAGAGAGAGACGACGGGAGAATTTGACGACAATATCGGGAGACTTTGACGACTTCTTTGGGAGACTGAAGACTTCTTCGGGAGATTTTGAAGACTCCTTAATACTTCAAAGTTGAATAACCGTGGAATTTCCGCGGGTCGAGAAAGAGAAAGAGAGAGAGTGATGATGGGAGAATTTGAC
>NC_134794.1:25602600-25610100 GCF_046742065.1 Oratosquilla oratoria | reverse complement strand
TAGATCTTTGGTGTCAATGGCTTAAAAGCGTAGTGGAAAGCGCTGTTTTTGAGCAGGAAACGGATCTGATTCCAACCAAAGAATATTATCCGGTAATAGCCTTCTCGACGGTAATTCGAGTCTTCTTTCGTGTGCGAGAAGACTTGGCCATTGCGTCTGCTCGTGGTTTTTCGGGCAAAAAGAAAAGAAAAATTTCTTGATAAATCATGCCCCGGTCTCCTCCTTCCTCGTGGTCTTCCTCGGTTCGTTGAGATGGCCTCAGGTAAGGGCTGAGGTGAACCCCGACACCTGAGAGAGTGGGCTGCCACCGCTCTCTCATCGCTCTTCCGCCACTGGCCAGTCCCTCATGGGTCCTTGAGAGGCCATGGCCAGTATGTTTCGGCGGAGAGCGATGTCGACAGCTTGGACAAACCCGGTTCGTCACTCTCTCAGGCCTAATAACGTGAACCCAGCCGAAAGTTCACATTCTCTAGCCCTTTCCTTCATCGGCCGATCTCTCCGTTCTTTGGAAGAAGATCCCCACGAGGATCACAGGGGCGGAATCCTCCAGTTGCCTGGCCAGGTGCCTACTTGCTTTGGCCGTGTGGTTCCTTCGTCGAGCCCAATTTGGCTGGTGGCGCGGGTCGCCGGGGTGTCCTCCGGAAGAGGGCCGTGTGCAACCCGGATGGAAGCGACTCTCGTGAGTGTTCACAGCCCTTCTCTTTAAGCAGTTTTTTCCATCAACTACTAAGGTATTCTTTCAATTGGATGGTGAAAAGTATTGTTTACGTGGCGCCTGATGAATAAAATAACATGTGGATGGGTCTTTATGAATAATGTAACGTGCATAACTATTGCATAATCTAAAGAGTTTGGCAGTACACAACATATCGTCTCCTTCTACTAAGCAATTCCAGCCTCTTCATTGAGTACTCTACTGCGACGAACACATGAAACACGCCAAAATAGAATTAGTATTTGAAATGTCTGTAGTAAAAGTAACACCATTGCAAATGAACAAACCTCTATGACTTAAATCATGACATACAGTAGTTTATTTGAGACTTAAACTGCCCAAGCTCAACAGTCCTCTGGCTCAGTGTTTCTCAACCCTTCAAGTTCTGTGGGTCTGTTCCATAGACTCATATCTTCAGGGAACCCCTTGGTATTGGAGTAGACAGGATAAAGTCATTCTACTTTTGCACGAAAGAATTGTTGATAAATTATTTTCTTTTCACAAGAACTGGCACTATCAGATTGTATTCATCATTCAAACATGACACAAAAAATAGAATAAACTCAGGAACTCGGAACTAGACCCGTGACTTTTTTTTCCACCCCGTGTATATATATGTATATATATATATATATATATATATATATATATATATATATATACATTACACACACATGCAAACACACACACGCGCGCGCGCACACATGTATATATATATATATATACATATACATATATATGAATATATATATATACATATATATACATATATATATATATATATATATATATATATATATGTATATATATATGTATAATATACAGTTCCGATCGTCGTCCCTGGATTCGAACCTAGGTTCGTGAATTCTCACTGCCGTTGCTCTACCGACTGAGCTATTGACCCTATAAAAGTCACCAACCTGGAAGTTAATCTATTTTCCGTGGAGCTAAGTCGACTGCTAACTGCCGTCCGTACTCATCATTTCACAGTGACTCAGGGCATCTTAGCTAGTGGTTAGGACTGTTACGTTTCCTTGATGGAATTATCGTCGTTTTCATACCTGAATGGAATCACCAGTGACGGTGATGTTGATCAAATAATTCCGACCGTCGTCCCCGGATTCGAACCTGGGCTCGTAACCTATTATATATATATATATATATATGGGCTCGTAACCTATTATATATATATATATATATATATATATATATATATATATATATATATAAATATATATATAATATATATATATATAAATACATATCATAAATATATATATATATAATATATATATATATAAATATATATATATATATATATTATATATATATATATATATATATTGGCTACCTCTCTTGTAAAGGGGAAAAAGCCTTTGACATATGTATGTATATATATATATATATATATATATATATATATATATATATATATGTTTCATTAAAAGTGATGGCTAGTTGTGCATTAATAATTTTCTTAATGGTATTTTCCATATACCTTATTAAGGATTTGTTTTCCTTAGGAAGGAAATTTATGACTTGGCTGTATGTAGTCATATTAGCTAGATCGCGATTTCGGGTTCAAGACCCTTCTTCAGTAGCTATCGGGATAAGAATTAATCCAAAGATTCTAGTAAAGATCTAAGTTTTATACTAGAGTTACTATACTTGCTAATCACTGGGGGAGGTCACCTGGTATTACGGGCAGGGACGAAATGTCACGTGCGCTAGGGAGCCTCCGGGTTTGTGTTGTGGCGGAGTGTGGCGTTTTGTCTCGTAGTTGGACGAGTGGCGTTTTGTCTCGTATTGGCGTTTGTGGTGTTATGTCTCATGTTTTTATTTGTAACGGTTTGTCTCATGCTTGGAAGTGCTCTGAGGTCTTCTGCTTGTACATTTAGGTTTGGGCTCAACTCTTTAATATACAACGCTTCTAAAATTGGGAGGCGTCTATCGTCAGTACATAAATCCAAAATCTCGGTGTTTTTCTCTAGTGTCTCTCTTACTAGTGTTATGCCGTGGGCTTCTCTTAAATGATTTTTAGGGGCTCCAGATGTCAGGTGGTATGAGAGGCGACGGGATAACCTCATTGTCGTCATGCCAATATAGGTGGATGGGAGGGCTTCACAGTTCCCTCGTGTACATGTGAACCTATAGATGGCATGTGATTTCTGAAGTTCCTTTCTCTCTTGTAGGGGGCTGTTTCTAATAAGAAGGTGGCTAGTTTTTTTAGTTTTATAATAAATCACTAGATTTAGTATTTTTTCTGGATTGACTGGTTTAATGTTTCTTTTTATAATTTGCTTCATAATGCGTTCATCTTCTTTATAAGCTGACGAAAAAGTGGATTTATAATATATGTTGATTTTCTCTTTATTTTGTTTATCATTGTTGTTGTTATGCCAGCCGTCCATTATTTTCTTTGTTTGAAAATGTATCTCTTTTTCATTGAAGCCGTTATTAATCAGAACTTGAGTGGAACGTTCGATTTCATCATGCACTTGTGTCCATGTGCTGCAGTGAGTTAGTGCTCTTCGAATATAGGCACTGATGGTAGAGTCCTTATATCTTTGAGGGCACTCACTGGATCCATTAAGGCAGTGTCCAGGGTTAGTGGGTTTTGTGTACACTGTTGTATTAAAAGAATTTTCATTTTGTTTCACTAAGAGGTCGAGGAAGGGTAAAGCTCCGTCAATGCTATCTTCCATAGTGAAAGTGAGTTCAGATGTCTCTTGTAATAGGTGGCGGAGTTTTTCAGCTTCATTGCTGTTATTGGTTTTAATGAAGATATCATCAATGTATCTACAGTAAATATCTGGCTTTTCTGTTTTACTGAATACTTCTTCTTCTACGCAGCCCATGAAGAAGTTTGCCATTAATACTCCAAGGGGGGATCCCATTGCAACTCCATCAATTTGGCAATATTTGTTTCCACGGGGGCAAGTGAACGGGACTTCTTTTGTACAGCATTCAAGCAGTTTACGTAGTGTAAGTTCTGGAATGTCTAGTATAGGTGTAGTGTTATCGTGGTACACTTTGTTGATGATGTAATCAATTGTTCGATCTACGGAAATATTAGTGTATAACCCCTCCACATCAAGAGAAGCGATTCTACCTTTAGCAGAGTTTGCCTTAATAATGTCTAGGAAATCAGATGTAGATTGTAGACTATAGGTGGCGGGAGTGTAGGGAGTTAGAATAGAGCACAGTTTCTTGGCGAGTTTGTACGTAGGTGCAGGGATTTGTGAGATTATGGGACGGAGTTTATTACCAGGTTTGTGTGTTTTGACTGTCCCATAGCAGTAACCCATACCATACTCTCCTGAAAGTTTATTAAATTTTACTTTGCTGGCAGCATTATTCCCTTCTATAAGTCGATTTACCTTTTTCTTGGGTGATTCTGTAGGGTCTTTGTTTCTTTATAAAAAGAAACATTAAACCAGTCAATCCAGAAAAAATACTAAATCTAGTGATTTATTATAAAACTAAAAAAACTAGCCACCTTCTTATTAGAAACAGCCCCCTACAAGAGAGAAAGGAACTTCAGAAATCACATGCCATCTATAGGTTCACATGTACACGAGGGAACTGTGAAGCCCTCCCATCCACCTATATTGGCATGACGACAATGAGGTTATCCCGTCGCCTCTCATACCACCTGACATCTGGAGCCCCTAAAAATCATTTAAGAGAAGCCCACGGCATAACACTAGTAAGAGAGACACTAGAGAAAAACACCGAGATTTTGGATTTATGTACTGACAATAGACGCCTCCCAATTTTAGAAGCGTTGTATATTAAAGAGTTGAGCCCAAACCTAAATGTACAAGCAGAAGACCTCAGAGCACTTCCAAGCATGAGACAAACCGTTACAAATAAAAACATGAGACATAACACCACAAACGCCAATACGAGACAAAACGCCACTCGTCCAACTACGAGACAAAACGCCACACTCCGCCACAACACAAACCCGGAGGCTCCCTAGCGCACGTGACATTTCGTCCCTGCCCGTAATACCAGGGGCCGTATACACAAAACTTGTTAGCGCTAACAAATAGCTGTTAAGGGTAACAAATTCCTGTTAAGGCTAACATTTAGCTGTTAAGCACTAATAGTGATACAGAAAACTTGTTAGGGCCTTAAAAGTACTGTTAAGATAAAAGTGCTGAGGAGGACTATTAAGCTCTTAACAAGTTCCTGTTAGTAGAGAAGATGGCGGAGCAACAACAACTAAAAAGATGACTGCGAGTTTATCGACAGCGACGGGACATATTTAACGAGTACAATGACGACGAACTCATCAAACGCTTCAGAATGAACCGTGCTGGTATAATAAAAATGGCTGATTTAGTGAGGGACAAACTTCAATCCCGAACAGAACGGAATCGACCACTGAGTCCTGAGACGAAGGTGGCAATTACCCTATGATATTTAGCCACAGGTAAAATGCAGCAGTGACGAATTTGGGACCTCGCAAGCATCAATCAGCCGTGTCATTACTCAAACAATTGATGCACTATCAGAACCAGATATTGTAACTCAGTTTGTAAAATTCCTATTGACTCGCCAAGAAGTGCAAGTAAAACAAGCAGAGTTCATGGAAAACTAGGTTTCCCGGTGTTGTGGGTACCATAGATGGCACAAACATTAGAATTGGGGCTCCAAGTGTCGATGAACATTTATATGTAAACAGAAAACAATACCATAGCATCAACGTGCTTTGTCATGCCTCCCTCTTATCCTTGTGTTTTAAACTTGGCTTGAATCGCCCATTTATTATTATTTTTTCTCCATAATCACGTTGATCAAGAGGAGTGTTTCCTCTTGTGACCAGTTTGGCTTCCTTTTCTTTTTCTGTGTTTCTTCTGCCATGTCTATGTCCTCTGAAATTATTGTTGAGTCTTCTGTCGGAAGATTTGTCTGTGGCACGGCCGCCTGTACAATGCGCCTTCGTCCAAAAATATCTGTCGTTGGTTAATAAGTACTTCTAAAAACCCATACATACGATATCTATGTGTTATCATGATACTTTATTAATAAATTCTGAATAACTGCATTAATAACACTGTTTTATGTGTGCAATTTTTGATAATACGTCCATTTACATGTTCATAAGCTGCTAACTTCAGCGCTGTTTAGCGGTACTTGACAAACAACTGTTTGCTAGCTAACAGTTGTTAGTTAAGCATTGGTGTATAACTTTTAGTGGTTTTCTGTTAGCTAGCAGAGATTGTTAAGGCTAACAAAAAAGTTTTGTGTATACGGCCCCAGGTGACCTCCCCCAGTGATTAGCAAGTATAGTAACTCTAGTATAAAACTTAGATCTTTACTAGAATCTTTGGATTAATTCTTATCCCGATAGCTACTGAAGAAGGGTCTTGAACCCGAAATCGCGATCTAGCTAATATGACTACATACAGCCAAGTCATAAATTTCCTTCCTAAGGAAAACAAATCCTTAATAAGGTATATGGAAAATACCATTAAGAAAATTATTAATGCACAACTAGCCATCACTTTTAATGAAACATGCATTAGAGAAAAACTCCTGCCCAAATACACTGACAATATATATATATATAATATACATATATATATATATTTACATATATATATATATATATTTACATATATATATATATATATATATATATATATATACATGTATGTATATATATATACATGTATTTATGTGTATATATATATATACATGTATATGTATATATACATATATATGTATATATGTATGTATATATATATATATATATATAATATACATATACATGTATATATATATATGTATATATATATACATATATATATATATACATATGTAATGTAATATATACATGTATATATATATATATATATATATATATATATATATATATATATATATATATATATATATATATATATATATATATTGGCCGAGAGCGGTGTCGTCACGTCGCTTTAGTGCGTCCGACACGACGTCACGTTGCAAAGGAATCAAAGTATTTTCATTCTGGCTAAAGACTGACGATTTTATTCACCTATTTATCACATTCTTTCGATAATTGAAATATTAGAAAAGGCATTTATTCAAAGCTTAACGTATGACGTCATGTCACGTTGCTTGCTGAGCTCCTGACAGAACCTCACGAAAATAAGTAGACAAATAGATAAATAAATAGATAAACAGTATTCAAACGTCTATAACTTTATTCACCTATTTATCACGTTTTTTCGATAAATGAAATATAAAAAGAGACATTTATTCAAAGCTTAACGTGTGACGTCATGACGCGTTGCTTTCTGAGCTCCTGATAGAACCTAACGAGAAAGAGAAAGAGAGAGAGAGAGATGACGGAGAATTTGACGACAACGTCGGGAGACTTTGACGACTCCTTTGGAGTCTGAAGACTTCTTCGGGAGATTTTAATCAAAGACTCCTTAATACTACAAAGTTGAATAACCGTGGAATTTCCGCGGGTCGAGAAAGAGAGAGAGAGAGAGAGACGACGGGAGAATTTGACGACAATATCGGGAGACTTTGACGACTTCTTTGGGAGACTGAAGACTTCTTCGGGAGATTTTGAAGACTCCTTAATACTTCAAAGTTGAATAACCGTGGAATTTCCGCGGGTCGAGAAAGAGAAAGAGAGAGAGTGATGATGGGAGAATTTGACGACAACGTCGGGAGACTTTGACGACTCCTTTGGGAGACTGAAGACTCCTTCGGGAGATTTTGAAAACTCCTTCGTAATACTTCAAATTGAATAACCGTGGAACTTCCGCGTATCG
>NC_134794.1:25587600-25595100 GCF_046742065.1 Oratosquilla oratoria | reverse complement strand
GTCTGCTCGTGGTTTTTCGGGCAAAAAGAAAAGAAAAATTTCTTGATAAATCATGCCCCGGTCTCCTCCTTCCTCGTGGTCTTCCTCGGTTCGTTGAGATGGCCTCAGGTAAGGGCTGAGGTGAACCCCGACACCTGAGAGAGTGGGCTGCCACCGCTCTCTCATCGCTCTTCCGCCACTGGCCAGTCCCTCATGGGTCCTTGAGAGGCCATGGCCAGTATGTTTCGGCGGAGAGCGATGTCGACAGCTTGGACAAGCCCGGTTCGTCACTCTCTCAGGCCTAATAACGTGAACCCAGCCGAAAGTTCACATTCTCGTGCCCTTTCCTTCATCGGCCGATCTCTCCGTTCTTTGGAAGAAGATCCCCACGAGGATCACAGGGGCGGAATCCTCCAGTTGCCTGGCCAGGTGCCTACTTGCTTTGGCCGTGTGGTTCCTTCGTCGAGCCCAATTTGGCTGGTGGCGCGGGTCGCCGGGGTGTCCTCCGGAAGAGGGCCGTGTGCAACCCGGATGGAAGCGACTCTCGTGAGTGTTCACAGCCCTTCTCTTTAAGCAGTTTTTTCCATCAACTACTAAGGTATTCTTTCAATTGGATGGTGAAAAGTATTGTTTACGTGGCGCCTGATGAATAAAATAACATGTGGATGGGTCTTTATGAATAATGTAACGTGCATAACTATTGCATAATCTAAAGAGTTTGGCAGTACACAACATATCGTCTCCTTCTACTAAGCAATTCCAGCCTCTTCATTGAGTACTCTACTGCGACGAACACATGAAACACGCCAAAATAGAATTAGTATTTGAAATGTCTGTAGTAAAAGTAACACCATTGCAAATGAACAAACCTCTCGTTGTCCTCGCCACATGCATGGACCAACTTAATTGTCACCCGGAAAACCATGAAACGCATGGAGACCTGGGGCCGTATACACAAAACTTGTTAGCACTAACAAATAGCTGTTAAGGGTAACAAATTCCTGTTAAGGCTAACATTTAGCTGTTAAGCACTAACAGTGATACAGAAAACTTGTTAGGGCCTTAAAAGTACGGTTAAGATAAAAGTGCTGAGGAGGACTAGTAAGCTCTTAACAAGTTCCTGTTTAGTAGAGAAGATGGCGGAGCAACAACAACTAAAAAGATGACTGCGAGTTTATCGACAGCGACGGGACATATTTAACGAGTACAATGATGACGAACTCATCAAACGCTTCAGAATGAACCGTGCTGGTATAATAAAAATGGCTGATTTAGTGAGGGACAAACTTCAATCCCGAACAGAACGGAATCGACCACCGAGTCCTGAGACGAAGGTGGCAATTACCCTATGATATTTAGCCACAGGTAAAATGCAGCAGTGACGAATTTGGGACCTCGCAAGCATCAATCAGCCGTGTCATTACTCAAACAATTGATGCACTATCAGAACCAGATATTGTAACTCAGTTTGTAAAATTCCTATTGACTCGCCAAGAAGTGCAAGTAAAACAAGCAGAGTTCATGGAAAACTGTAGGTTTCCCGGTGTTGTGGGTACCATAGATGGCACAAACATTAGAATTGGGGCTCCAAGTGTCGATGAACATTTATATGTAAATAGAAAACAATACCATAGCATCAACGTGCTTTGTCATGCCTCCCTCTTATCCTTGTGGTTTAAACTTGGCTTGAATCGCCCATTTATTATTATTTTTTCTCCATAATCACGTTGATCAAGAGGAGTGTTTCCTCTTGTGACCAGTTTGGCTTCCTTTTCTTTTTCTGTGTTTCTTCTGCCATGTCTATGTCCTCTGAAATTATTGTTGAGTCTTTCGTCGGAAGATATGTCTGTGGCACGGCCGCCTGTACAATGCGCCTTCGTCCAAAAATATCTGTCGTTGGTTAATAAGTACTTCTAAAAACCCATACATACGATATCTATGTGCTATCATGATACTTTATTAATAAATTCTGAACAACTGCATTAATAACACTGTTTTATGTGTGCAATTTTTGATAATACGTCCATTTACATGTTCATAAGCTGCTAACTTCAGCGCTGTTTAGCGGTACTTGACAAACAACTGTTTGCTAGCTAACAGTTGTTAGTTAAGCATTGGTGTATAACTTTTAGTGGTTTTTTGTTAGCTAGCAGAGATTGTTAAGGCTAAACAAAAAAGTTTTGTGTATACGGCCCAGGATGGGTATAGGAGAGGTCGCTTTTCTTGAACGGGTTAAGCAAGATGGATTATCTTTTAGTTAATTAAGGAGTACGTTTGACTAAGATGTTTTAATCAATTTATTACGCTCAAGGAGCGTCAAACCTAGTACAAAAGTGTAGCTATGTACAGAGTACTAGTGACACACAGGACATTCTCGAATCATAACTGAAGGAATTATTTGTAGTTTATCACCCATTAGTGCGGGTGATACAAAAATATATACAGTGATCACCTTCTGGCAAATATTTACATATAATAATAAGTAATCGTCGATGAGGTATCAAGGTTGTCGGCATATGGGGTGTTAGCCGCCAGCCTGCACGATGCTGTACCTCGGCACCTTTCTGGTCTAACCCGCCTACATCGTGCGGTAGCCGGGTTTGCGTCGGGCACGTATAACAACTGTTGTCGGTCTCACCAGAAGTTCGCTGCGTTTGTACTGCATTTTGAAGTGGAAGGACATTCTTGTGGCTGGTTGGATGGTTTACACTCTGAAGTCTTCTCAGCATTACCACGGTGACGTGTAGGGGAAGTGGCGGCTTATACGTACCAGCCATTTGTAGGCTAGGGCAATAGTTGTTGCAGCTGGCAGATTCCATACTACAGACATTCCTTGTTATTATGCTCAGGGGAACAACAAAAAATCTAGTGCAAAAAGATAAATATATACAGATTATTTGTAGATTACTTAAAACATTTTCCGAATCATGACTGATTTATTTATGTATACTTAAAATCACACCAAAACGTGAGGGTTGGTTGCAATAGGATTAATTCTAATTTATCAACCTTCAAGCAAATATTTACAGACATCAAGAACTGATTGTCGATGTGGTATTAAAGGGGCTATCGTGGGGGCAATTAATACAGTAGTGCTCTAGACTGTTGGCATTAGGGGGGTGTCGCACAGCCTGCACGATGGAGTACCTCGGATAACACCTTCGGTCTCCACCCACTTGCCACACTGGTCTGTTAGCCGAGTCTGAGTCGGGACACTCACAACATTGTGTCTTCTCACAATAAGTCCCGATTTAACGTCTTATACTTATAGGAGAAGAGGAAGAAAATGTCTCTTTTAAGAGTAGTGTTGGGAATAGATACACTTGTAGCCCTCTCAGCATTTGCTACGGCGGCGAGTAGGGGAGTCAGGCAGCTTGTCTTACCATTCGCTTGTAAGAAGGTAGGAAGGCAAGTAGTAGAAGTGGCCGGCTGGGGTTGGATCCATACTACAGGCTGTCCTTTGCTAGCCGATCAGCTCGGTGTCATTGCCTAGGAGTTCGATATTGGGATGGAAATCCACAGGAAGTGTTACCCTCTGTAAGTTTCCGTGAGTTGTGGCCAGTTGTCGCATTATTTTGTGTTACCAACTTGTTGGATGTTCAGGCTTGGTAGCATGAGGAGAGCACGGAGGGGCCTGCCTGAGGCTAGTCGCAGATGATCAGAGCCGTTTTTGACTAAGATGTGATTAATTTTCCTGGGCCGTAATACACAAAACTTTGTTTGTTAGACCTTAACAATCTCTGCTAGCTAACAGAAAAACTACTAAAAGTTATAACACCAATGCCTTAACTAACAACTGTTAGCTAGTAAACAGTTGTTTGTCAAGTTGCGCTAAACAGTGCTAAAGTTTGCAGCTTATGAAACGTGTAAAATGGACGTATTAAATAAAAATTGGCACACGATAAAACAGTGTTATTAATGGCAGTTGTTCAGAAAAATCTATTAATATGAGTACTCATGATAGCACATAGATATCGTAATGTATGGTTTTTTAGGAGCTACTTATTAACCAACGACAGATATTTTTGGACGAAGGCGTATTGTGTAGGCGGCCCGCGCCACAGACAAATCCTTCCGACAGAAGACACACCAATTATTTCAGAGGATATAGACATGGCAGAAGAATCACAGAAAAAGAAAAGGAAGCCAAACTGGTCACGAAGAGGAAACACTCCTCTTGGTCAACGTGATTATGGAGGGAAAAAATAATTATAAAATGGGCGATTCAAGCCAAGGACACAAGGACACGAAGGAGGCATGGCAAAGCACGTTGAATGCTGGTGGTATCGTTTTTCTGTTTACGATATAAATGTTCATCAACACTTGGAGCCACAATTCTAATATTTGTGCCATCCCCTAAAAATGGTACCCATAACACCGGGAAACCTACAGTCCTTCCATGATCTCTGCTTGTTTTACTTGCGCTTCTTGGTTCTGATAGTGCATCAATTGTTTGAGTAATGACACGGCTGATTGTTTGCATGTGAGGTCTCAAAGTCGTCGCTTGCTGCATTTTACCTGTGGCTAAATATCATAGGGTAAATTTCCACCTTCGTCTCAGGACTCGGTGGTCGATTCCGTTCTGTTCGGGGATTGAAAGTTGTGAAACCTCACTAAATCAGCCATTGTTCATTATACCAGGCACGGTTCATTCTGAAGCGTATGATGAGTTCGTCGTCATTGTACTCGTTAAATATGTCCCGTCGCCTGACGACATCACACGCCGTCGTCTTTGTATTTGTTGTTGTTGCTCCCGCCATCTTTTCTACTACCCGGAATTTGTTAAGAGCGTAATAGTCCTCCACACCACTTTTTACCTTAACATGTACTTTTAAGGCCCTAACAAGTTTTTCTGTAATCCACTGTTAGTGCTTAACAGCTAAATGTTAGTCCTAATCAGGAATTTGTTACCCTTAACAGCTATTTGTCGGCGGGCGATTTTAAATGCAACCGAGGAAAAACTCACTCATTTACCTTCCATTGATCATAACTGATCGTGTTTTTGTGTGGTAATATGTATACTTACTGCGTTTTTATCCACTTTAAGTGTAACCTGGTTTGTGTGTGCGTGCGCGCGTGCGTGCGTGCATGACTGCCTTTGTGCATGGACACTTGCATTGGGAAAGGCCCCAATAACCCAACCCTGAATATCAACGGTTTCAAAAGGCCTACTCCTCTTCCTCCCACTCCCTCCCTCTCCTTCTCCTCCTCCTCCCACTTCCCCTCCTCCTCCTCTTCCTCCCACTCCCTCTCCTCCTCGTCTTCCTCACACTTTCTCTTCCTACTCCTCTTTCCACTCCCTCTCCTCCTCGCTCTCTTCCTCCCTCTCCTCCTACCCTTCCCACTCCCTCTCCTCCTCCTCTTCCCCCTCCCTCTCCTCTTCCTCCTCCTCTTCCCACTCCCTCTCCTCTTCCCCTTCCTTCTCCTCTTCCTCCTTTTCCCACTCCATCTCCTCCTCCTCCCCCTCCCTCTTCTCCCCTCCTCCTCCTCCCCCTCCCTCTCCTCCCCCTCTTCTTCCCTCTATTCCTCCTCCTCCTTCCTCTATTCCTCCTCTTCCTCCCCTCTCACTTTCCTTTCCAATGACTCAACATCTTCCTCTTTCTCCTCCTCCACCTCCTACTCCTCCTCTTTTTCCCCCTCCTCCTCCCTCTCCCACTCTCCTTCCCAGTGACTCAACATTTTCCTCCACCTCCTCCTCCTCCTCCTCCTCGTCTATCACCCCCCCATACCACTACCACTCGTTACTAAGGGGGGAGAGGGAGACGAGGAAGTGCCACACAGTAGAATAAGATCGCCTGACGACAACCAACCTAAATAAAAGCTTAAATGCCAGTCAGTTAGGATTGCGGCCTGACAACTCCTCCATCCCGGTGACGAACTCCACAGATTTCATTCCGGCAAAGGGCAAATGTTTCTATTCACCGTTGGAGAAGAGAGAGAGAGAGAGAGAGAGAGAGAGAGAGAGTGAGAGAGAGAGAGAGAGGAGGGGGGGGAGAGAAAGAGAGAGAGAGAGAGAGAGAGAGAGAGAGAGAGAGAGAGAGAGAGAGAGAGAGAGAAGGGAGAGAGGGAGAGAGAGACAGAGAGAGAGAGAGAGGTAGAGAGAGAGAGAGAGCGAGAGATAGATAGATAGAGAGAGAGAGTGAAGGAGAGGGGGCAGACAAATAAAAT
The DNA here is from genome assembly GCF_046742065.1 of Oratosquilla oratoria. Taxonomy (NCBI): domain Eukaryota; kingdom Metazoa; phylum Arthropoda; class Malacostraca; order Stomatopoda; family Squillidae; genus Oratosquilla; species Oratosquilla oratoria. The sequence continues at coordinate 25,588,953 of NC_134794.1, read as the reverse complement.
AGTTGGTACCCTCTAAATTAATTAGAAACAATTTCTCGCTAACCAGGATGAACTATGTAAATGATTATGACGCACTGCGGGTCAGTCTACGTCATAGGTCTGGCTAGCTTCAGACTGTTTCAGTCAGCTGAGGGGGAGTGGGAGGGGGAACGGGGGGAGAGAAGGGGGGAATGGCGCTGAGAGCTCGTCAACATTACTTGAATCTATCACTCCAGTATGGGATCCTACTCTAAGGTGAATGAAATCACCTGAAATCAGCCCCAGCCCCTAAACAAAAAAAAACAAAAAACAAAAACAAAAAGGACAAAGTCTTCAAAGTGCGTCGTCGTCGTTGGTGAGGGAACCAAAAGAGGACCAGGGTGGTCCAACGGTCCACAACAACAACAACCGTCACATCGACAGTTACAACCTCCTCCTCCTCCTCCTCCCCCTCCTCTTCCTCGTGTACAAAAGGTTGCACCATCACCACCACCACTTCGGCCTTGAACCGTCCGTTACTCGGCCGGGCTGGTGGTGGTGGTAGTAATGGTGGTGGTGGTGGTGGTAATGGTGGAAGTGGTAGGAGTGGTGGTGGGGATGGTGGTTGTATGTGGTACTGGTGGTGGTAGTGGATGTGGTGGTAGTGGATGTGGTGGTAGTGATGGTAATGTTGATGGATGTGGTGGTGATGTTGCAGAGCTTGATGAATTATTGTTGGTAGTATCAGTATAGGATGAAATGATGGTGATATTGATATTGTTAATGTTGGTAATGGTAACCTTTTCCGTCACACACAAACACACATACACACACGGCTCGATGGCGCAGTGGTAGCGTTCGCAACCGCTACTCCAACGGTCCGTTCAAATCCTGCCCATGGCTGAAATAAATTTATATCGCTGCGAGCCGTTATTCCAACTCTCGTGGGCGGGGAGTTGGGCGTGTGTGTGAGTGTAAGGTCACAGCATTAGCCATAGATCGGTCGTAAAAGAACTCTCATCCCGGAACTGTCGATCACGAGCCCAGCACGTGAATCAAGCCTATGGTGAGTCACACACACACACACACACACACACACACACACACACACACACACACACAACAGTAGTAATATATATGCGTAAAGAATAAACTGGATGTGGAGATACGAAAGCGGGTCAATACGAGCATAGCTCCCGTCACGTAAAATACAACTAGGTAAATACACACACACACACACTCACACACACACACACACACACACACACACACACACACACACACACACACACACACAATAACTAGACAATTTCATTCAGCCAAGAGAAGCCCCTCCCCTCCTTCACGAGTCAACAGGGCTAAAAACGCATACGGGGCTTCACTGAGAGAGAGGGA
>NC_134794.1:25566692-25569192 GCF_046742065.1 Oratosquilla oratoria | reverse complement strand
CGTTGTCGTCAAATTCTCCCATCATCACTCTCTCTCTTTCTCTTTCTCGACCCGCGGAAATTCCACGGTTATTCAACTTTGAAGTATTAAGGAGTCTTCAAAATCTCCCGAAGAAGTCTTCAGTCTCCCAAAGAAGTCGTCAAAGTCTCCCGATATTGTCGTTAAATTCTCCCGTCGTCTCTCTCTCTCTCTCTCTTTCTCGACCCGCGGAAATTCCACGGTTATTCAACTTTGTAGTATTAAGGAGTCTTTGATTAAAATCTCCCGAAGAAGTCTTCAGACTCCAAAGGAGTCGTCAAAGTCTCCCGACGTTGTCGTCAAATTCTCCGTCATCTCTCTCTCTCTCTTTCTCTTTCTCGTTAGGTTCTATCAGGAGCTCAGAAAGCAACGCGTCATGACGTCACACGTTAAGCTTTGAATAAATGTCTCTTTTTATATTTCATTTATCGAAAAAACGTGATAAATAGGTGAATAAAGTTATAGACGTTTGAATACTGTTTATTCTATTTATTTATCTATTTGTCTACTTATTTTCGTGAGGTTCTGTCAGGAGCTCAGCAAGCAACGTGACATGACGTCATACGTTAAGCTTTGAATAAATGCCTTTTCTAATATTTCAATTATCGAAAGAATGTGATAAATAGGTGAATAAAATCGTCAGTCTTTAGCCAGAATGAAAATACTTTGATTCCTTTGCAACGTGACGTCGTGTCGGACGCACTAAAGCGACGTGACGACACCGCTCTCGGCCAATATATATATATATATATATATGTATATATATATATATATATATATATATATATATATATATATATATATACATGTATATGTATATTACATTACATATGTATATATATATATATATGTATATATACATACATATATATATATATACATGTATATGTATATTATATATATATATATATATATATACATACATATATACATATATATGTATATATACATATACATGTATATATATATATATACACATAAATACATGTATATATATATACATACATGTATATATATATATATATATATATATGTAAATATATATATATATATATATGTAAATATATATATATATGTATATTATATATATATATATTGTCAGTGTATTTGGGCAGGAGTTTTTCTCTAATGCATGTTTCATTAAAAGTGATGGCTAGTTGTGCATTAATAATTTTCTTAATGGTATTTTCCATATACCTTATTAAGGATTTGTTTTCCTTAGGAAGGAAATTTATGACTTGGCTGTATGTAGTCATATTAGCTAGATCGCGATTTCGGGTTCAAGACCCTTCTTCAGTAGCTATCGGGATAAGAATTAATCCAAAGATTCTAGTAAAGATCTAAGTTTTATACTAGAGTTACTATACTTGCTAATCACTGGGGGAGGTCACCTGGGGCCGTATACACAAAACTTTTTTGTTAGCCTTAACAATCTCTGCTAGCTAACAGAAAACCACTAAAAGTTATACACCAATGCTTAACTAACAACTGTTAGCTAGCAAACAGTTGTTTGTCAAGTACCGCTAAACAGCGCTGAAGTTAGCAGCTTATGAACATGTAAATGGACGTATTATCAAAAATTGCACACATAAAACAGTGTTATTAATGCAGTTATTCAGAATTTATTAATAAAGTATCATGATAACACATAGATATCGTATGTATGGGTTTTTAGAAGTACTTATTAACCAACGACAGATATTTTTGGACGAAGGCGCATTGTACAGGCGGCCGTGCCACAGACAAATCTTCCGACAGAAGACTCAACAATAATTTCAGAGGACATAGACATGGCAGAAGAAACACAGAAAAAGAAAAGGAAGCCAAACTGGTCACAAGAGGAAACACTCCTCTTGATCAACGTGATTATGGAGAAAAAATAATAATAAATGGGCGATTCAAGCCAAGTTTAAAACACAAGGATAAGAGGGAGGCATGACAAAGCACGTTGATGCTATGGTATTGTTTTCTGTTTACATATAAATGTTCATCGACACTTGGAGCCCCAATTCTAATGTTTGTGCCATCTATGGTACCCACAACACCGGGAAACCTAGTTTTCCATGAACTCTGCTTGTTTTACTTGCACTTCTTGGCGAGTCAATAGGAATTTTACAAACTGAGTTACAATATCTGGTTCTGATAGTGCATCAATTGTTTGAGTAATGACACGGCTGATTGATGCTTGCGAGGTCCCAAATTCGTCACTGCTGCATTTTACCTGTGGCTAAATATCATAGGGTAATTGCCACCTTCGTCTCAGGACTCAGTGGTCGATTCCGTTCTGTTCGGGATTGAAGTTTGTCCCTCACTAAATCAGCCATTTTTATTATACCAGCACGGTTCATTCTGAAGCGTTTGATGAGTTCGTCGTCATTGTACTCGTTAAATATGTCCCGTCGCTGTCGATGAACTCGCAGTCATCTTTTTAGTTGTTGTTGCTCCGCCATCTTCTCTACTAACAGGAACTTGTTAAGAGCTT
>NC_134794.1:25544192-25549192 GCF_046742065.1 Oratosquilla oratoria | reverse complement strand
TTTATCAAGAAATTTTTCTTTTCTTTTTGCCCGAAAAACCACGAGCAGACGCAATGGCCAAGTCTTCTCGCACACGAAAGAAGACTCGAATTACCGTCGAGAAGGCAATTACCGGATAATATTCTTTGGTTGGAATCAGATCCGTTTCCCGCTCAAAAACAGCGCTTTCCACTACGCTTTTAAGCCATTGACACCAAAGATCTATCAATGTGCTTATTGTGGCTACCGCCAGAAAACTTTATTCAGCTGAGGAAAGCTCTTTTACACCAGGACTATCAGTCTTTTACGATCACAGTGGATTGTTTCCATGGCAGAACATCACTTATGCCGGAAGGAGACCTTTCGGTTCCTAGCGAGCACAAGAAATGCATGTCCCTATCAAAAAATACAGACAATGAGCCACATTCTCCGGGAATGTCCAATGGGTCCTCAGTGCTACGAGGAGAACAGTGAGAAAGCAAAAGTACACTACAGTGGATACGGTCCTGGCGCGATAAGGTAAGATGATTGTTACCTCTAGACTTACCGACTTGAAAGTCATAAGCCAGACGTCCTCGGGCATTCCCATTCACCTCTGGAAAGGAAAGTTAGGTCCTTGCTTGTGCTGCACTAGTGCTGGTTTGGTTCTATGTCAGCAGCTGATAGGAGGGAAAGGAAGGGAACTGTCATTGCCTGTAAAGTCCTTTACTTAAAAATAGGAGACATCTTGAACCCAGTCCGGAGTCTAAGTGCTACCAGGACCTGCGGAAATTCCACGGTTATTCACTTTTGAAGTATTACGAAGGAGTTTTCAAAATCTCCCGAAGGAGTCTTCAGTCTCCCAAAGGAGTTGTCAAATTCTCCCTACGTTGTCGTCAAATTCTCCCGTCGTCTTTCTCTCTCTCTCTCTCTCTCTCTCTCTCTTTCTCTCTCTCTTTCTCTTTCTCGATACGCGGAAGTTCCACGGTTATTCAACTTTGAAGTATTACGAAGGAGTTTTCAAAATCTCCCGAAGGAGTCTTCAGTTTCCCAAAGGAGTCGTCAAACTCTCCCGACGTTGTCGTCAAATTCTCCCGTCATCACTCTCTCTCTTTCTCTTTCTCGACCCGCGGAAATTCCACGGTTATTCAACTTTGAAGTATTAAGGAGTTTTCAAAATCTCCCAAAGAAGTATTCAGTCTCCCAAAGGAGTCGTCAAAGCCTCCCGATGTTGTCGTCAAATTCTCCGTCGTCTCTCTCTCTCTCTCGTTCTCTTTCTCGACCCGCGGAAGTTCCACGGTTATTCAACTTTGAAGTATTACGAAGGATTCTTCAAAATCTCCCGAAGGAGTCTCCAGTCTCCCAAAGGAGACGTCAAAGTCTCTCGACGTTGTCGTCAAATTCTCCCGTCGTCTCTCTCTCTCTCTCTCTCTTTCTCGTTAGGTTCTGTCAGGAGCTCAGAAAGCAACGCGAAATGACATCACACGTTAAGCTTTGAATAAATGTCTTTTTTGATATTTCATTTATCGAAAAAATGTGATAAATAGGTGAATAAAATTATAGACGTTTCAATACTGTTTATTTATTTATTTATCTATTTATCTATTTGTCTACTTATTTTCGTGAGGTTCTGTCAGGAGCTCAGCAAGCAACGTGACATGACGTCACACGTTAAGCTTTGAATAAATGCCTTTTTTAATATTTCAATTATCGAAAGAATGTGATAAATAGGTGAATAAAATCGTCTGTCTTTAGCCAGAATAAAAATACTTCGATTCCTTTGCAACGTGACGTCGTGTCGGACGCGCTGAAGCGACGTGACGTCACCGCTCTAGGCCAATATATATATATATATATATATATACATATATATATATATATATATATATATATATATATATATATACATATATATATATATATATATATATATATATATATTATATATATATATACATATATACAATATATATATACAATATATATATATATATACACACATATATATATACATATATGTATATATATATATTGTATATATACATATATATACACGTACATATGTATATATAAATATATATATATACATATATATGTATATATATATATATAAATATATATATATATATATATATATATATATATATACATATATCAAAGGCTTTTTCCCCCTTACAAGAGAGGTAGCCAATATGTGTGTGTGTGTGCGTGTGTGTGTGTGTGTGTGTGTGTGTGTGTGTGTGTGTGTGTGTGTGTGTGTGTGTGTGTGTGTGTGTGTGTAAATATATATATATATATATATATATATATATATATATATATACATATGTGTGTGTGTGTGTGTGTGTGTGTGTGTGTGTGTGTGTGTGTGTGTGTGTGTGTGTGTGTGTGTGTGTGTGTGTGTGTGTGTGTGTGTGTGTGTGTGTGTGTGTGTGTGTGCGTGTGTGTGTGTGTGTGTACTTATATATGTATATATATGTAGCCAAATCCTACTCTTGCGCACAGCTTCCCCAATCTAAATAGAATCGCCCGGCGTAGGCTTCATTCCAGCCTCTATCTCTAACCCCAAGGTTCTGCAGGGCACTTGGTCACAAAAGAGTGGTCACATCACCCTCTCTGTGCCTGAAACTCCCCTAAACTGAGTTAAATATCCTTGCTATAGTTACGTCTGTAGCATAGGCAAGAGAATTTCTCCATTAATACTGGAAAAATATCTAGTATTATCATCCCGAGGAAGCGGGGTCATAGGCATAGTAAAACAGGGAGTTTTGTGGCTAAAAGATCGGAAGGATAGTATAACTAGATATTATTCCCATATTTTGGAAAGCTACATCTACTTGGATACGAAATGTTCAAGCTATAAGGTTGTACATGAAAATGTAAGTTCTGTTAGCAGCGGGGCACGAGCACTTCATGATATCATTGGCATTGTTATTTTATCTACCATTTCATGCATATATACTGACTTTTTCTTCTATTTTTGTGTCCTTTTTGAACAATGAAAACAATCTTATAATACCAGTTCCTGTGAAAATAAAACAACTTATTAATAATTCTTTCATGCAAATGTAAAATGATTATATCCTATCTAATCCTGTATCAAGGGGTTCCATGAAGATATGAGTCAATGTAACAGACCCACAGGCCTTGAAGGGTTGAGAAACACTGAGCCAGAGGACCGTCGAGCTTGGGTAGTTGAAGTCTCGAATGAACTACTGTATGTCATGACTTAAGTCATAGAGCTTTGTTCACTTGGAATAGTGTTCCTGGTACTACAGTGATTTCAAATACTAATTCTATTTTGGCGAGGATTATGCAATATTTTTTCATTAAAGTAATCCATTAACACTGATTCTACGTTTCAACGAAGAAACTGGAATTGCTTAGTAGGAAGCCATACGTTGTGTACTGCCAAACTCTTTCAATTATGCAATAGTTATGCACATTACATTATTCATAAAAGCCCATCCACATGTTATTTTATTTAGCAGGCGCCACGTAAACAATACTTTTCACCATCCAATTGAAAGAATACCTTAGTAGTTGATGGAAAAAACTGCTTAAAGAGAAGGACTGTGAGCACTCACGAGAGTCGCTTCCATCCGGGTTGCACACGGCCCTCTTCCGGAGGACACCCCGGCGACCCGCGCCACCAGCCAACTTGGGCTCGACGAAGGAACCACACGGCCAATGCAAGTAGGCACCTGGCCAGGTAACTGGAGGATTCCGCCCCTGTGATCCTCGTGGGGATCTTCTTCCAAAGAACGGAGAGATCGGCCGAAGAAGGAAAGGGCTAGAGAATGTGAACTTTCGGCTGGGTTCACGTTATTAGGCCTGAGAGAGTGACGAACCGGGCTTGTCCAAGCTGTCGACATCGCTCTCCGCCGAAACATACTGGCCATGGCCTCTCAAGGACCCATGAGGGACTGGCCAGTGGCGGAAGTGCGATGAGAGAGCGGTGGCAGCCCACTCTCTCAGGTGTCGGGGTTCACCTCAGCCCTTACCTGAGGCCATCTCAACGAACCGAGGAAGACCACGAGGAAGGAGGAGACCGGGGCATGATTTATCAAGAAATTTTTCTTTTCTTTTTGCCCGAAAAACCACGAGCAGACGCAATGGCCAAGTCTTCTCGCACACGAAAGAAGACTCGAATTACCGTCGAGAAGGCTATTACCGGATAATATTCTTTGGTTGGAATCAGATCCGTTTCCTGCTCAAAAACAGCGCTTTCCACTACGGTTTTAAGCCATTGACACCAAAGATCTATCAATGTGCTTATTGTGGCTACCGCCAGAAAACTTTATTCAGCTGAGGAAAGCTCTTTTACACCAGGACTATCAGTCTTTTACGATCACAGTGGAGGTTCCATGGCAGGACATCACTTATGCCGATAGGAGCCCTTTCGGTTCCTAGCGAAAATGAATGCAGAAAATAAATGATGATGTTCATTGTTACCTCGAACACTAAAACTGCATGTCCGTGTCAATAAATACAGAGAATGAGCCACATTCTCCGGGAATGTCCAATGGGTCCTCAGTGCTCCGACCAAACCTTGAGGAAACAAATGTACACTACGGTGGATACGGTTCCTGGCGCGATAAGGAATGATGATTGTTACCTCCAGATTTACCGGCTTGAAAGTCATAAGCCAGATGTCTTCGGGCATTCCCATTCACCTCTGTGGAAAGGAAAATTAGGCCCTTGCTTGTGCTGCACTAGTGCTGGTTTGTTTCTATGTCAGCAGCTAATAGGAGGGAAAGGAAGGGAACTGTCATTCCCTGTCAAGTCCTTTACGTAAAAAAAGGAGACATCTTGGACCCAGTCCGGAATCTAAGTGCTACAATATCTATTTTGAGTGAAATGTTCTTGTTGGAACTGGGTGACGAACAGTGGACATCTGATTGTCTCCGTCGTTAGTCTTGCAGGTACACCAACAACCACGTAACCATTGTTGGTCCCTTTAGGAATAAATACTATATTGATAAATGAATGAATAGATATAGGAATAGAGAAATAATGAGAAAAAAACTTATATATATATA
>NC_134794.1:25526692-25536692 GCF_046742065.1 Oratosquilla oratoria | reverse complement strand
TCGTGAGGTTCTGTCAGGAGCTCAGCAAGCAACGTGACATGACGTCATACGTTAAGCTTTGAATAAATGCCTTTTCTAATATTTCAATTATCGAAAGAATGCGATAAATAGGTGAATAAAATCGTCAGTCTTTAGCCAGAATGAAAATACTTTGATTCCTTTGCAACGTGACGTCGTGTCGGACGCACTAAAGCGACGTGACGACACCGCTCTCGGCCAATATATATATATATATATATATATTTATATATATATATATATATATATATATATATATATATATATATACATGTATATGTATATTACATTACATATGTATATATATATATATATATGTATATATATATACATATATATATATATACATGTATATGTATATATATATATATATATATATATATACATACATATATACATATATATGTATATATACATATACATGTATATATATATATATACACATAAATACATGTATATATATATACATACATGTATATATATATATATATATGTAAATATATATATATATATATGTAAATATATATATATATGTATATTATATATATATATATATTGTCAGTGTATTTGGGCAGGAGTTTTTCTCTAATGCATGTTTCATTAAAAGTGATGGCTAGTTGTGCATTAATAATTTTCTTAATGGTATTTTCCATATACCTTATTAAGGATTTGTTTTCCTTAGGAAGGAAATTTATGACTTGGCTGTATGTAGTCATATTAGCTAGATCGCGATTTCGGGTTCAAGACCCTTCTTCAGTAGCTATCGGGATAAGAATTAATCCAAAGATTCTAGTAAAGATCTAAGTTTTATACTAGAGTTACTATACTTGCTAATCACTGGTGGAGGTCACCTGGGGCCGTATACACAAAACTTTTTTGTTAGCCTTAACAATCTCTGCTAGCTAACAGAAAACCACTAAAAGTTATACACCAATGCTTAACTAACAACTGTTAGCTAGCAAACAGTTGTTTGTCAAGTACCGCTAAACAGCGCTGAAGTTAGCAGCTTATGAACATGTAAATGGACGTATTATCAAAAATTGCACACATAAAACAGTGTTATTAATGCAGTTATTCAGAATTTATTAATAAAGTATCATGATAACACATAGATATCGTATGTATGGGTTTTTAGAAGTACTTATTAACCAACGACAGATATTTTTGGACGAAGGCGCATTGTACAGGCGGCCGTGCCACAGACAAATCTTCCGACAGAAGACTCAACAATAATTTCAGAGGACATAGACATGGCAGAAGAAACACAGAAAAAGAAAAGGAAGCCAAACTGGTCACAAGAGGAAACACTCCTCTTGATCAACGTGATTATGGAGAAAAAATAATAATAAATGGGCGATTCAAGCCAAGTTTAAAACACAAGGATAAGAGGGAGGCATGACAAAGCACGTTGATGCTATGGTATTGTTTTCTGTTTACATATAAATGTTCATCGACACTTGGAGCCCCAATTCTAATGTTTGTGCCATCTATGGTACCCACAACACCGGGAAACCTAGTTTTCCATGAACTCTGCTTGTTTTACTTGCACTTCTTGGCGAGTCAATAGGAATTTTACAAACTGAGTTACAATATCTGGTTCTGATAGTGCATCAATTGTTTGAGTAATGACACGGCTGATTGATGCTTGCGAGGTCCCAAATTCGTCACTGCTGCATTTTACCTGTGGCTAAATATCATAGGGTAATTGCCACCTTCGTCTCAGGACTCAGTGGTCGATTCCGTTCTGTTCGGGATTGAAGTTTGTCCCTCACTAAATCAGCCATTTTTATTATACCAGCACGGTTCATTCTGAAGCGTTTGATGAGTTCGTCGTCATTGTACTCGTTAAATATGTCCCGTCGCTGTCGATAAACTCGCAGTCATCTTTTTAGTTGTTGTTGCTCCGCCATCTTCTCTACTAACAGGAACTTGTTAAGAGCTTAACAGTCCTCCTCAGCACTTTTATCTTAACAGTACTTTTAAGGCCCTAACAAGTTTTCTGTATCACTATTAGTGCTTAACAGCTAAATGTTAGCCTTAACAGGAATTTGTTACCCTTAACAGCTATTTGTTAGCGCTAACAAGTTTTGTGTATACGGCCCCTGGTATTACGGGCAGGGACGAAATGTCACGTGCGCTAGGAAGCCTCCGGGTTTGTGTTGTGGCGGAGTGTGGCGTTTTGTCTCGTAGTTGGACGAGTGGCGTTTTGTCTCGTATTGGCGTTTGTGGTGTTATGTCTCATGTTTTTATTTGTAACGGTTTGTCTCATGCTTGGAAGTGCTCTGAGGTCTTCTGCTTGTACATTTAGGTTTGGGCTCAACTCTTTAATATACAACGCTTCTAAAATTGGGAGGCGTCTATTGTCAGTACATAAATCCAAAATCTCGGTGTTTTTCTCTAGTGTCTCTCTTACTAGTGTTATGCCGTGGGCTTCTCTTAAATGATTTTTAGGGGCTCCAGATGTCAGGTGGTATGAGAGGCGACGGGATAACCTCATTGTCGTCATGCCAATATAGGTGGATGGGAGGGCTTCACAGTTCCCTCGTGTACATGTGAACCTATAGATGGCATGTGATTTCTGAAGTTCCTTTCTCTCTTGTAGGGGGCTGTTTCTAATAAGAAGGTGGCTAGTTTTTTTAGTTTTATAATAAATCACTAGATTTAGTATTTTTTCTGGATTGACTGGTTTAATGTTTCTTTTTATAAAGAAACAAAGACCCTACAGAATCACCCAAGAAAAAGGTAAATCGACTTATAGAAGGGAATAATGCTGCCAGCAAAGTAAAATTTAATAAACTTTCAGGAGATTATGGTATGGGTTACTGCTATGGGACAGTCAAAACACACAAACCTGGTAATAAACTCCGTCCCATAATCTCACAAATCCCTGCACCTACGTACAAACTCGCCAAGAAACTGTGCTCTATTCTAACTCCCTACACTCCCGCCACCTATAGTCTACAATCTACATCTGATTTCCTAGACATTATTAAGGCAAACTCTGCTAAAGGTAGAATCGCTTCTCTTGATGTGGAGGGGTTATACACTAATATTTCCGTAGATCGAACAATTGATTACATCATCAACAAAGTGTACCACGATAACACTACACCTATACTAGACATTCCAGAACTTACACTACGTAAACTGCTTGAATGCTGTACAAAAGAAGTCCCGTTCACTTGCCCCCGTGGAAACAAATATTGCCAAATTGATGGAGTTGCAATGGGATCCCCCCTTGGAGTATTAATGGCAAACTTCTTCATGGGCTGCGTAGAAGAAGAAGTATTCAGTAAAACAGAAAAGCCAGATATTTACTGTAGATACATTGATGATATCTTCATTAAAACCAATAACAGCAATGAAGCTGAAAAACTCCGCCACCTATTACAAGAGACATCTGAACTCACTTTCACTATGGAAGATAGCATTGACGGAGCTTTACCCTTCCTCGACCTCTTAGTGAAACAAAATGAAAATTCTTTTAATACAACAGTGTACACAAAACCCACTAACCCTGGACACTGCCTTAATGGATCCAGTGAGTGCCCTCAAAGATATAAGGACTCTACCATCAGTGCCTATATTCGAAGAGCACTAACTCACTGCAGCACATGGACACAAGTGCATGATGAAATCGAACGTTCCACTCAAGTTCTGATTAATAACGGCTTCAATGAAAAAGAGATACATTTTCAAACAAAGAAAATAATGGACGGCTGGCATAACAACAACAATGATAAACAAAATAAAGAGAAAATCAACATATATTATAAATCCACTTTTTCGTCAGCTTATAAAGAAGATGAACGCATTATGAAGCAAATTATAAAAAGAAACATTAAACCAGTCAATCCAGAAAAAATACTAAATCTAGTGATTTATTATAAAACTAAAAAAAACTAGCCACCTTCTTATTAGAAACAGCCCCCTACAAGAGAGAAAGGAACTTCAGAAATCACATGCCATCTATAGGTTCACATGTACACGAGGGAACTGTGAAGCCCTCCCATCCACCTATATTGGCATGACGACAATGAGGTTATCCCGTCGCCTCTCATACCACCTGACATCTGGAGCCCCTAAAAATCATTTAAGAGAAGCCCACGGCATAACACTAGTAAGAGAGACACTAGAGAAAAACACCGAGATTTTGGATTTATGTACTGACGATAGACGCCTCCCAATTTTAGAAGCGTTGTATATTAAAGAGTTGAGCCCAAACCTAAATGTACAAGCAGAAGACCTCAGAGCACTTCCAAGCATGAGACAAACCGTTACAAATAAAAACATGAGACATAACACCACAAACGCCAATACGAGACAAAACGCCACTCGTCCAACTACGAGACAAAACGCCACACTCCGCCACAACACAAACCCGGAGGCTCCCTAGCGCACGTGACATTTCGTCCCTGCCCGTAATACCAGGTGACCTCCCCCAGTGATTAGCAAGTATAGTAACTCTAGTATAAAACTTAGATCTTTACTAGAATCTTTGGATTAATTCTTATCCCGATAGCTACTGAAGAAGGGTCTTGAACCCGAAATCGCGATCTAGCTAATATGACTACATACAGCCAAGTCATAAATTTCCTTCCTAAGGAAAACAAATCCTTAATAAGGTATATGGAAAATACCATTAAGAAAATTATTAATGCACAACTAGCCATCACTTTTAATGAAACATATATATATATATATATATATATATATATATATATATATACATACATATGTCAAAGGCTTTTTCCCCTTTACAAGAGAGGTAGCCAATATATATATATATATATATTATATATATATATATATATATATATATATATATATATATTTATAATATACATATTATATATATATATATTTATGATATGTATTTATATATATATATATTATATATATATATATATATATATATATATATATATATATATAATAAGTTACGAGCCCATATATATATATATATATATATATATATATATATAATAGGTTACGAGCCCAGGTTCGAATCCGGGGACGACGGTCGGAATTATTTGATCAACATCACCGTCACTGGTGATTCCATTCAGGTATGAAAACGACGATAATTCCATCAAGGAAACGTAACAGTCCTAACCACTAGCTAAGATGCCCTGAGTCACTGTGAAATGATGAGTACGGACGGCAGTTAGCAGTCGACTTAGCTCCACGGAAAATAGATTAACTTCCAGGTTGGTGACTTTTATAGGGTCAATAGCTCAGTCGGTAGAGCAACGGCAGTGAGAATTCACGAACCTAGGTTCGAATCCAGGGACGACGATCGGAACTGTATATTATACATATATATATACATATATATATATATATATATATACATTATATATATGTATATATATGTATATATATATTCATATATATGTATATGTATATATATATATATATATACATGTGTGCGCGCGCGCGTGTGTGTGTTTGCATGTGTGTGTAATATATATATATATATATATATATATATATATATATATATATATATATATATACATATATATACACGGGGTGGAAAAAAAGTCACGGGTCTAGTTCCGAGTTCCTGAGTTTATTCTATTTTTTGTGTCATGTTTGAATGATGAATACAATCTGATAGTGCCAGTTCTTGTGAAAAGAAAATAATTTATCAACAATTCTTTCGTGCAAAAGTAGAATGACTTTATCCTGTCTACTCCAATACCAAGGGGTTCCCTGAAGATATGAGTCTATGGAACAGACCCACAGAACTTGAAGGGTTGAGAAACACTGAGCCAGAGGACTGTTGAGCTTGGGCAGTTTAAGTCTCAAATAAACTACTGTATGTCATGATTTAAGTCATAGAGGTTTGTTCATTTGCAATGGTGTTACTTTTACTACAGACATTTCAAATACTAATTCTATTTTGGCGTGTTTCATGTGTTCGTCGCAGTAGAGTACTCAATGAAGAGGCTGGAATTGCTTAGTAGAAGGAGACGATATGTTGTGTACTGCCAAACTCTTTAGATTATGCAATAGTTATGCACGTTACATTATTCATAAAGACCCATCCACATGTTATTTTATTCATCAGGCGCCACGTAAACAATACTTTTCACCATCCAATTGAAAGAATACCTTAGTAGTTGATGGAAAAAACTGCTTAAAGAGAAGGGCTGTGAACACTCACGAGAGTCGCTTCCATCCGGGTTGCACACGGCCCTCTTCCGGAGGACACCCCGGCGACCCGCGCCACCAGCCAAATTGGGCTCGACGAAGGAACCACACGGCCAAAGCAAGTAGGCACCTGGCCAGGCAACTGGAGGATTCCGCCCCTGTGATCCTCGTGGGGATCTTCTTCCAAAGAACGGAGAGATCGGCCGATGAAGGAAAGGGCACGAGAATGTGAACTTTCGGCTGGGTTCACGTTATTTGGCCTGAGAGAGTGACGAACCGGGTTTGTCCAAGCTGTCGACATCGCTCTCCGCCGAAACATACTGGCCATGGCCTCTCAAGGACCCATGAGGGACTGGCCAGTGGCGGAAGAGCGATGAGAGAGCGGTGGCAGCCCACTCTCTCAGGTGTCGGGGTTCACCTCAGCCCTTACCTGAGGCCATCTCAACGAACCGAGGAAGACCACGAGGAAGGAGGAGACCGGGGCATGATTTATCAAAAAAAAATTCTTTTCTTTTTGCCCGAAAAACCACGAGCAGACGCAATGGCCAAGTCTTCTCGCACACGAAAGAAGACTCGAATTACCGTCGAGAAGGCTATTACCGGATAATATTCTTTGGTTGGAATCAGATCCGTTTCCCGCTCAAAAAGAGCGCTTTCCACTACGCTTTTAAGCCATTGACACCAAAGATCTATCAATGTGCTTATTGTGGCTACCGCCAGAAAACTTTATTCAGCTGAGGAAAGCTCTTTTACACCAGGACTATCAGTCTTTTACGATCACAGTGGATTGTTTCCATGGCAGAACATCACTTATGCCGAAAGGAGACCTTTCGGTTCCTAGCGAGCACCAGAAATGCATGTCCCTGTCAAAAAATACAGACAATGAGCCACATTCTCCGGGAATGTCCAATGGGTCCTCAGTGCTACGAGGAGAACAGTGAGAAAGCAAAAGTACACTACAGTGGATACGGTCCTGGCGCCATAAGGTAAGATGATTCTTACCTCTAGACTTACCGACTTGAAAGTCATAAGCCAGACGTCCTCGGGCATTCCCATTCACCTCTGGAAAGGAAAGTTAGGTCCTTGCTTGTGCTGCACTAGTGCTGGTTTGGTTCTATGTCAGCAGCTGATAGGAGGGAAAGGAAGGGAACTGTCATTGCCTGTAAAGTCCTTTACTTAAAAATAGGAGACATCTTGAACCCAGTCCGGAGTCTAAGTGCTACCAGGACCCGCGGAAATTCCACGGTTATTCACTTTTGAAGTATTACGAAGGAGTTTTCAAAATCTCCCGAAGGAGTCTTCAGTCTCCCAAAGGAGTTGTCAAATTCTCCCTACGTTGTCGTCAAATTCTCCCGTCGTCTTTCTCTCTCTCTCTCTCTCTCTCTCTTTCTCTCTCTCTTTCTCTTTCTCGATACGCGGAAGTTCCACGGTTATTCAACTTTGAAGTATTACGAAGGAGTTTTCAAAATCTCCCGAAGGAGTCTTCAGTTTCCCAAAGGAGTCGTCAAACTCTCCCGACGTTGTCGTCAAATTCTCCCGTCATCACTCTCTCTCTTTCTCTTTCTCGACCCGCGGAAATTCCACGGTTATTCAACTTTGAAGTATTAAGGAGTTTTCAAAATTTCCCAAAGAAGTATTCAGTCTCCCAAAGGAGTCGTCAAAGCCTCCCGATGTTGTCGTCAAATTCTCCGTCGTCTCTCTCTCTCTCTCGTTCTCTTTCTCGACCCGCGGAAGTTCCACGGTTATTCAACTTTGAAGTATTACGAAGGATTCTTCAAAATCTCCCGAAGGAGTCTCCAGTCTCCCAAAGGAGACGTCAAAGTCTCTCGACGTTGTCGTCAAATTCTCCCGTCGTCTCTCTCTCTCTCTCTCTCTCTTTCTCGTTAGGTTCTGTCAGGAGCTCAGAAAGCAACGCGAAATGACATCACACGTTAAGCTTTGAATAAATGTCTTTTTTGATATTTCATTTATCGAAAAAATGTGATAAATAGGTGAATAAAATTATAGACGTTTCAATACTGTTTATTTATTTATTTATCTATTTATCTATTTGTCTACTTATTTTCGTGAGGTTCTGTCAGGAGCTCAGCAAGCAACGTGACATAACGTCACACGTTAAGCTTTGAATATATGCCTTTTTTAATATTTCAATTATCGAAAGAATGTGATGAATAGGTGAATAAAACCGTCTGTCTTTAGCCAGAACAAAAATACTTTGATTCCTTTGCAACGTGACGTCGTGTCGGACGCGCTGAAGCGACGTGACGTCACCGCTCTAGGCCAATATATATATATATATATATATATATATATATATATATATATATATATATATATATATATACATGTATATGTATATATATATATATATATATATATATATATATATATATATACAGTACATACATATATTCATATATATGTATATACATATACAATATATATATATATATATATATGTATATATATATATATATATATATTATATATATACATATATATATACATGTATATATACACATATATATATATACATATATATATATATATATATATATATATATATATATATACATATATCTATGGATTTTTCCCCCTTACAAGAGAGGTAGCCAATATGTGTGTGTGTGTGCGTGTGTGTGTGTGTGTGTGTGTGTGTGTGTGTGTGTGTGTGTGTGTGTGTGTGTGTGTGTGTGTGTGTGTGTGTGTTTTTATCTATATATATAAATAATATATATATATATATATATGTGTATGTGTGTGTGTGTGTGTGTGTGTGTGTGTGTGTGTGTGTGTGTGTGTGTGTGTGTGTGTGTGTGTGTGTGTGTGTGTGTGTGTGTGTGTGTGTGTGTGTGTGTGTGTGTGTGTGTGTGTGTGTGTGTGTGTGTGTGTGTGTGTGTGTGTACTTATATATGTATATATATATGTAGCCAAATCCTACTCTTGCGCACAGCTTCCCCAATCTAAATAGAATCGCCCGGCGTAGGCTTCATTCCAGCCTCTATCTCTAACCCAAAGGTTCTGCAGGGCACTTGGTCACAAAAGAGTGGTCACATCACCCTTTCTGTGCCTGAAACTCCCCTAAACTGAGTTAAATATCCTTGCTATAGTTACGTCTGTAGCATAGGCAAGAGAATTTCTCCATTAATACTGGAAAAATATCTAGTATTATCATCCCGAGGAAGTGGGGTCATAGGCATAGTAAAACAGGGAGTTTTGTGGCTAAAAGATCGGAAGGATAGTATAACTAGATATTATTCCCATATTTTGGAAAGCTACATCTACTTGGATACGAAATGTTCAAGCTATAAGGTTGTACATGAAAATGTAAGTTCTGTTAGCAGCGGGGTACGAGCACTTCATGATATCATTGGCATTGTTATTTTATCTACCATTTCATGCATATACACTGACTTTTTTCTTCTATTTTTGTGTCATTTTTGAACAATGAAAACAATCTTATAATACCAGTTCCTGTAAAAAGAAAACATCTTGTCAATAATTATTTTATGGAAATGTAAAATGACTATATCCTATCTAATCCTGTATCAAGGGGTTCTATGAAGATATGAGTTTATGTAACAGACCCACAGACCTTGAAGGGTTGAGAAACACTGAGCCAGAGGACCGTCGAGTTTGGACAGTTGAAGTCTCGAATGAACTACTGTATGTCATGACTTAAGTCATAGAGCTTTGTTCAATTGGAATAGTGTTCCTGGTACTACAGTGATTTCAAATACTAATTCTGATTATACAATATTTTTTCATTAAAGTAATCCATTAACACTGATTCTACGTTTCAATGAAGAAACTGGAATTTCTT
>NC_134794.1:25501692-25509192 GCF_046742065.1 Oratosquilla oratoria | reverse complement strand
TTTAGTATTTTTTCTGGATTGACTGGTTTAATGTTTCTTTTTATAATTTGCTTCATAATGCGTTCATCTTCTTTATAAGCTGACGAAAAAGTGGATTTATAATATATGTTGATTTTCTCTTTATTTTGTTTATCATTGTTGTTGTTATGCCAGCCGTCCATTATTTTCTTTGTTTGAAAATGTATCTCTTTTTCATTGAAGCCGTTATTAATCAGAACTTGAGTGGAACGTTCGATTTCATCATGCACTTGTGTCCATGTGCTGCAGTGAGTTAGTGCTCTTCGAATATAGGCACTGATGGTAGAGTCCTTATATCTTTGAGGGCACTCACTGGATCCATTAAGGCAGTGTCCAGGGTTAGTGGGTTTTGTGTACACTGTTGTATTAAAAGAATTTTCATTTTGTTTCACTAAGAGGTCGAGGAAGGGTAAAGCTCCGTCAATGCTATCTTCCATAGTGAAAGTGAGTTCAGATGTCTCTTGTAATAGGTGGCGGAGTTTTTCAGCTTCATTGCTGTTATTGGTTTTAATGAAGATATCATCAATGTATCTACAGTAAATATCTGGCTTTTCTGTTTTACTGAATACTTCTTCTTCTACGCAGCCCATGAAGAAGTTTGCCATTAATACTCCAAGGGGGGATCCCATTGCAACTCCATCAATTTGGCAATATTTGTTTCCACGGGGGCAAAGTTGAACGGGACTTTCTTTTGTACAGCATTCAAGCAGTTTACGTAGTGTAAGTTCTGGAATGTCTAGTATAGGTGTAGTGTTATCGTGGGTACACTTTGTTGATGATGTAATCAATTGTTCGATCTACGGAAATATTAGTGTATAACCCCTCCACATCAAGAGAAGCGATTCTACCTTTAGCAGAGTTTGCCTTAATAATGTCTAGGAAATCAGATGTAGATTGTAGACTATAGGTGGCGGGAGTGTAGGGAGTTAGAATAGAGCACAGTTTCTTGGCGAGTTTGTACGTAGGTGCAGGGATTTGTGAGATTATGGGACGGAGTTTATTACCAGGTTTGTGTGTTTTGACTGTCCCATAGCAGTAACCCATACCATACTCTCCTGAAAGTTTATTAAATTTTACTTTGCTGGCAGCATTATTCCCTTCTATAAGTCGATTTACCTTTTTCTTGGGTGATTCTGTAGGGTCTTTGTTTCTTTATAAAAAGAAACATTAAACCAGTCAATCCAGAAAAAATACTAAATCTAGTGATTTATTATAAAACTAAAAAAACTAGCCACCTTCTTATTAGAAACAGCCCCCTACAAGAGAGAAAGGAACTTCAGAAATCACATGCCATCTATAGGTTTCACATGTACACGAGGGAACTGTGAAGCCCTCCCATCCACCTATATTGGCATGACGACAATGAGGTTATCCCGTCGCCTCTCATACCACCTGACATCTGGAGCCCCTAAAAATCATTTAAGAGAAGCCCACGGCATAACACTAGTAAGAGAGACACTAGAGAAAAACACCGAGATTTTGGATTTATGTACTGACAATAGACGCCTCCCAATTTTAGAAGCGTTGTATATTAAAGAGTTGAGCCCAAACCTAAATGTACAAGCAGAAGACCTCAGAGCACTTCCAAGCATGAGACAAACCGTTACAAATAAAAACATGAGACATAACACCACAAACGCCAATACGAGACAAAACGCCACTCGTCCAACTACGAGACAAAACGCCACACTCCGCCACAACACAAACCCGGAGGCTCCCTAGCGCACGTGACATTTCGTCCCTGCCCGTAATACCAGGGGCCGTATACACAAAACTTGTTAGCGCTAACAAATAGCTGTTAAGGGTAACAAATTCCTGTTAAGGCTAACATTTAGCTGTTAAGCACTAATAGTGATACAGAAAACTTGTTAGGGCCTTAAAAGTACTGTTAAGATAAAAGTGCTGAGGAGGACTATTAAGCTCTTAACAAGTTCCTGTTAGTAGAGAAGATGGCGGAGCAACAACAACTAAAAAGATGACTGCGAGTTTATCGACAGCGACGGGACATATTTAACGAGTACAATGACGACGAACTCATCAAACGCTTCAGAATGAACCGTGCTGGTATAATAAAAATGGCTGATTTAGTGAGGGACAAACTTCAATGCCGAACAGAACGGAATCGACCACTGAGTCCTGAGACGAAGGTGGCAATTACCCTATGATATTTAGCCACAGGTAAAATGCAGCAGTGACGAATTTGGGACCTCGCAAGCATCAATCAGCCGTGTCATTACTCAAACAATTGATGCACTATCAGAACCAGATATTGTAACTCAGTTTGTAAAATTCCTATTGACTCGCCAAGAAGTGCAAGTAAAACAAGCAGAGTTCATGGAAAACTAGGTTTCCCGGTGTTGTGGGTACCATAGATGGCACAAACATTAGAATTGGGGCTCCAAGTGTCGATGAACATTTATATGTAAACAGAAAACAATACCATAGCATCAACGTGCTTTGTCATGCCTCCCTCTTATCCTTGTGTTTTAAACTTGGCTTGAATCGCCCATTTATTATTATTTTTTCTCCATAATCACGTTGATCAAGAGGAGTGTTTCCTCTTGTGACCAGTTTGGCTTCCTTTTCTTTTTCTGTGTTTCTTCTGCCATGTCTATGTCCTCTGAAATTATTGTTGAGTCTTCTGTCGGAAGATTTGTCTGTGGCACGGCCGCCTGTACAATGCGCCTTCGTCCAAAAAATATCTGTCGTTGGTTAATAAGTACTTCTAAAAACCCATACATACGATATCTATGTGTTATCATGATACTTTATTAATAAATTCTGAATAACTGCATTAATAACACTGTTTTATGTGTGCAATTTTTGATAATACGTCCATTTACATGTTCATAAGCTGCTAACTTCAGCGCTGTTTAGCGGTACTTGACAAACAACTGTTTGCTAGCTAACAGTTGTTAGTTAAGCATTGGTGTATAACTTTTAGTGGTTTTCTGTTAGCTAGCAGAGATTGTTAAGGCTAACAAAAAAGTTTTGTGTATACGGCCCCAGGTGACCTCCCCCAGTGATTAGCAAGTATAGTAACTCTAGTATAAAACTTAGATCTTTACTAGAATCTTTGGATTAATTCTTATCCCGATAGCTACTGAAGAAGGGTCTTGAACCCGAAATCGCGATCTAGCTAATATGACTACATACAGCCAAGTCATAAATTTCCTTCCTAATGAAAACAAATCCTTAATAAGGTATATGAAAAATACCATTAAGAAAATTATTAATGCACAACTAGCCATCACTTTTAATGAAACATGCATTAGAGAAAAACTCCTGCCCAAATACACTGACAATATATATATATATAATATACATATATATATATATTTACATATATATATATATATATATATATTTACATATATATATATATATATATATACATGTATGTATATATATATACATGTATTTATGTGTATATATATATACATGTATATGTATATATACATATATATGTATTATATGTATGTATAATATATATATATATATATATATATATATATATATAATATACATATACATGTATATATATATATATGTATATATATGTACATATATATATATATATATACATATGTAATGTAATATACATATACATGTATATATATATATATATATATATATATATATATATATATATATACATATATATATATATATATATATATATATATATTGGCCGAGAGCGGTGTCGTCACGTCGCTTTAGTGCGTCCGACACGACGTCACGTTGCAAAGGAATCAAAGTATTTTCATTCTGGCTAAAGACTGACGATTTTATTCACCTATTTATCACATTCTTTCGATAATTGAAATATTAGAAAAGGCATTTATTCAAAGCTTAACGTATGACGTCATGTCACGTTGCTTGCTGAGCTCCTGACAGAACCTCACGAAAATAAGTAGACAAATAGATAAATAAATAGATAAACAGTATTCAAACGTCTATAACTTTATTCACCTATTTATCACGTTTTTTCGATAAATGAAATATAAAAAGAGACATTTATTCAAAGCTTAACGTGTGACGTCATGACGCGTTGCTTTCTGAGCTCCTGATAGAACCTAACGAGAAAGAGAAAGAGAGAGAGAGAGATGACGGAGAATTTGACGACAACGTCGGGAGACTTTGACGACTCCTTTGGAGTCTGAAGACTTCTTCGGGAGATTTTAATCAAAGACTCCTTAATACTACAAAGTTGAATAACCGTGGAATTTCCGCGGGTCGAGAAAGAGAGAGAGAGAGAGAGACGACGGGAGAATTTGACGACAATATCGGGAGACTTTGACGACTTCTTTGGGAGACTGAAGACTTCTTCGGGAGATTTTGAAGACTCCTTAATACTTCAAAGTTGAATAACCGTGGAATTTCCGCGGGTCGAGAAAGAGAAAGAGAGAGAGTGATGATGGGAGAATTTGACGACAACGTCGGGAGACTTTGACGACTCCTTTGGGAGACTGAAGACTCCTTCGGGAGATTTTGAAAACTCCTTCGTAATACTTCAAATTGAATAACCGTGGAACTTCCGCGTATCGAGAAAGAGGAAGAGAGAGAGAAAGAGAGAGAGAGAAAGACGACGGAGAATTTGACGACAACGTCGGGAGAATTTGACAAACTTCTTTGGGAGACTGAAGACTCCTTCGGGAGATTTTGAAATCTCCTTCGTTAATACTTTCAAAAGTGAATAACCGTGGAATTTCCGCAGGTCCTGGGTAGCACTTAGACTCCGGACTGGGTTCAAGATGTCTCCTTTTTTTAAGTAAATGACTTTATAGGCAATGACAGTTCCCTTCCTTTCCCTCCTATCAGCTGCTGACATAGAACCAAACCAGCAGTAGTGCTGCACAAAGCAAGGGCCTAACTTTCCTTTTCAGAGGTGAATGGGAATGCCCGAGGACGTCTGGCTTATGACTTTCAAGTCGGTAAGTCTAGAGGTAACAATCATCTTACCTTATGGCCGCCAGGACCGTATCCACTGTAGTGTACTTTTGCTTTCTCACTGTTTTCCTTGGAGCACTGAGGACCCATTGGACATTCCCGGAGAATGTGGTCATTGTCTGTATTTCTTGACAGGGACATGCATTTTCTGGTGCTCGAGGAAAACAGTGTACCTCATCATTTATTTTCATCCTCTCTAGGAACCGAATGGTCTCCTATCGGCATAAGTGATATTCTGCCATGGAAACAATCAACTGTGATCGTAAAAGACTGATAGCCTTGGTGTAAAAGAGCTTCCCTCAGCTGAATAAAGTTTTCTGGCGCTAGCCACAATAATCACATTGATAGATCTTTGGTGTTAGTGGCTTAAAAGCGTGGTAGAAAGCGCTCTTTTTGAGCGGGAAACGGATTCTGATTCCAACCAAAGAATATTATCTGGTGATAACCTTCCCAACGGTGATTCGAGTCTTCTTTCGCGTACAAGAAGACTTGGCCATTCCGTCGGCTCGTGGTTTTTCGGGCAAAAAGAAAAAACATTTTTTCTTGAAAAAATTGTGCCCCGGTCTCCTTCTTCCCTCGTGGTCTTCCTCGGATCGTTGAGATGGCCTCAGGTAAGGGCTGAGGTGAACCCCGACACCTGAGAGAGTGGGCTGCCACCGCTGTCTCACCGCTCTTCCGCCACTGGCCAGTCCCTCATGGGTCCTTGAGAGGCCATGGCCAGTATGTTTCGGCGGAGAGCGATGTCGACAGCTTGGACAAACCCGGTTCGTCACTCTCTCAAGCCTAATAACGTGAACCCAGCCGAAAGTTCACATTCTCTAGCCCTTTCCTTCATCGGCCGATCTCTCCGTTCTTTGGAAGAAGATCCCCACGAGGATCACCGAGGCTGAAGGCTATCGTTGCCTGTCCAGGGGCGTGGCTCTTGTCGCCGTGTGTGGTTCCCTCGTCGAGCCCAACTTGGCTGGTGGCGCGGGTCGCCGGGGTGTCCTCCGGAAGAGGGCCGTGTGCAACCTGGATGGAAGCGACTCTCGTGAGTGATCACAGCCCTTCTCTTTCGGCAGTTTTTTCCAGCAACTACTAAGGTATTATTTCAATTGGATGGTGAAAAGTATTGTTTATGTGGCGCCTGATGAATAAAATAACATGTGCATGGGTTTTTATGAATAATGTAATGTGCATAACTATTGCATAATTCAAAGAGTTTGGAAGTACACAACATATGGTCTCCTACTAAGCAATTCCAGTTTCTTCATTGAAACGTAGAATCAGTGTTAATGGATTACTTTAATGAATAAATATTGCATAATCCTCGACAAAATAGAATTAGTTTTTGAAATCACTGTAGTACCAGGGAACACTATTCCAAGTGAACAAAGCTCTATGACTTAAATCATAACATACAGTAGTTCATTCGAGACTTCAATTGCCCAAGCTCGACGGTCCTCAGGCTCAGTGTTTTTCAACCCTTCAAGGCCTGTGGGTCTGTTACATAGACTCATATCTTCCTGGAACCCCTTGATACAGGATTAGATAGGATATAGTCATTTTACATTTGCAAATATTTCGTATCCAAGTAGATGTAGATTTCCAAAAATATAGTGATAATATCTAGTTTATACTATCCTTCCTGTTCTTTTAGTCACAAAACTCCCTCTTTTACCCATGTCTGATGAACCCACCTCCTCGGAGATAATCAATACTAGATATTTTTCCAGTAATTATGAAGCAAGTCTCTTGCCTATTCGACAGAGGTAACTAAAGCTAAGATATTTAACTCAGTTAGGGGAGTTTCAGGCACAAGGAGGGTGATGTGGACCACTCTTTTGTGAACCAAGTGCCTGCAGAACCTTAGCGTTAGAGTTAGAGGCTGGAAATCAAGCCTGCGCCGGGACGATTTTATTCAGATTAGGGATAGCTCTCGGGCAAGAGTAGCATTAGGCTACACCAACACACAACACACACACATCACCACACAACACACACACACACATCACACAGCACACACACACACTCACACACACACACACACACACACACACACAAATTAATTATATATATATATATAATATTAATTATATATATAATAATATATATGTAATTATTTATTTATATATATATGTATATATTATGAATATATAGGCTACCCTCTTGTAAGGGGAAAAACGCCTTTGGTATAGTGTATATGTATACATAAACAACAAACACACAACACACAACACACACACATCTCACACACACACACACACACCACACACACCACACTACACACACACACACACACACACATAGTATAGTATATATATATAGATATATATATATATATATATATATATATATATGGTATATATTATATATATAGTATATACCTATATAATATATATTGGTTATATTATATACTCTATATTATATATATATATATATTATATATATATATATATATACTATATATATATATGCTACCCCCTTGTAAGGGGGGAAAAGCGCTTTCGTATAGTGTATACATATACATGACACACACCGCACACATACACA
>NC_134794.1:25489520-25492020 GCF_046742065.1 Oratosquilla oratoria | reverse complement strand
GTTGATTATGGCTGATGGATTTGTCCTTGGTTTGTAGATACATGATGATGTTGGTGGTGTGTTCGTTAGTGCTTGAAAAACCTTCCCATCAACCATAGTTAGTATTCTTAAAAGGACATGCGTGCAGGAGTGAGACAGTTGTCATTTAAATATCGCTTTCTTAAGATATTGCGAGAAGAAGCACCCATTTTATGCTCTATTAGATAGGTAAATATATAATCTAACTGCTATTTTGTGTTACACTGCTTGAAAAGTATTGAATATATGAACATTTTTAATGTTTTTTGAAATATATAATAATGATGTATATCATATACATAAGTCTTTTCCTGGTTATTATATATACTCTTTAGTCGTGCATATTTGTTCCTGTCTCATTATTGGGTGCCTGAAGACAGCATGGCATTTGTGAGAGCAAGTTGATTAAAATGCAGTATTTTGTATTATTAATTTTTCACCCTAATCTAATAATATAACGAAATTTTTCATGTATATTGATAATATATATATATATACTTTCCAACAATAAAGAAGCAGCTTTTGATCAAAATTTTCACACTGATTTTTTTATTTTTGCTCACAAAATCAAGGAATCTGACTATTGTGCGTCGCGGAAGACACTGAAGAGTATAGAGTTGGGCGGTGCTGCCAGAATGGCTGGGGACCAATATAAAACGCAGAAATGGAGGACTTAAGCTCCCATGAGAATGGATAAGGAGATGTAGGTTAGGGGAATCGCTGAGGATGTCTAGAGCCATCTTAATACAAATGACCTCAGGCCTACTTACCGAGCCCTGAAGAAGCTGTGATTCAAAACTGTGACCAAGAGGATCACATTCAGAAGAGGTGATGGCGAGCTAGTGTTAGGTGTGGAGAGGTGTAGCCCCTTTGCCGGGCACTTTGAGCAGTTGCTGATGGGTGACCCTCCAAGTGGACAGCTTCCCCTTGATGGTGTTCGGGTGGCAGTTCCTGATCCACCAACAGATGAATCTTCGCCCTCTCTAGAAGAGGTCAGAGAGGCTGAGTATATGTGTGTGTGTGGGGTTGTTGTTGTTGTTGTTTCTAACCAATGATGGCGCCCGAGTGGTGAGGGGATGGAGATGTGCTCGGCTCTCACGTGAGGGAGGGCCACGAAGATGAATCGAATCACCTGGCGACAGGTGAATGTACCACCCGGAACGGAAGGGGTTACTGTAGATATGTTCTCGGCCACCGACGGGTTGGCATGGAGGCGAATAGAATAATTTGACGGCAGCTGGGATGTGAGTGAAAGGACCACCCGGCACAAAAGGGGCAGATGATATATTTCGGGGACCCTCAGGTCAGTTTTATTCAGCTGAGGGAACTCTTTTCCAATATATATATAAATTTATATGTTTTTTCTCTTTATATATTCTATTTTTTCTTTATCCATTCTATTCTTTATAATTTTCTTAAACTCATTTTATCTTGATTTATTATTTGTTTATTTTCTATTTCTATTTTTTATATAGTTATTTCAGTTATATTATTTTATCTATATTTTCTTTAGTTTTTCTTTATTTTGTGTATATTCTTTATATATTCATTCTTATTTCTATACAGTATATCTATTTTCTATTTTTTTTATTATGGTGGCATATATATAGTAGAAACCGTGTTGATGTTATGGTTGAGTAATATATCAATTTTCTGTCTGAATCGTGCCGACATCAGTTCTTGGCCCATTTCTTTCGATTCTTAATTCGGAAAAGTTCTGCCGCGTTGGTTTTGACGGCGATGGTGGCGGCGCCGGCCGCCTTGGCCTTCCTCGCAAGCGCCTGGAGGGGCGTTGTAGTAGTAATAGTTGGGATTATCGCAAGCGCCTGGGGGGGCGTTGTAGTAGTAATGGTAGTAATAGTTCGGATTGTCGTAGTACACCCTTTGCCACGTGTCGAGTACCTGTTCCCGCCTGATATCGTGGATTGGGTGGTGGTACTGGCGATGGGCATTGTTTTGATGGTGTGAATGATGATAATTATCTTTACTTTTTTGATAATTATTGTAGGCTCTTGTTTTAGTATTGCGGCCACCACGGTGCTGGACGGGTTGGCTTGGGTTAACATGAGGCTTTGTGGCACTTTCGGCCATTTTTCTTTTTGCCTTTCGCTGAAGGGCAGAGTTAGTCTGAGGCTCTCTCCCGAGCTCTTCCTTCTTAACTTCTGCCAAATATGTCTTGTATTTTTGTGTTCTTCGTTCCTTGTGAGGGGCCATTGTTTGTGCGTCCTGTGTCACATTTTGGAACGATTTTGTATGAGGCCCATGAGTGGAAGTTGAGGGCACTCTTCTTTCTTCTGTGTTTGGGCCGTTCTTTTGAGCCTCAGAAGCTTGTGGAAGCAGTGCAGTGACTTCCTTGGGCTGAGTGGACTTGTCTTCCTTTTGTTTGCTTTGGTTGTTGTCCTCAACCCGCAAGGATAAGACATCCTCTTCGTATGTTTCATCAGAAGGTGGAGGAGTCTCTTTTGGCATTTTGGGATCTTGA
>NC_134794.1:25464520-25479520 GCF_046742065.1 Oratosquilla oratoria | reverse complement strand
ATGGGAGCAGGCGGTCCCGTTTCCTGCTGGTTAATCGTCTGTTAGTTTTATCGCTTTCCGCTTGGCTGCTGGTTTGTCCCATTCTTCGACTTTGATTTTATACGAGCACAATCCGTCCCCGTCTTCGAGCCGTCCCTGGTAAACAACCCGGGTCCTCTCGGAGGACAGGGGACGTGTCTTATGGTACGGAGTGTGGCGCCCCCCAGGGTCATCAGGCCTCTCGGCAGCCCCATACCTCTGACCATCATCGGTCCTCTATTGCCTCACGGTTTGTATCAGGCCCTAGGCGTAGACTTTGACCATATACGATCGCAATCCGTCCCCGTCTTCAGGCCGTCCGTGGTAAGAACCCGGGCCTCTCGGAAGACAGGGGGACGTGTCTTATGGTACGGAGGGTGGCGCCCCCCAGGGTCATCAGGCCTCTCGGCAGCGCCATACCTCCGACCATCATCGGTCCTCTATTGCCTCACGGTTTGTATCAGGCCCTAGGCGTAGACTTTGACCATATACGATCGCAATACGTCCGTCCCCAGGCCGTCCGTGGTAAGAACCCGGGCCTCTTTGAAGACAGGGGGACGTGTCTTATGGTACGGAGGGTGGCGCCCCCCAGGGTCATCAGGCCTCTCGGCAGCGCCATACCTCCGACCATCATCGGTCCTCTATTGCCTCACGGGTTGTATCAGGCCCTAGGCGTAGACTTTGACCGTATACGATCGCAATACGTCCCCGTCTTCAGGCCGTCCGTGGTAAGAACCCGGGCCTCTTTGAAGACAGGGGGACGTGTCTTATGGTACGGAGTGTGGCGCCCCCCAGGGTCATCAGGCCTCTCGGCAGCGCCATACCTCCGACCATCATCGGTCCTCTATTGCCTCACGGTTTGTATCAGGCCCTAGGCGTAGACTTTGACCATATACGATCGCAATACGTCCCCGTCTCCAGGCCGTCCGTGGTAAGAACCCGGGCCTCTTTGAAGACAGGGGGACGTGTCTTATGGTACGGAGTGTGGCGCCCCCCAGGGTCATCAGGCCTCTCGGCAGCCCCAAACCTCCGGTCATCAATGGTCCTCTAACAGCCTCATAGCTTGCTTCGTCAGGCCCTAGGCGTAGACTTTGACCTTATACGATCGTAATCCGTTCCCCATACGTCTTCGGGTCGTCCGCGGTAAGAACCCGGGCCTCTCGGAAGACGGGGGGACGTGTCCTATGGTACGGAGGGGGTGCCCCCGAGGGTCATCAGGCCTCTCGGCAACCCCATACATCCGACCAATAATGGTCCTCTAACGCCTTAATGGCTCCCTTTGTGAGGCCCTAGGCGTAGACTTTGACCTTTTCCACTCGTAATCCGTTCCCCATACGTCTTCGAGTCGTCCGTGGTAAGAATCCGGGCCTCTCGGAGGACAAGGGGACGTGTCCTATGATACGGAGGGTGACGCCCCGAGGGTCATCAGGCCTCGGCAGCCCCATACCTTCGACCAATAATGGTCCTTTAACGCCTTATAACTTTCTTTGTGAGGCCCTAGGCGTAGACTTTGACCTTTTCCACTCGTACTCCGTTCCCCATACGTCCTCAAGTCGTCCGTGGTAAGATCCCGGGCCTCTTGGAGGACAAGGGGACGTGTCTTATGATACGGAGGGTGGCTCCCCGAGGATCATCAGGCCTCGGCAGCCCCATACCTCCGAGCTTCAATGGTCTTCTAACGCCTCACGGCACCACCTTCCAGGTTTCTTAAGCAAAAAACCACCCAGCCCTTCTCATGAGCCACAGCCAACCTCTTATCAACTTCACTTGGCTTGAGTTTAAAGATGACTTACCTGATGTTCCACCCCCAAGTAAAACACAAAAGAACTTTAGACTTAGGGAGTCTAGTGTTAGTTAAAATGAGTATAAATTAGTTCAAAGAAACTACAATCATTTAGTGTAATGAGAAGAGGAAAATGTTTTAAATAGTACAGTTTAAGTTGGCGCAAAGTGCTACGTATTACATAAATAAAATGCCTTGACCTTAAAAAAAAAAAAAAAAAAAAAACAGGTCGAAATGGACATGACTTCTCCTATTCAACTTAAGCTAATATATAGTCATGATGGTCAAGAATTTTACCATGTTGAAATTAATTTCAACGCTCACTGTAACTCAGATCGAAATGACCATGACTTTTCCTATTCAACTTAAGCTAACCTCCAGTCATGATGGTCGAGAATTTTACCATGTTAAAATTAATTTCGACGCGCACTGTGCCTCAGGTCGAAATGGACATGACTTTTCCTATTCAACTTAAGCTAATCTATAGTCATGATGGTCAAGAACTTTACCATGTTAAAATTAATTTCAACGCTCACTGTGACTCAGGTCGAAATGACCATGACTTTTCCTATTCAACTTGAGCTAATCTACAGTCATGATGGTCGAGAATTTTACCATGTTAAAATCAATTTCGACGCTCACCGTGACTCAGGTGGAAATGGACATGACTTTTCCTATTCAACTTAAGCTAATCTACAGTCATGATGGTCGAGAATTTTACCATGTTAAAATTGATTTCGACGCTCACTTTGACTTAGGTCGAAATGACCATGACTTTTCCTATTCAACTTAAGCTAATCTGTAGTCATGATGGTCAAGAATTTTACCATGTTAAATTAATTCAACGCCCACTGTGACTCAGGTCGACACGAACATGACTTTTCCTATTCAACTTAATTTAATCTGCAGTCATGATGGTCGAGAAGTTTACCATGTTAAAATCAATTTCGACGCTCACTGTGACTTAGGTCGAAATGAACATGACTTTTCCTATTCAACTTAAGCTAATCTATAGTCATGATGGTCAAGAATTTTACCATGTTAAACTAATTCAACGCCCACTGTGACTCAGGTCAACATGAACATGACTTTTCCTATTCAACTTAATTTAATCTACAGTCATGATGGTCGAGAATTTTACCATGTTAAAACTAATTTCGACGCTCACTGTGACTTAGGTCGAAATGAACATGACTTTTCCTATTCAACTTAAGCTAATCTGTAGTCATGATGGTCAAGAATTTTACCATGTTAAACTAATTCAACGCCCACTGTGACTCAGGTCAACATGAACATGACTTTTCCTATTCAACTTAATTTAATCTACAGTCATGATGGTCGAGAATTTTACCATGTTAAAATTAATTTCGACGCTCACTGTGACTTAGGTCGAAATGAACATGACTTTTCCTATTCAACTTAATTTAATCTACAGTCATGATGGTCCAGAATTTTACCATGTCAAAATTTATTTCAACGCTCACTGTGACTCAGTGATGTCACGGTATGATAAGATGACGTCATTATGTGATACATTGACGTCACCATGTAGTCCTATGACGTCAATTTGTGTCCCTGTGACGTCACGAGACGATCCTATGGCGCCATGATCAATCCGGTGACGTCACAGTATAATCACATGATGTCACTAGGTATTAAAGAAATAGAAGTCCGCTTGTGGGTGATGAGACGTCACAAATTGCCATAGCACACTATTGGATGAAGACGCTCGCCACGGGCTTCGAGAACTTCCCGCGGGAAGACTTGGGGTGAGTTGGATACATACCGAGGGTCCAGGCCCGTCTTCGTGGGAGACGCTCAGGGAACGTCTTCACCCAGGACGAAGCCTCTTGACTAACGCCCACGGACGAGGTCGCTCGGAAACGAACTTGGCCTCGCATACTCCCTTTCGGTTTCTCGCTTACCCCTAGGATCTTCACGAAACTAGTGAGAGTGGTAGGCGTACGTTGGACGGAAGCAAGCGTCTCCACACTCATGTTCCTAGACGGCTAGTTGATGCATTTGCCCACCGGGGAGGGTGCATCGGCCGACATCTCAGTGGCTCTGAGTGTGTTGGCGGACGTGGAGTTCGGGGTGGACTGGGACGGGTCTACCCTTGCTCCCACACAGAGACTTTATTGGCTCGGGATTGAGTGGGACACAGTCAGCGTCCTTCGGGTGCTCCCCTGCGCCAAAAGAGCGTGCTTCTCTCACACGTCCTCCCTCCTTCGGTGGCGGGGGAGGGGGGTTGCCTCAACTTCGCGACCCCGGCCCTTCCACTGAGCCGCTTGGGGCGCCGACGGCTGGTACGGGAGGTCGTCAGGAGCATACTGCTTCTCCCGTGTGACCTGCCCGGGCCGATACCCTCAGCACTCCACAGGGTGTTGCGTCCCTGGCTTCGGTCGGGGGCCCTACGTCGGTCGCTCTATCCAGGTTTCAAGAGATCTACGTAGTGTAGCAACTACGCCCACAAGTGTTCGAGTCGTTCTCCCTCCGCTACGGCACCCCAGAGGTGGACCTGTTTGCCTCCCCAAACACGACCCAGCTCCCCCTTTACCTCACCTGCATCCAAAGGACACGCACAGGAGGCCCAGACGCCTTCACGGAGGACTGGAACAGCTGGAGGTATGTATTCATTTTCCTCCTCCAGCGACACTAGTCCTCCTGAAGGTGATGCAGACCCTCAGATCCTTCAAGGGTCAGGTCCTCCTGATAGCTCCCTACTGGCCAACCCAGCCGTGGTTCGGGGAGCTAATGAGATGGGGCCCCTCTCCCCTTCTACTGGGGTCAGCCTGCCTAGCCAACAGCCTTACCGCGCCTCTCCAAGCGTCACTCCAACTTGATAATTGGAGTTTCTACAGGGAGCTCTCAGCCAACTCTTCTCTACAGAGGCAGCAGACAAGATGCTCAGAGCTCACCTTCCGTCCTCAGTGCGGCAGTGTGGGTCCTGCTGACGGAGATTCCGGAACTGCCTTCGGAGACGCGCGATGGTGACCATCATCGCCAGCATGGTCCCGGACTTCCTGACTTGGCTGGCTACCTCCACCAACAGGGCACCGGCGACTATCTTGCCTCACTATACAGCCCTCACTGATCCGCTACGCTTTGGCATGAACATCCGAGTGCCACAGAGGGCGTGAACCCTCCTAATGAAGGGGATCAGCGCCTCGAGAGAGCCGAGACATCAACCGGTCATGGCCTGGTCCTTGCATCGTGTTCTGCAGTACCTGGCGTTCGAAAGGGCCATTATGGAGGAAGAACACTTCCCTCGACGCGTCGCCTTTCTGCTCGCCTTGACTACGGACTACAGGGCTTCACAGCTGGCGGCAATCACCCACCACCCGTCCGTCTCCAAACTGGAGGAGGACAGCTCGTCCCTAACCCTCTCTCCATCACCAACATTCCTGGCCAGGAACGGCCGAGCGGACAACATGATCGGCCCTCTCAGAATACAATCCTTCCGGGAGGGAGGACGCCCACATCCACTGCGCCCGGTCCGTGCGTTCGAAGACTACGTGGACCACACGGAAGAGATTTCTGAGGATCATCTCTTCTACAACTCGAAATTTAGGATTCCCCTAACCCCGAGGTCCCGGGCGCACCTGCCCTTCCGCTTTTTGGGAGAGAGCCGACCCGGGCCATGCCCGCCACGCCCACAGCATCAGGGACTTTGTGGCATCGCTGGAGTTTCTCCGCACCCACTCTGTGGAGCGGGTGCGGAACCTAGGGACTGGACATCGACGACTCCCTTGGGGACACGGTGTCTCTACCACTCGGTCACCCCTGTCCCATGTGTCGCCTCTCATCTCAAAAAAGTGGAGGGGGCAAAGGGCGACCGAGGAGTGGGGAGGGGCCAGGAACCGTTGAACAGGATACAAATTTCGTATAATTTACGCATTGTGTGAACAGTGCAATGTTGTGCATGTCACATTCTTCGGCGTGGGTACTTGACGTTTCTTTCTCCCCTCTACTGAGTGATAAAATGAATAAGTCTCCCATAGGAAAGACGCACGTAATAACGGTTTGATTCAGGCTTCACCTCTCCTCCCACCTGTCCTCGTCTCATGCATAGCTTCGCTGTGCAGGTTTCTTTCAGCCGATAATATTTCTTTGTCGCGGCTCGTGCCGCTTAAATTCTTCTTATCGGCTTAAGAAACCTGCACAGATTTAGGGTCCCTCCCTCCTCCCACAGGCGAAGCCTTCATTTCTCATTGAAGTGACGCGACGCCCGGCTCGAGCTAGCCGGGTAAGAAGGGAGGGGATAGGGAGGGGGAGGTGGGGTCGACAATGCGCATGCCTGCACAGAGCCGGGAATTTTAAATTTCCGATGATTTTGGCGGAAAATTCAAACCACACTCACCCTTCGGGAAATGGCCATATGACCAGGAGTGTGGTATGGGATTATCGCTATAGCTTCGCTGTGCAGGTTTCTTAAGCCGATAAGAAGAATTTAAGCGGCACGAGCCGCGACAAAGAAATATTATAGTCTTGCTAATATCAATGAAATGTTTGTACACATAGGATATTGAGACCAAAAATTGAGCACCATTACAAAAAAGGAACATCGCATTAAGCAAAGGAACAACAAAATAATGTTAAATTGTAACAAAACAGTATGAGTGAGTACTATATCAGAGTAGTATCATTAATGATATACTGCATTATTCTACAGCTGTATCAACTTGTATGAGTGAGTACTATATCAGAGTAGTACCATTATTGATATAATACAATATTCTACAGCTGTATCAACATGTTGTTATAGTGAATGCTACACTGCAGCTAGGGACACCTATTAATTAAGTCTAACATTTAACCTGAATCTCAGGACGGAGTGGGCAATTAGTATGAGCACTAGGGAGTAGTACATTGTAACCTGAGGCATCAGGGGTAGGGTACAGGGGACCAGTACTCGAATGAGTAAAATAACAAGGAGAACGAGGAAAAAGGTCAGATCATAACTGTTCTCGGACCCTACCTGAGACATATACCATATTATGGCTGGCAAGACAAAGGTGAAAACCAATTTGTAAACATCAATTATTGTTATACTAAACTAAACTTCTGAAGAACAATAAAAAAGGGGTGGAGGTCAGAACAGTTATGAGTGAACACAGATTTGGATGGTATTACTCATGGAATCAGGTATCCCTCACTAAGCTAGTAGTACACAAAATCAAGGCTGTTCTGTGTCCATAGCACATATGCTCAAAGGCAATTGCTAAACAAAGACAAATGCTTAACAAAGACATATTATAGAGCAAGAATAACACTTACTGTATGACGAGTTAGTGTAGAAAAATAGTCTCTTATCTAAGCCAAAGATGATACGATACTATTTTTTACTACTTATTTCGTTATCCTCTTCAGATCACACTATCGTAGATTGGCCGTTTTCTATTAGTGTAAGAAATGATAAAGAACGTTTTTTTAAAGGCTGACCATTTTGTTTTGTATTAATAAACCCGCATGTATGATTTTATGTGAATATAAAATACACTCATTCACCATATACACAAATACATACATTAATAAATGTATAAGTGCATGCATACATACGCACACATATACATGCTTTGCAGAAACCATTGGAAAAATGAAATATATTGTGATAGAATGTTTTCGTCTATTTGCAGCCGGGTACAGTGCACTAACACACACAGACGAACAGAACACCGTATCGTAATAAGGCCGTGTTGAGCGACAAAGGACGCATAACAAGGTGTGGAAACGATGAGTCTAGGTGGTCCTTTTCCTCATATCACAGCTGCCGTCAAGTGATTTCATTCAATATATATATATATATATATATATATATGTATATATATATATATATATATATATATAAATCTATAGATTTTTTCGCTTTATATATTCTATTTTTTCTTTATCCATTCTATTCTTTATAATTTTCTTATACTCATTTTATCTTTATTTATTATTTGTTTATTTTCTATTTTTATTTTTTTGTATAGTTATTTCAGTTTTATTATTCTATCTACATTTTCTTTAGTTTTTCTTTATTTTGTGTATATTCTTTATATATTCATTCTTATTTCTATACAGTATATGTAACTTCTATTTTTTTTACTATGGTGGCACATATATAGTAGAAACCGTGTTTATGTTATGGTTGAGTAATTGATCCTTTTTCTGTCTGAATTGTGCCGACATCAGTTCTTGGGCCAATTCCTTCGATTCTTAATTGCGAAAAGTTCTGCCGCGTTGGTTTTGACGGCGATGGTGGCGGTGCCGGCCGCCTCGGCCCTCCTCGCAAGCGCCTCGGGGGGCGTTGTAGTAGTTATAGTAGTAATAGTTGGGATTGTCGCAAGCGCCTGGGGGGGCGTTGTAGTAGTAATAGTAGTAACAGTTCAGATTGTCGCAGTATACCCTTTGCCTCGTGTCGAATACCTGTTCCCTCCTGATATCGTGGATTGGGTGGTGGTACTGGCGATGGGCATTGTTTTGATGGTGTGAATGGTGATAATAATCTTTACTTTTTTGATAATTACTGTAGCCTCTCGTTTTAGTATTGCTGCCACCTCGGTGCTGGATGGGTTGGCTTGGGTTAACGTTAGGCTTTCTGGCACTTTCGGCCATTTTTCTTTTTGCCTTTCGTTGAAGGGCAGAGTTAGTCTGAGGCTCTCTCCCGAGCTCTTCCTTCTTAACTTCTGCCAAATATGTCTTGTATTTTTGTGTTCTTCGTTCCTTGTGAGGGGCCATTGTTTGTGCGTCCTGTGTCACATTTTGGAACGATTTTTTAAGAGGCCCATGAGTGGAAGTTGAGGGCACTGTTCTTTCTCCTGTTTTTGGGCCGTTCTTTTGACCCTCAGAAGCTTGTGGAAGCAGTGGAGTGACTTCCTTGTGCTCAGTGGACTTGTCTTCCTTTTGTTTGCTTTGGTTATTGTCCTCAACCCGCAAGGATAAGACATCCTCTTCATATGTTTCTTGAGAAGGTGGAGGAGTCTCTTGTGGAATTTTGGGATCTTGAGTCCCGTCGGAAGGCACTTGGAATGAGTGTTCTTCAGTGTCCAAAGTCTTCTCGATCACTTGAAGAGTCTTCGGTTCTTTGAGAAGATTCTCCCTGCCCTCGTGTTGCTGGAGCTTTTCGTTATCAACATTGGTCTCCAGCTGGCTGCTTACTGAACAAGATTCCTCGAACTCCAGTGGTATGTTCGAGTCCTTCAGAGGCGTTCCTGTGGCAGCGTGTACGATGGCTCCACAGCTGCAAAGGGTGCGGAAAATCTGGCGAATCTTTTGCGACGAAGCTCGAAGGGCTTTGCCGAAGCCCTGAAGAATGGCCTTAGAACCGTTGATCATTTTTGGCACTCCTTAAAATCCTCTGGACACTCTCCTTTTGTCTTCGAATAAGGTGCACGCCTTCCTTCTAACAAGCTGGTGAAATCAGATTGGGGCAGCAGGTGGTTTTAGTGAGGCCACTATGTATGTAGGGCATGTGGTGGTGAACTGGACTAGAAGTTTCTTTCTCTCTCTCTCTCTCTCTCTCTCTCTCTCTCTCTCTCTCTCTCTCTCTCTCTCTCTCTCTCTCTGTCTGTCTGTCTGTCTCTCTCTCGTTTTTTCTCTTCTACAATATATATATATATATATATATATATATATACATATATATATATATATTTGGATGATGGAGAACACAAACACAGGGGAAGGCTCGGATCCCTGTACACTCTAACGTTCGTGTAGAACTTCTTCAGAGAGTGTATGTAGAACTGCAATTGGAGTTTATGTACTAAATCTAATTATCTTTTCGGACACTTGGGAAAGGTCGTTTTTCTGGCGTGTTTTAAAATTAAAATACTAGTTTCTTTAGCTAAATTGATAAACCCTCCTCGATGATTCGATGAATTATAAGTAGAAATATATGCTGATTCAACAATTCTTCTAGTGAATTTATCAAAACCTTTATGTAGCACTTCAGCTTCTCTCCAGTTTGGTAAATGATCGAATTTTTCCGCATGAACTACTAAAGAATTAGATGTCCTATGTGCTTTTATGTCGTTTTTGTGTTCATAAATTCTTTTTTCTAATCCTCTTGACGATTCGCCATAATAAGCCATTGAGCAACTATTGCACGGGATTTTGTATACGACGCTGTTTTCGGAATTGCTTCTCTTTTCAGAAGTCTTTATTAAATCACCTATCCTCTTGTTAGTTATTTTAGCTATGTTTGTACCCGATTTTGTTAAATATTTGTCTATTATTGGTGACGTTTCTGAGCCAGGTACCGATATAAAATTTGTATTATTTTTATCATTTCTTTCTTTCTTTCCGCGATTGTAAATATTTATTGCTTTTCTTTTTGTTCTTTTCAACATTCCCTCTGAAGAAGTTCTACACGAACGAAACGTTAGAGTGTACAGGGTTCCGAGCCTTCCCCTGTGTTTATGTTCTCCATCATCCAAATAATTTGTCTAAAATACTTATCAATATATATATATATATATATATATATATATATATATATATATATATATATAAAGTATGTGTGTGTGTGTCTGTGTGTGTGTGTGTGTGTGTGTGTGTGTGTGTGTGTGTGTGTGTGTGTGTGTGTGTGTTTGCGTGTGTGTGTGTGTGTTTGCGTGTGTGTGTATGTGTATGTATATATATATATATATATATATATTCTTTGAGAAATTCGCTAGTGAACAGCGACATCAATCAGACAATCTCCTGGACAGTAGCGCACGGGATGCAGCGGGTTCGAATCCCGTGCGCTACTGTCAAGGAGATTGTCTGATATATATATACATATATATATATATATATATATATATATATATATATATATATATATACATATATATATACCGTCTGGAGAATTGGCTGCTTGTTATTGTGGCAAAGTAGCATGCAGTTGATACTTTAGGGTCTATATGGGGCGCCCCTACGGACCAGAGCCACACATCATTTTGTCTATGATAGAGGAAAAAGTTCATAGAGAAATGATGACACTTTTATACTACGACTGTCCCTCCGTTATGCTGTCCCCCCAACCCCTTGTTGCTGTCCCATACCATTTCTCTTAGTATTCTTTTTCTGTGGTGGGGGAATTCCCTGTGGTGGGGGAAAAGAATACTGCCACCAAATATTCCCACTTCGATCGTATGAGGCGAGAAAAATGGGACGGGGATTGGGACTAGGCATCCTTCTCCTTGTAGCCCCACAGGGCACATTCCTAAAAGAAAAAGTAAAGCCATAAGAGGGTCTGTGAGTTTTCGGACCAGCACCCAGAGGTTTGGGTCTTTTAATGTGCGTGGATGTGGTACAGATGAGAGTAAAAGGGAAGAGATAGGTAGTATGTTTGTGAGAAGAAAGATGGATGTGTTGGCTTTGAGTGAAACTAAGTTGAAAGGGAAGGGTGAGTGTAAGTTTGGGAGTGTAAGTGGGAGGTTATCAGTAGTGAAGAGAGGGCGAGGGAGGGAAGGGGTGGCTATTCTAGTAAGTGAAGAGATAGGTAAACATGTAGTGGAGTGGAAGGAGGTTTCCTCAAGGATAATGTGGATGAAGGTGAAACTGGGGAAGGAGATGTGGGTCTTTGTAAGTGCATATGGGCCTGGCAGTGAGAAGAGTGTAGAAGAAAGGGAGGCCTTTTGGATAGATTTAAATGAGTGCATAGAAGATTAAGGAAGAAATATAAATGTAATAGTACTGGGAGACCTTAATGCTAGGGTAGGAAATGGTCCAATCGATGGAGTGGTTGGGAAATGTGGAGTTCCAGGAAAGAATCG
Organism: Oratosquilla oratoria; assembly: GCF_046742065.1. Taxonomy (NCBI): domain Eukaryota; kingdom Metazoa; phylum Arthropoda; class Malacostraca; order Stomatopoda; family Squillidae; genus Oratosquilla; species Oratosquilla oratoria. Next base: position 25,467,970 of record NC_134794.1, on the reverse strand, counting down.
TAGTGGAGAGTTGGTGGTGGAAATGTGTCTAGAGAGTTGATGATAGCAAATACAGTGTTTCGGAAGAAAGTCAAGCATAAGTACACATGGGAGAGGGTTGTGGATGGAAGGGTGGTAGATAGAGCGCTAATGGATTATGTAGTGGTAAATAGGATTATGATAGGAAGAGTTAAGGATATACATGTGCTAAGGGGAGATGGTGGGGGAATATCAAATAATTTTTTGGTGAAAGGTAAGCTGAGAGTGGAGGATAGATGGAGAAAGAGGAAAGGGACAAAAGGTAGGGAGGTTCTTAGAGTGAACTCTTTGAATGAAAAGGGAAAGGAGAAGGAGTACGAAAAGAAGCTGAAGTAGGAGTGGTAGGGAGTAAAGGATAGAGTGGAGCTAGGTGTGGAGGAGGAATGGGGATGTTTCAAGGAGGGAGTCATAAAGTGTGCAAGGATGGTGTGTGGAACAAGAAGGACAGGGGGAAATAGAAGAAAGGGTAGTGAATGGTGGGATAAGGGAACAAAGAAGGTTGTAGAAGAGAAGAAGCGAGCTTTCACAGATTGGTTACAAAATAGGACGAGGGAGTCATATAAGAGGTACAAAGAAAAGAAAAGAGAAGTAAAGCAAAAGGTAAAGGAGGCAAAGAGGAGAACAGATGTGAAATGGGGTAAGAGTATGACAGAAAATTTTGAAAGTAATAAAAAGATGTTTTGGAAAGAAATTAAGAGAGGAAGAGGAGGCGAATCAAGTAGAGAGGAAAAGGTAAAAGGTGCAGATGGAGAGATAATAATGGAAGAGAAGCCAGTAAGGGGAAGATGGGCAGAATATTTTAGGGAGTTGCTAAATGTGAAGGAGGATAGGGAGGCAAAGATAGTTGCAGTGGGAAATGCGAAGAAAATGAGAGTGATGAGTGAGGAGAGTGGAGGAGAAATAGGGAAGGATGAGGTGAAGGCAGTTGTTAAGATGATGAAAGCAGGTAAGGCACCTGGTCTGGATGGATGCCATGTAGAATGTATGAAAAAGGGAGGTACAGTGATGGTGGAAGGCTAGTGAGGTTATTTAATGTTTGCTGAAGAGAGGGTAGAAGGCTGGAGGACTGGAGGAGTGCCTGTATAGTTCCTCTTTACAAGGGAAAAGGGGACAAGTGTGAATGTAGTAGTTTCAGAGGGATTAGCTTGTTAAGTGTAGCTGGGAAGGTTTATGGGAGGATCTTGATTGAGAGGATTAGGAGAGGAACAGAAGGAGTAATTGGTGAGGAACAGTGTGGATTTAGGGCAGGTAGAGGTTATGTAGATCAGATCTTTGTGTGGTAAGACAGATATGTGATAAAGCTATAGGAAAGGGGAAGGATTTTTTTTGGCTTTTATGGATCTATAAAAGGCTTACGATAGGGTAGACAGAAAGGCACTGTGGGAGGTTATGCAGATATATGGGATACGAGGAAAGCTTCTGGGAGCTGTCAAGAGTTTTTATGAGAGTAGTTGAGCTTGTGTCAGGATTGGAAATGGAGAGAGTGAGTGGTTCGAGGTAAAGGTGGGACTTCGTCAAGGATGCGTTATGTCACCCTGGCTGTTCAACTTATACATGGATGGGGTGGTGCGAGAGGTAAATGCAAGGGTAGTGGGCAAGGGATTGGAGATGGTTAAGGAAAATGGAGAAAAGTAGGAGGTGAGCCAGCTGTTGTTTGCGGACGACACTGCGCTTGTGGCAGGATCGGAGGAGGGATTGAGGAAGTTGGTGGCAGAGTTTGGGAGAGTATGTGATAGAAGAAAGCTGAAGATAAATGTGGGTAAAGGTAAGGTGATGAGATGTACAAGGGGTGAAAGTGGCAGTAGACTGGAAGTGAGCATTAAGGGAGAGCAACTGGAGGAAGTGGATAGTTTTAGATACTTGGGTGCGAATGTGGCAGGAAAAGGTGGAGTGAAGGTGGAGGTAGAATGTAGATTGAGAGAAGCGAGTAAATGCCTTGGTGGATTAAAGAGTGTAATGAGGAATAGACATCTGGGAATGGGTGCTAAGAGGAGACTGTATGAAGGAGTGATTGTGGCAACAGCACTGTATGGGGCAGAAACGTGGAACATAAGAGAAGAAGAGAGAAGGAGTTTGAATGTCTTTGAGATGAGGTGTCTGAGATGTATGATGGGGGTTACTAGGCTAGATAGAGTGAGGAATGGGGAGGTGAGGAGGAGAATAGATGTGGAAAAGGAGCTGAGAGATAGGGTTGATGAAAGAATATTAGGATGGTTTGGACACATGGAAAGAATGAGTGAAGAAAGACTAGTGAAAGAGTTATGGAAGGCAGATGTGGAGGGAGCGAACATGAGGGGACGTCCTAGGATGAGATGGATGGATGGGGTGAAGGGGACTTTGGGGAAGAGGGGAATGTCTGTTGAGGAAGGACGGGAGAGGACAGAAGACAGGGGTGAATGGAGAATGGTTGTATATGGATAATGTTGTGGTTGCATAAGGTAGAATGGGCAGGGGGATGGGGGTGAGGTAGTGTGTGTGAGCAAAATTTGACGCAGCCCGAAGGGATTTCTCCCTGTCCTCTCCTTCCATGCAATGGGGGGACGGAGAGGGGGGGGTCGCCGATTTAATGAAGCGGCCTTGCTGTGGATGTGCTGTGTCTTGCGACACTACTTCTGACCCATGGCGGTGGACAAGGTGTAGGGATGGCCCGTCATCCAGGAGGTGCTCAGATAAGAGGGAGGGTGGAGGGGTGTGGAGTGTATTCAGAAATGGATTGGGTGGAAATGATTTTATGCCTTTCCCTTTTTGGTTACCTCCCTTGTAAGGGGGAAATAGCCTTGGTGTATTTGTGTATGTATATATATATATATATATATATAAATACATAAATATATATATATGTATTATTATATATATACATATATATATATATATATACATATGCATATGTATATATATGTACATATATATATATACATACATATACATATGTGAGAATAAACACCTTGTGAGATCGAAACCTTTATTAGTACTACGTTTCGCTTGTTAAAGCGAAACGTAGTACTAATAAAGGTTTCGATCTCACAAGGTGTTTATTCTCACAGTCTTGTCGGCTTTTGCCATTGTGATTCACATATATGTATGTATATATATATATATGTGTATATATATACATATATATATATATATGTATATATGTGTATATATATATATAAATATATATATATACATATATATGTATATATATCTATATCATATATATATGTATATATATATATATTATATATATATATATATATTTTATATATATATGTGTATATATAAATATATATATATAAATACATGTATATATATATATATATATATATATATATATATATATATATTGGCAGCAAATTAGGACGAGGGATTCGTATGAGAGGTACAAAGTAAAGAGAAAGGAAGCTAAGCATAAGATAAAGGAAGCAAAGAGGAGAGCAGATGTGAAATGGG
>NC_134794.1:25394520-25459520 GCF_046742065.1 Oratosquilla oratoria | reverse complement strand
TCCTTATAAGAAGAGTTTTTAATTAAAAGACAAGCCGCGGGCTGCGCAAACAACGGCCTACGGCCACAGCGCTCGGCGCTCTAATCCCTCGTTTTCCCCTTCGCCCTCGGCCTCGGGGCGGAACCCCAACACGGGATCCCCAGCACGAAGAAGAACGCGAAGAAGAACGCGATGAAGAACGCGAAGAAGAATGCGAAGAAGAACGTGAAGAAGAACGCGAGGAAGAAAAACGCGAAGAGGAACGCGAAGAACGCGAAGAAGAATGCGAAGAAGAACGCGAGGAAGAAAAAGAACACGAAAAAGAAGAACAAGAAGAAGAACAAGAAGATGAAGACATGTAACATTTTTAAAATGAGTCACCTTTGAAATGGTTTAATTTCTATGCTTACAGGGGTGTGTCCGCAAATGGTAATGGGAAGTCAATTGAAAGGTTCTATCCCGGAAAGTTTGGACTGCTTCGCGAGAGGGTGCTTCACGCCCTGCCTTTCGCTCGCGGCCAATCAATCGTCTCCATTGCCGTGACGTCAGCGTTCTCGGCCAATCAGTCGTCTGCGTTGCCTTGACGTCACCACTCCCGACCAATCAGTCGTCTTCGTTGCCGTGACGTCACCACTCTCAGCCAATCAGTTGTCCACATTGCCATGACGTCACGGGGTGTCACCAAAACACCACCGTGACCGAGGAAATTTAGAGACAGTTTTGATTTCATTATATATATATTTTTTTTTATACTTAGACTTCTAACACTATTGGATTCTTAAATGCCACTTGAATGTTGAAAGTCTTAAGAATATGAGGTAGTTTGACGAAATTCTCGTTGAAAGGCACCACAAGTAGGTTTTTTACATTAAAGGTTTTACTAGCTTTTTCCTCGTAGAAAGATTTCTTTGCCTATTCATAAGAAATATCCACGAGGTGCTTAGGATATCATCCAAAAACTCCGGACTGCAAATTCTATGGGCTCTCAGAAACAGTGATACATTGACATCTTTGTCCTGCAATGATGAGACGAGTAAAAATGTACGTATGAAAGGACATTGGTGGGTTTCCTATAGACGTCAAATTTGAAGGACCTTTCCTTTCTGTAAATCATTACATAAAGGAAAGGTAAATGATTATTTTCTTCTATTTACATAGTGAATCTAATGAAAGGGACCAAGGCATTGAGTTTAGTTAAGAACAAAGTAGGATCTTCATTTGCAGGCAAAATACATAAGATATCATCAATGTATCTGTACCATGTAACATAATGGTGGAGAATCTTAGGCAATAACTTAGTTTCTCCCCCATTAAATCTAAGTCATGGTATGTACAAACTGGACAATTTTATTGTGAAAAAGGTAGTGGCCCAAACGTCCGAGCCGCGAACGGGTCAGGTCGACAATAGAGCCTCACAACCTTTCCCGGTTCCCTTCCTGACCATATACTCTGGGTATATATTCTTGTGTCCATTTTTATTTCTATGTACCCTGAGGATGTGTAAATACAGGAAAGCGTTTGGTCTTCAGTTTATATTTTTCCTTGGTGTTTTTTCCGCATATTTAGAATCACGAGTTTATGTGATTTCCCATGCATATACATATATATATATATATATATAATTACATATATATATATATATATATATACATACATATATATGTAAATTTATATATATATATGTATTATATATATATATCTATACATATATACGTGTATAAATATATATGTGTATATATATATATATTTATACATATATAAATATTATATATATATATACATATATATGTGTATATATATACATGTATATGTTTATTACATACATATATATACATGTATATATTATATATATATACGTACATGTATACATATATATGTATATATACATATACATGTATATATATATATATATATATACATATATATATATATACACATGTATATGTATATTATACATGTGTATATTATATACATACATATATACACATATGTATATATACATATACATATACATATATATATATATATATATATATACATATATATATATATATATATATATATATATATATATGTGTGTGTATATATATATATATATATACATGTATCTATATACATATATATATATATATATATACATGTATCTATATATATATATAATATATATATATACATATATATATATATACATATATATATATATATATATATATATATATATATATATACATACATATACCGAAGGCTTTTTCCGCCTTACAACGGAGGTAGCCTATATATATATATATATATGTATATATATATATATACATATATATATACATATGCATATACATATATATAAATATATATATATATATATATAATTTATATATGTATATATATGTAGCCAAATCCCACTCTTGCACACAGCTTCCGCAATCTTAATAAAATCGCCCGGAGCAGGCTTCATTCCATCCTCTAACTCTAACCCTAAGGTACTCCAAGGCAGTTGGTCACAAAGGAGTGGTCACATCACCCTCTCTTTGCCAGGAACTCCCCTAAACTGAGTTAAATCTTCTAGCTTTAGTTGATGAAATCCTCATGGTGTAGCACTTTGCCGAGTCGAGGTATCTGTCCGTAATCCAGTCATACTAGAGGTTCTCCATAGATTCAACTAATGGAAAACAAGATTTTGAAAGTGCACCGCAGGCCCAAATGGCTTGGTTACCTCTGTCGCATAGGCAAGAGACTTGCTCCATTAATACTGGAAAAATATTTAGTATTATCATCACGAGAAAGTGGGGTCATAGGCATCATAAAGGATAGAGTTCTGTGGCTAAATGAACGGAAGGGCAGTATAACCAGATATTATTCCTATAGTTTGGAAAGCTACACCTACTTGGATACGAAATATTCAAGCTATTATGTTGTACATGAAAATGTAAGTTCTGTTAGCAGCGGGGTACGAGCACTTCATGATATCATTGGCATTGTTATTTTATCTACCATTTCATGCATATACACTGACTTTTTTCTTCTATTTTTGTGTCATTTTTGAACAATGAAAACAATCTTATAATTCCAGTTCCTGTAAAAAGAAAACAACTTATCAATAATTCTTTCATGCAAATGTAATATGACTATATCCTATCTAATCCTGTAACAAGGGGTTCCATGAAGATACGAGTCTATGTAACAGACCCACAGGCCTTGAAGGATTGAGAAACACTGAGCCTGAGGACCGTCGAGCTTGGGCAGTTGAAGTCTCGAATGAACTACTGTATGTCATAACTTAATTCAATGAACTTTGTTCACTTACAATAGTGTTACTGGTACAATAGTAATTCTATTTTGGCTAGGATTATGGAATATCTTTTTTCATTAAAGAAACCACTAACAATGATTCTGTGCTTCATGTGTTCGTCGCAGCGTAGTACTCGATGAAGAGACTGAACATAAGAATGAAGGAGACTGCAAGAGACCATAAGGCCTACATTAGGCAGCTCCGTAGAATTGCTTAGTAGAAGGAGCCGATATATTGTGTACTATCAAACTCTTTAGATTATGCAATAGTTATGCGTAAACAATACTTCCCACCATCCTATTGAAAGATTACCTAAGTACTTGATGGAAAAAACTGCGGATGGAGGAGGCCCGTGGCACTCGCGAGAGTCGCCTCCATCCGGGTTGCACACGACCCTCTTCCGGAGTGCAATCCGGCGGGCCATGCCAGCAGCCAAATTGGGCTCGACGAGGGAACCACACGGCGACAGCAAGTAGGCACCAGGACAGGCAACGGGAGGATTCAGCCCCAGTAATTCAGCCTCGTAGGACTCTTCTTCCGGGGAACGGCGAGATCGTCCGAAGACGGAAGGGCAGAAGTGAACTTTGGACGGGGTCCATAGCCTGAGAGAGTAACAAATCGGGCTTGTCCAGGCTGTCGACATCGCTCTCCGTCATAATATACTGGCCAGTGGCTTCTCAAGGACCCACGAGGGACTGGTCAGTGGCGGAAGAGCGGTGAAGAGCGGTGGCAGCCCACTCTCTCAGGTGGTCGGAGTTCACCTTAGCCCTTACCTGAGGCCTTCTCAACGAACCGAGGAGGAAGGAACACCCCGACATACAATGACCCAGGGCAGAGGAGGCACGATTTATCAAGAAAAATATATATATATATTTTTTTTTGCCCGAAAAAAAAAACTTACGCGAAAGAACAAGACTCGCACTTCCATCGAAAAGGCTATTGGTTGGAATCGGATTCTTTTCCCGCTCAAAATGAGCGCTTTCCAACACGCTTAAGCCTTTGACTCGAAGATCTATCAAAGTGCTTATTGTGGCTACGACCAGAAAACTTAATTCAGCTGAGGGAAGCGCTTTTACACTAGGACTATCATTCTTTTACATCACATCACTCATGCCGATAGGAGACCTTTTGGTTCCTAGCGAGGATGAATACAGAAAATAAAGAATGATGTCCACTGTTACCTCGAACACCGTGTGAAGAAATACAGACAATGAGCCATATTCTCCAGGAATGCCCAATGGGTCCTCAATGCTCCGAGCAAAACCTTGAGGAAGCAAGTGACACTACCCTACAGTCGATACGGTCCTGGCGCCATAAGGTAAAATGATTGTTACCTCTAGACTTACCGACTTGAAAGTCATAAGCCAGACGTCCTCGGGCATTCCCATTCACCTCTGGAAAGGAAAGTTAGGCCCTTGCTTGTGCTGCACGAGTGCTGCTTTGGTTCTGTGTCAGCAGCTGATAGGAGAGAAAAGAAGGGAACTGTCATTGCCTGTCAAGTCCTTTACGTAAAAACAGGAGACATCTTGGACCCAGTCCGGAATCTAAGTGCTACAATATCTCTTTTGAGTAGAATGTTCTTGTTGGAACTGGGTGACGAACAATGGGCATCTGATTGTCTCCGCCGTTAGTCTGGCGTGTACACCAACAAGCACGTAACCATCGTTGGTCCCTTTACGAATAGATAGTATATTGATAAATAAATGAATATAGAAATAGACAAATAAGAATTAATATAGATAAATGAACGAATAAACTAGGAGCTCAATAAATATATATATATATATATATATATATATATATATATATATATATACATATATACATATATATATATATATATATATATATATATATATATACAGAAAGAGAGAGAGAGAGAGGGAGAGATTAATAAATAAAAAAGTACCATTTATTACCATTTTGACACACGCACATACGCATATAAGCAGGACCCCCTCAACACATACCAACATACATACACACAAACTCACGCACATACACCCAAAATAACTACTCTTACTTGGATTAAAACTAATTTTACTCATTCCCGACGTTGAAGACTTTTTCATGGATTGTTCAGGCTAAGGCCAGAGGTTTTTATATACCTGAAGAGAGAATTCTTCGCTGTAGGAGTTATGTTGCCAAACAATCATGATGCATGGAGTACAGTGGTTTAGTTAAATGAGGTGTCCGCATACTGTCTACATAGTTATCTGGTTACGTCATCAACAGCTAAGTGAGATATCATCACGTCATATTAATCATTATAAAGACTTTACCCATCAGGTTGGTTCACATGAACAGGGTATGCAGGAATCTCGTAGTACATATATATATATATATATATATATATATATATATATATATATATATATATATATATATATATATATATATTGAATTAAACTATGACAAATGTAACTGAAAGCGGAGGAAATATACAAGGAATAATGGAAGAATTTTACTGCTTTAACGTTTCGACCCTTAGGGTCTTGATCACAAAGTATAACACAAAAGTACAACATGGACATCTTATACACAGGCATGTCACCTCACAGGGTGCCTAGGAAGATCGTCGTGCTCTGAACATTTGTCCGTTTGTTTTCATCAACTACCAATAAACTTGTAGCTCTTGCCAAGCATATAAAACCATCTCTATGGTTGATGTTATTATTAGTATTAATATAGGCTGCTTCTATTGTTTTTCTTAATTTCTTCGTTGAACCTTTATTCATTATAATTGAATTGTCCCAGGTCGGAAGGAGGTCATGTGTATCCATGTGTCTTACTATAGAATTAGAAAGCCTGTGGGTTCTTACATCATTTTTGTGTTCATATAACCTTTTTTCTGAGCACCACAAATGCATGTCCCTGTCAAGAAAAACAGACAATGAGCCACATTCTCCGGCAATGTCCAATGAGTCCTCAGTGCTCCCAGGAAAACAGTGAGAAAGCAAAAGTACACTACAGTGGATGCGGTCCTGGCGCGATAAAGTAAGATGATTGTTACCTCTAGACTTACCGACTTGAAAGTCATAAGCCAGATGTCCTCGGGCATTCCCATTCACCTCTGGAAAGGAAAGTTAGGCCCTTGCTTGTGCTGCACTAGTGCTGGTTCGGTTCTATGTCAGCAGCTGATAGGAGGGAAAGGAAGGGAACTGTCATTGCCTATCAAGTCCTTTACGTAAAAATGGATAAAGAAATAGACAAATAAAATTAATATAGATAAATGAACAAATAAACCGAGAGTTCAAATATATATATATATATATATATATATATATATATTAATAAATAAAAAAGTACAATTTATTACTTTTTTGACACACACACGTACACACGCATATAAGCAGGACCCCCTCAACACACACCTTCTTACTTGGATTAAAACTATCTAATTTTACTCATTCCCGACGTTGAAGACTTTTCCATATTGTTCAGGCTAAGGCCAGTAGTTTTATTCACTTCTTCTTCGCTGTAGGAGTTACGTTGTCCAATAGTCCAAATGCATGAAGTAAAGTGATTTAGTTAAATGAGGTTTAGGCATACTATCTACATAGTTATCTGATGACGTCATCAACTGCTAAGTATATCATCACGTCATATCATTCATTACAATGTCTTTCCCTATCAGGTTCGTTCACATGAACAGGGTATGCAAGAATCTCGTAGTATATATATATATATATGTATTCATATATATATATATATATATATGTATTCATATATATATATATATATGTATTCATATATATATATATATATTGTATATATATATATATACATATAAATATATATATATATATATATATATATATATATATATGTGTGTGTGTGTGTATATATATATACAGACGCTCCTCTACTTACGTTAATTCGTTTTACGTTTTTTCGATTTTACGTGTGGAAGGCAGATGTGGAGGGAGTGAACATGAGGGGACGTCCTAGGATGAGGTGGATGGATGGGGTGAAGGGGGCTTTGGGGAAGAGGGGAATGTCTGCTGAGGAAGGACGGGAGAGGACAGAAGACAGGGGTGAATGGAGAATGGTTGTATATGGATGATGTTGTGATAGCATGAGGTGGAATGGGAGGGTGGATGGGGGGTGAGGTAGTATGTGTGAGCAAATTTTGACGCAGCCCGAAGGGATTTCTCCCCGTCCTCTCCTTTTATGCAGTGGGGGGACGGAGGGGGGGGTCGCCGATTTAATGAAGCGGCCTTGCTGTGGATGTGCTGTGTCTTGCGACACTGCTTCTGACCCAGGGCAGTGGACAAGGTGCAGGGATGACCCGTCATTCAGGAGGTGCTAAGAGGGAGGGTGGAGGGGTATGGAGTGTATTCAGGGGTATAATGGGTGGGATTGATTTTGTGCCTTTTTCTTTTCGGCTACCCCCCTTGTAAGGGGGAAAAAGCCTTGGTATATGTATGTACGTTTGAACCGACTGTAATTTTTTTTTTTGTGATTTTTTTAGTTTAGCGCGCTCTCCGTAGTTCAAACGATACTTACGCATGACGCTGCGTCCATTGTTTACATGGCACAAACGACAGACTGAACGTGCCTTGCCTCCTCCTCCTCCCCCTCCTTCTCCTCCACTATCTCAATTTATGTAGCTTGAATTTATTTTATTTGAAATTAATGTTATCATTTTACAATGTTATGTTTATAATTAATGATTTAGGGGTGTTTTATAAGGTACGGTGATAGAATTTATGGATATATACTACAGTAACAACTTACGTTCATTTTCACGTTACGTTCGGCCGTTCGGAACCTAACTAAAACGTAAGTTGAGGAGCGTCTGTATGTATATATATATATATATATATATATATATATATATATATATATATATGTATATATTGTATATATATATAGTGTATATATATATTATATATATATATTATATATATATGTGTGTGTGTGTGTGTGTGTGTGTGTGTGTGTGTGTGTGTGTGTGTGTGTGTGTGTGTGTGTGTGTGTGTGTGTGTGTTCGATTGAAGACCAAAGCTAATTCAATATCCACTATCTGAATTACACCCCTCTAAGATCCCGGAGGAAATAATGAAACATATTCTCCTAGCCTCCACAACTGAAGTGCCCTTTAGAAGCCCACCAGGCCAGTTATATCTACAAGAGGAAGGAGTCGCCATGGGTTCACCTTTAGGGCTTTAGGGTGTACTTTTGCTGAATTATACATGTGTAATCTAGAGAACAAAGTATTACAAGACCCCGTCTTAACACCCTTTTCCTACTGTAGATACGATGACGACTCATTTACTGAAGCTAGTAGTGAGTCCCACCTGAAAGATCTACAGCTAGCCATGGAAACAGTTTCTGTACTACACTTCACATATGATCTCAATACACACAACAAAATTCCCTTCCTTGACGTCCCCACCCACTCTCAAGACAACAGATACACGGCCACTGTTTACAGGAAAAAGACTGACACCGGAAGATGCCTGAATGCAGCATGTGAGTGTCCCCAGCGGTACAAACTTAACGTCATTCGGGCATACCTCCGACGCTCATATAAGAACTGCTCTTTTGGGGAAAATTTTCACTCCGAAAAAACACGCCTTAAACAAATTCTCATTAAGAACGGTTTTCCCAACTTTCTCATTGACAAAGAGACGAGACCTTTCATCACCCGCAACACAACACAACACGGACAAAACAACACACATTCCACACACACAGTTTATTACAAAAACCAAATGACATCAGCATATAAAACAGGCGAATGTGTTCTCAAAGACATCCTTGCACGTAACGTCACATGCACCAACCCACACGACAAAGTGACCCTCATCATATACTACAAAAACACAATAGTCTCTTACCTTATAATGAGAAATAATATAACTGAAAACAACTCTCTCGTCAAACAGACTAATATGGTGAACCAATTCACTTGCCCTGAAGAAGGTTACAATCTTCTTCCTAATGCTTCTTATATTGGTGTTACCACTACTTCTGTGAGCAGGAAACTCACAATGCACGCCCGTGAATGAAGTATACGCAAAAACATGATACAAACACACAACAAAACTCCAAACAGACAAGGTTTAGTCAACAATACAAAAATACTTAAACAATGTAGCAACAACAAGAAACTACACATCTTGGAAAGAGTCTACATTACACAATACACCCCTATCATTGTGCAGTCGCTATTGAGGAAAGAAGTGCGCAGTGTTGCTGCTCCCGTATTTTGAGAAAATTTGAAGTGTTCCTGCTGTCCAATCAACTCCAGCTTCTCTCAAAACTGGTTTGGCCACCCATTGTTTGATTCTAGTAGTTATGGCTCGAGGGAGAGGTAGGGCTTCGGGTGTAAATAGGGGTAGGGCAGGTGCTATGGGTCCATCACGACCCAACATGGCTCCCCAACAGGATGTAAACAATGACACAACTCTCGACCCTACCCCTCCTATTCCTAGTCAGTCAGCCTCAGCTATTACTACTAACTCTTCTATCTCAAATGATCACTGTGGGACGTGCAATACACCTACAGGAATGGATGCAATAGGTTGCAACTGTTGTGAGACCTGGTTCCACCCCTCTTCCATGTGCCTTGGCCTCCCTGACCATATAGTCAACAGTATTGTCGAATACGACGGCCAAGGTGTTGCTTTTATTTGTACGGAGTGTAGAAGTAACTCTGGGAAACCTGGAGGTGGTGTGTCTAACTCTGCATTTAAACAGCTATTTCAAACAGTAAAAAAACTTTGTGAAACGGTCCAGAACCTCTCTGTTAGGCTCGACTCCAGCTACAGTGTGCAGGGGGAACAGACCACCCATTTTCGTCCAAACCCGGAATCCCAAGCTGCGTTAAATTTCACAAATGTAGATAATTTGAGAATACTTATTCGAGAAGAAGCAAGGGAAATCGAGGAGAGGAACAGGAGAAAGTCTTCAATTATAATATGAGGCATTGATGCACAGAGTACAGAACTTGTGAACTCTGCACTCGACCCTGTGTTGAGACACATCTTGGGTTCAACAGTAGTTTTATCTGATGTCACTTGTATAAGCAGGGACAAAAAGCTATACCGTGCCAAGATAACTGATGATCAGATATGGAAAAACCTGCTAGATAAAGCGAAAAGTTTGCGCAGCTCACAGTATAGCCACATATACATCAATAGGGATCTCACTTACAACCAAAGAAAGGAACTGCGGGAGAGGCGGTCACGCCAACGCTCATCACAAGTTGATGGGTTGTCGGGGAGGCCTGCGGGTCATCATGTCGGCACTGACTCTGATGCAGCCCAATCAACCCCTAGTAATGCACAGGTCGCCCCCACAGCCCCCACTTATGTAATGTCTGGCAACACTATAGACCTAGTTCTCACATCAGAAAGTGATAGAGTGGGCGAAATTGATGTTAGGAACCCTTTCCCCAACTGCGGACATTGCCCTGTACTACTTCGTTATTATTTCCAGTTTGGTGTAACAACAGAAAACTCTCCCCCCTCTAAGCGATCTTGGCATCGAGGAAAATACAGCCATATAAATGACCATCTGTATGAAACTGACTGACTTTGAATTTCAAAATTTGTCATTTGATAGCATGTACAAAATATTCCTGTCCATCATTAGACCTCTGATTGAGCGAAATGTGCCTTTATCACCAAATACCCCACCCCCTATCAAGACACGTCCGCCTAAGAACCTCAAAACTCTTCGTAAAAAAGCATGGGAAACCTACAAAACTGCAAGAAGCTCCTATGGCAGACAGTCGTAACAAGCCATACAAGCCCTGGCACACTATGACAGCATTAACACCCGATTCCACAATTTTTTATCACCAAGCAAATTAACCATGAAAAGTCACTGATTCAGCAACTGAAACAATCTCCTAAGCTATTTCACCAGTATATTCGGAGCAAGAAAATTGGGACACCCTCGGTTGGCCCTTTGAGGATGGACTGTGGTGAGTTAACTAGTGACTGTATCCTGATGGCCAACACTTTCGCCTCTCACTTCAGCTCTGTATACTCTAGACAAGCCTGCAACAATCCTTCTCCGCATCAAATCTTCAATGGGACTATGCACAGAATTTCCTTAAATCTGGAGCAAATTCAGAATAGGCTTAAGGCACTCGACCCTGACTCCAGCATGGGACCAGACGGTATACATCCCACTCTTCTTAGATCCTGTCCCGCTATCGCTCTTCCATTGCTCCTACTATTTCAAAAGTCTCTCACCATGGGAAAACTACCAATGGACTGGAAAAATTCCACCATCATACCGATTTTCAAGAAGGGCTCCCGCTATATTCCACTTAACTACAGACCTATCAGTCTCACATCTGTCTGCTGTAAAACACTGGAAAGATTTATCTCTGAAGCACTGTACAATTTTCTGGACTCTAATGGTATTCTTTCAAATGACCAATACGGATTCCGTCAAGGCAGAACAGTCGATGACCAACTACTACTTGTATATAATGATGTCACTGTATGGCTGGATGCTGGATATATAGTTGATGTTGTGCTCTTCGATTTTAGTAAAGCCTTCGACGTAGTTAACCACTCTATACTCATAGACAAATTGAGACTATTGGGAGTACACGGTCCATTGCTATCATGGATCATAGATTTTTTACTTGGTCGCACAATGCAAGTCTCAGTTTCAGGGTTTACCAGCTCCTCCAGAAATGTCCTCACTGGGGTCCCCCAAGGCTCAATCTTGGGCCCCCTCTTGTTCCTAGTGTACATTGACTCCCTGCCAACTTATATCCACTCAAAATGCAAGTTCTTCGCGGATGATATGAAGATCTACCTTAAGCTACGAAGAGACTCCAGTTCCCCTTCAGCCGAAGACATAGGAATCTGCCAGAGGGACATAGGTACAGTATACAGAGTTGCTGACTCCTGGGGCCTACGCTTCAACCTGGACAAGTGTGCTGTACTACGTTGCCAAAGAGGCTCAACAGACATCAACCCAGGTCCCCAACATCATTATATAATGGACACCACCACCCTCTCTATTGTGACTGCACAAAAAGACTTGGGTATCACAGTTGATTGTAACTTGAAATTCCATACTCATATATCAAAAACTGTAAAGAAGGCAGCAGGTCTAGCAAATAATTTACTAAAATCAACACTCTGTCGTGATAAGGACTTCATGATCACCCTGTTTAAATCCCACATCAGACCACTGTTGGAGTTTGGATCCACTGTATGGAACACTGGATACCTAGGTGACCATATGCTCCTGGAATCTATGCAACGCAGGTAGACTAAACAAATAATTGGAATGGCAGAGCTTAGCTATGCAGACCGTCTGCTAACTTTAGATCTTTATTCAGTCCGTGGCAGATTAATCAGGGCTGATCTCATAAAATGTTGGAAAAATTTTCACAAGCAGTCTTCTATTTCACCCCAAGATCTTTTTTCCTTGTCTCCAATAACACACACCAGGGGTCACAGATTTAAGATAGCCAAACCCCATACATCCCTAGAGTGCAGACGCAGATTTTTTAGTGTCAGATGTATTGACCTCTGGAACTCCCTGTCTGATGATGCTGTTAGCTGTGACTCAATTACATCTTTCAAAAAACACCTTCACATACAGTTGGGCCAAACACTCTTTGAATATGTTGATTAATCATTACCCAGATATTCGTTCCTAGCTGTCTACTTTCTGTGCACATGGCACACAACTCAGCCTTTTACCCTGTACTTTTCTGTTCTGATATATATTGAACAAGGGCTGGCGTGCCAGCAAGATGTGGGCTATCCCTGTATACCCAAAGCTTATCTCTCTCGAGCAATATGCTGGTCTAGAACGGGGTAGCCAACCAGGTGAGTAAACCAGGTGAGTAATCATTAATATACAAACAGACACAGTCAGTACTTTACAACTCCACAGCGAGGTTGCGTGGCAACAGAGACCAAACGTCCGGCTACAGTGATCTGATGTCCCGGGGAATTGGAGATGTTATTTTATCTACCATTTCATTAATATACACTGACTTTTTTCTTCTATTTTTGTGACATGTTTGAACAATGAAAAAATCTGATAATACCAGTTCCTGTGAAAAGAAAACGATTTATCAACAATTCTTTCGTGCAAATGTAAAATGACTGCATCCTATCTAATCCTGTATCAAGGGGTTCCCCGAAGATATGAATCTATGTAACAGACCCACAGAACTTGAAAGGTTGACAAACACTGAGCCAGAGGACTATTGAGTTTGGGCAGTTGAAGTCTCGAATGAACTACTGTATGTCATGACTGACGTCATAGAGCTTTAGTGTTCCTGGTACTACAATGATTTCAAATATTAATTCTATTTTGGCGAGGATTATGCAATATTTTGTCATTAAAGTAATCCATTGACACTGATTCTGTGTTTTATTTGTTCGTCACAGCGTAGTAATCAATGAAGATACTGAAATTGCTTAGTAGGAGACGATACATTGTGTACTGCCAAACTCTTTAGATTATGCAATAGTTATGCACATTACATTATTCATAAAAATCCATCCACATGTTATTTTATTCATCAGACACCACGTAAACAATTCTCATCACAATCCAAATGAAAGAATAGCCTTAGTACTCGATGGAAAAAAACTGTTGATGTATGAGGGACGTGGCACTCGCGAGAATCGCCTCCATCTGGGATGCACACGGCCCTCGTCCGGAGAACACCCCGGCGACCCGCGCCACCAGCTAAGTTGGGCTCGACGAGGGAACCGTATGGCGACAACAGCCACGCCCCTGGACAGGCAACGGGAGCCTTCAGCCTCGGTGATCCTCGTGGGGATCTTCTTCCGGTAAACGGAGAGATTGGCCGAAGAAGGAAAGGGCAGGAGAATGTGAACTTTCGGCTGGGTTCATGTAAGCCTGAGAGAGTGACGAACCGGGCTTGTCCAAGCTGTCGACATCGCTCTCCGCCGAAACATACTGGCCACGGCCTCTCAAGGACCCATGAGGGACTGGCCAGTGGCGGAAGAGCGGTGAAGAGCGGTGGCAGCCCACTCTCTCAGGGTGTCGGGGTTCACCTCAGCCCTTACCTGAGGCCATCTCAACGAACCGAGGAAGACCACGAGGAAGTAGGAGATCGGGGAACGATTTATCAAGAATTTTTTCTTTTTCTTTTTGCCCGAAAAACCACGAGCCGACGCAATAGCCAAGTCTTCTCGAACGCGAAAGAAGACGACTCGAATTACAGTCGAGAATGTTATTGCCAGATATTCTTTGGTTGGAATCAGATCCGTTTCCCGCTCAAAAAGAGAGCTTTCCACCACGCTTTTAAGCCATTGACACCAAAGATCTATCACTGTGCTTATTGTGGCTACCGCCAGAAAACTTTATTCAGCTGAGGGAAGTTCTTTTACACCAGGACTATCAGCCTTTTACGATCACAGTGGATTGGTTTTATGGCAGAACATCACTTATGCCGATAGGAGGATGAAAATAAATGATGATGTACACTGTTACCTCGAGCACCAGAACTGCATGTGCGTTTGAAGAAATTCAGACAATGAGCCACATTCTCCGGCAATGTCCAATGGGTCCTCAGTGCTCCGAGCAAAACCTTGAGGAAGCAAATGTACACTTCAGTGGATACGGTCCTGGCGCGATAAGGAATGATGATTGTTACCTCTAGACTTGCCGACTTGAAAGTCATAAGCCAGATGTCCTCGGGCATTCCCATTGACCTCTGTGGAAAGTAAAGTTATGCTCTTGCTTGTGCTGCACTAGTGCTGGTTTGTTTCGATGTCAGCAGCTGATAGGAGAGAAAGGAAGGTAACTGTTATTGTCTGTCAAGTCCTTTACTTAAAAAAAGGAGACATCTTGAACCCAGTCCGGAGTCTAAGTGCTACAACATCTCTTTTGAGAGAAATGTTCTTGTTGGAACTGGGAGACGAACAGTGGGCATTTGATTGTCTCCGTCGTTAGTCTGGTAGGTACACCAACAATCACGTAGCCATCGTTGGCCACTTTAGGAATAAATAGTATATTGATAAATGAATGGATATAGAAATAGACAAATAAAAATTAATATAGATAAATGGACAAATAAACTGAGAGCTCAATATATATATATATATATATATATATATATATATATATATATATATATATAGACATATATATATATATATATATATATATATATATATATGTATATATATATGTATATATATAGACATATATATATGCATATATATGTATATATATATATATATATATATATATATATATATATTAATAAATAAAAACTACAATTCATTAATTTTTTGACACACACGTACACACGCATATAAGCAGGACCCCCTCAACACACACCAACGTACACACACGCAAACTCAAGCACACACACACACAATAACTATTCTTACTTGGATTAAAACTATCTAATTTTACTCATTCCCAACGTCAAAGACTTTTTCATGAATTGTTCAGGCTAAGGCCAGAGCTTTTTATTTACCTGAGGAGAGAATTCTTCACTGTAGAAATTGTTGCCAAACAATCCAGTTGCATGGAGTCCAGTGGTTTAGTTAAATGAGGTTTACGCATACTGTCTACACACACACACACACACACACACACACACACACACACATATATATATATATATATATATATATATATATATATATATATATATATATATAGCTTAATCCTACTCTTGCCCGGAGCTTCCCTAATCTGAATAAAATCGCCCTGCGCAGGTTTGATTCAAGCCTCTCTTTACCTATCAGGTTCGTTCACATATACAGGGATGTGCAAGAATCTCGTAGTATATATATATATATATATATATATATATATATATATATATATATATATATATATATATATATATATATATGAGTGGAAAGGGTGATGAGGTAAACGCCCAAAAACCGTTGGAGTTTTATTACTAACGTTTCGTCCTTAAAGGACTTCCTCAGAGTATACACTAAGAAAATATTTACAGCTTATATACTTCATTTCTTACCCCGTTCCTCCCCTATCTCCGTCCTTCCTTCGTTCCGCTTCACCTCGAACAAAGTCGCTGGTCAACTTAGATAATTTGATAAATCCCTCCCTATGACATCGGTGTTGACAAGAAAGGTCTTACAGAATGCGTGAATAAGAGCTACAGATGGGAAGACAGTGACTTAGAGAAAGGTTTTAAACAAGGCTTGATCACGTGTTTCCATGCTCTAGCCACTTCCCACAATTGCGCTATTCCAAAAAGATTTAGGTCAGCCTTAGAGAACCTTGGAAATAATGATAACCTGATGATCACGGGTGCCGATAAAGGGGGAGGAATCGTCATCATGAACAAAACCGATTACGTTCGCAAAATGTACGACCTGCTTAGTGACACCACCACCTACGAAAAGAAACATAAAGGACACGCGACAATAGAAGGAGAGAAGTTCAAGAAAGAAAGAAGCTCGTCGGATACTAGTCAAATCCAACAGAGGTAAGAAATTAGTAGGGCTACTGGAGGAAACCCCTAGACCACCCAGTATGCGCGGACTCCCAAAGACACACAAACCAAACGTCCCGATGAGACCCATCACTTCCGGGACTACGTGACCAAGCCCATCCCCCAACGGTCTTCCCACCTGTACTATCTACCGGACCAACGCTGGGTTCTAGACCGAAATTAACTATATTTCACTTTGGGCTACCTAGCTAGTTTGCAGCAAAGAACCTGGGTATCTTAGAACTTACCTTAGGTTTCGGAAGGGATTTATGCAAGTCTGGTAACGCTGCGATTGTGAATATTGTTCTATACGGATTTTGGGAAACAGGTGGTATACGCCTGAATGCTGTACTCACGATGTATTCAAAAAAGCATAATAAAATGTTTCTCCATTACTGCAAACTGAACATTAACAAGATGAATAAATAGATAATTTGAGAAACGGGTCATACGCCATAATCTTGCCTCTCTCCAACTCCCGAGTCATTTTAATCACTAGTTGCACAAAACACTGTAACACAACAGTACTCCTTTTCAAAGCACTCGGAACACTAGTTTTCACACACAAGTAAAAAAAAAATTACAAATTTAGACACCACACATCCGTAATCGGCACTAACGAATTCAAAAGTGAGTTCGCTTACGACCGATTTAGTTTTCGTTACGTGGGAAAGCCCTGCGATTGGCTGAAACAAGTCGCGGGATTCAAAGCAATTAAGTTATTGGCTGAGAACTGGTGACGCCTTGCCCTGAAAGGTAGCTGGCTTAAACGAGGCGATTCATTTGTAATGTATAATTACAATCCAACTATTACTTGTGTCCGCCGGAGAGCAACTTGGGCACTGTTTCGTAGGCGTTGCTTAGGCATAACGAAGTTATTTTTCAGAAATGAAGTGATAACATCCATTGTATATAGATGTGTTTGTTATCTGTATCGGCAATAATACTGATACTTCTGTTCTGTTATGAAGTTTTAGTTTTCGTAACCGTGGTTTTTATGACTTAAAATAGTTGAACTTGCAAAGGTAATATTTTTCATTCTATTCAAAGACGAAATATCTGAACACATTCAGATATATATTTAGTTCATCGCTTAGTTCACTTACCAATCTTTATTTTGAAGACTGAACAATTCAATTGGGTGCATTTCGTGCATTATACACGTAATACATCTTAATTTTACATTATAGTTACGGTATGTGTTTGAGTGTGCAACTTCGCACCTTGAACAAGTTGGATTGTCGTTCTACGTTACATACGAACAACCTCAATGGCGAGTTTAACTACAGGCGAGCGTCAATCGCCTCGTTTAGGCCAGCAGCCACCTCTCAGGGCAAGAAAGACTCCTACACTATGTAGTTCCATCTCCTTTACCACCTGCCATCCCTATCCACAAAGTTATCTGATCTTTTCTTAAAACAGCCGCTAGTCTCGGCGCTACCTTTTACCTGTTTCCATATTCTCCCTCTTGACATTTGCCTCTGCCAGTCCAAACCTACCTCCCCCACTCCCCCCTCTCCCTCCCCCTCCCCCCCTCCCTCCTTCCCCCTCTCTCTCTCTCTCCCTCCCTCTAGCACTGCAGAAGGGTGAGGTCCTGGGTCGACTACACTTTTTTTCTGCTTCCACAGCTTGTTCAGCCTGGAGGGGGAGGGGGGCGTCGTTGTGTGATATTGGTTGTCTTCCTGTGGTGTTACACAGCCCATTCTGACAAATATAAATGCTGCTCATATCCATTACCGTTTGTATTCCATTAGAATGTTTATGCATTCACACTCAATTTATGTGTAATGTATTTTTTTCTCTCCCACCCCTTTGCGCTCCTCTCATCGGTGACCCTCAGTGATACTGTTTACTGTATATGATTCTTATGTATGACTATGTACACTGCCGTTATGACTTTTGTTTATCGAATGTTCGTGCCTACTGTATTATTTACTGAGTCGAGGAGCACCATAGGAGAATGAGGTCTTGAATCGACAGCATTCCTCTACTTCCTCAGGTTATTCAACCTGGGGGGGAGGGGCGTCATGTGATGTCGAGTGCGTCCTCTCGTGATGTTACTCGGCACATTCTGTATAGATTTGTTGCTTCCCATAACCATTATTATATGTATTCCAATTGTATGTTTACGTACTCAGACTATACCAAAAGAAGGAAAAGGAAGGAAAAAGGGGAGGGGGAGAATTTTTTTTTTCTCTCTCTCTCTTACCTTTGTGCCCCTCACATCGATGGCCTTAATGATATTGCGCACTATGTATGTCATTTAGGTCTGTCTATGCACACTACCATTATGTCCTATGTTTGTCAAATGTTCATGATTGTACTGCGCTTGGTTGTGGGACTTACTGTCCTCACTGCTGTCATTTATTACTGAAACTATCACATTGTACTCAATGTTATGTTGCTATTACCGATATGACATTATTGAGGCTCTGACTCATATGCATTGTACTATTGATTGTGTATCCATCTGATGCATTATATTAACATTTTGTACTTGTATATTCATGTACTGACTGACGCCTTGGCGTAATAAATTAATAAAATAAAATGAAAAAATAATCTCCCTCCCTCTCCCTCTCCCTCTCCCTCTCTCTCTCTCTTCTTAGGGAGAGATCTCGGCGACCTTGAAGAACTCCTGCGTCAACATTGACTGCATTTGCCCAACATGTATCATAAAAGAAATAACTTTTTTTTAGGTGGGGGGAGGGGGCTGGCCTCGACAGATACCTCACAAGTTTCTGCAACGCTAAAGAACGGGACTTTGCCGAAAGCTGAAAGGTTATGATTTTACTTTTAATGTTTACGAGTAGTTGGATTTGTACGGAGGTTCTAAGTAGAGAATTCCAGCTTCCAGTCTACGGAGTGTTTCCAGGCTGGGCTGGGAGACGCACAGTGGTCTTCTGCAAGGGGTGGGCAACCTTTTTTAAGTGCGAGTGCCTAAATCAGCCAAATCTTTGATATCAATTTTTTTTTGTGTGTGTGTGCCAACGGAATAGAATGGTATGGGTCGTCGCCTCTCTTCACCTCCTCCTAATTATAAGATAATCAGGGCCCCAACCGGCCACCCAGCGGCGCAGCAGGAGTCATGCAAATGAAATTAGAGATTTATCTAATGTCATTTATTTATTCTATTTTTTTAATTTCTTATTTTTGTTATTTGTTATTATTGTTATTATCATTATTATCATTATCATTACTACTACTACTACTACTACTACTACTTTAATGTGAGCATTGGCTTTCGCGTGCAGTAAAAAAGTCATTGGGGTGCCAGGTTTTGGCACGCGTGCCAAAAGTTGTCCATCCTTATCCAACACCAATGATTCAATGCAGGACCGGGCTATCCCACCGGTGACGATACAGCCTTCGTGTATATCGCGCAGAGGGCTGAGACGAATTTTATGGGCTTTATATACATCATGCTGTCAGGCAATTTCATTCATAAGAGATACTTTTCCTGTGCCAGGTCCCCTCTCTCCTCATCCTCCTATTCTTCTTCCTCCTTTTCTTCTTCTTCCATTTCTCCTTCCTCTTCCTCCTACTCTTCTTGCACCGCGTCCCTTTCCTCCTCCTCCTCCTCTCCCTACATATGTACACTTCCTAATAATCCCCTCCTCCATCTTCTTCCTCCATCTCTACCTCCATCTTTTTCCTCCTCCTTCGCTTCCTATTTCCCTCCTTCCTTTTGCTCTTACTCCTCCTCCTCCTCCTCCTCATCTTCCTACACACATCACTTCCCCTCCTATTACTTTCCTCTTCTTATTCTTCCTTCTCCTTTTATTCTTCCATTTCTCCTTTCTCTCCCTCTCCTCCCTGCACCACCTTCCCTTCCTATTACTCCCTCCCGTCTCCTCACCCTCCATTTCTTCCTCCATCTCTACTTCCTATTACTCCCCTCCTCCTCCTCTTCCAACTTCCTCTTCCTCCTACTCCTCCTCTTTCTGCACCAATCCCCTTGCTATTACCACCTCCTCCTCCTCTTCCTCCTCTTCTTCCTCTTTCTTATAATCCTCCTCCTGTTCCTGCAATTCGTACCCTTCCTATTACTCCCTCCCTTCTCCTCCTCCTCTTCTCGCTCTTACTTATAATCCTCCTCCTCTTCCTGCAATACGTACCCTTCCTACTTCTTCCTCCCTCCCTTCTCCTCCTCCTCCTCCTCTTCTTCCTCTTTCTTATAATCCCCCTCCTCTTCCTGCAATAGGTACCCTTCCTATTACTCCCTCCCTCCCTCCTCCTCTTCTTCTCCCTCTTTTTTATAATAATAATCCTCTTCCTGCAATACGTACCCTTCCTATTACTCCCTCCCTACCTTCTCCTCCTCCTCTTCTTCCTCTTTCTTATAATCCTCCTCCTCTTCCTGCAATACGTACCCTTCCTATTACTCCCTCCCTCCCTTCCCCTCCTCCTCATCTTCTTCTTTCTTATAATCCTCCTCCTGTTCCTGCAATTCGTACCCTTCCTATTACTCCTTCTCTCCCTTCTCCTCCTCTTCTTCTTCCTCTCTTATAATCCTCCTCCTCTTCCTGCAATACGTACCCTTCCTATTACTCCCTCCCTCCCTTCTCCTCCTCTTCTTCCTCTTTCTTATAATCCTCCTTTTCCTGCAATACGTACCCTTCCTATTACTCCCTCCCTCCCTCCTCCTCCCTACTACAGAAGCAACTAGCTCTAGAAACCATCGCCAAAGTGACCTCTTCCCTCCCAGCTGTTCATACAATATACACAGACGGGTCACTGCAACCGGACGGAAACACGGGCTGTGCCATCTACTCGCCTAGTATGGTTCCACCCCATGGAGGCTGGATTGGACGCCGACTACCAGGTTTCCTTAGCTCAACTTCCTGCGAGCTCCACGGACTCCTGGATGCTGTCAATCTACTGCTACGTATTGGTAGTAATGGCCTAATTATCTGTGACTCTCAATCTGCTCTCCGTGCCTTGTCCTCCCAAAAATCAGAATCCCATAACCTAGTAACTCTCATTCTATTTCAGTTAGCCACAGCCCTTGAGCACTCCCTTGTTATTCACTTCCTGTGGATCCCTTCTCACGTAGGAATAACTAGCAACGAGACAGTGGACCTACTCGCCAAGGCAGCCTGCGAACAGCCCTCACCTACAACTGACGCTTCACCTGGTTCCCTCTCATTCTACAGACGCAAAATTCGTGCTGCAGCTCATTTGCCTATCGTTCACCGTAGGAATATCGAACGACCTTCGAGTGTGACCATTCAGCACTATGATCACTTTGCCAATCGCCCCCACAAATATCGCCGCCGAGGACTCTTAGTTAGAAGACATAATGTGGTATCTGCTCGACTTAGATTAGGCTACAGACCAGTGTGGCAGGTGAGCGAGACAAGAGACATGCCTCAATTTTCTTCCTGTAAACTGTGTGACTTGCCCAATGCAAATAACCTTCAGCATTATTGCCTTGAATGCCCTGCAGTAACAGATTTAATCCCCCATAGAGAGTCTGTCATTGATGTATGTAAATACTTGCTTGCCGATAACCATTTAGAAACACTACTCTTACGTCACCCACACTTTGGTGGGTGCTAACTATCGCTGTACGACGTAATAATTCTCATATATGATCTTGTCCACGACTGTCTCAATTATATCAATGTCTCTTATATCATGACTGTGATATTGTACATACTTTTGTTTTGTATATACTGTTGACTGTGATTGTTTTATACATGCTGTTATTACCACTGATTATATACCGTGTCTTCCACCACTGTGTCCCAACCTCTGAAATTTTGTACGAATTGCCACCTCAGTCGAACAGCGTGTCCTATGAGTCACAATATACATGTAAATAGCTAATTACCTATGTACTAGGCTTGCCGCTCTTTGAGCGTAATAAAATGATTCAAACAATCCCTCCTCCTCCTCTTCCTCGAGGGAGCAACTCCACTTTCTGGTAGAGTTCATAAGAACATGAGAACATAAGAATGAAGGAGATTGCAAGAGACCATAAGGCCTACACTAGGCAGCTCCGTATCCATCATCACCTGTCATCCCCATCCATAAAGTTTTCTAATTGTTTCTTAAAACAACTGATAGTTTCAGCGCTTACTACATGGTTACTAAGTCTATTCCATTCGTCGACCACCCTATTAGTAAACCAATTTTTGCCTATTTCCTTCTTAAATCTAAATTTGTCCAGTTAAAATCCATTACTGCGAGTCCTGCCCTATTGTTTTAATATGATGACCTTCTTTGTATTACCCTTGCTAAAGCCTTTGATCTAGTTGAATACCTCTAGTAGATCACCCCGCACTCTGCGTCTTTCCAGAGAGTGTAAGTTAAGGTGTCTAAGCCTCTCTTCGTGAGAAAATTTCTGAGTCCATGTATCATTTTGGTCATTCTTCTCTGTACCGATTCTAGTGAATTGATGTCCATTCTGTGGGACGGACACTAAAACTGTACTGGGTGACTCCACTAGTAACATTGCCCCACCTAGATTTTACTCCATTTATGGTGACCCGCTGTTTTCTGTTACTAATCCAAGCTCTAATCCACTCTAACACTTTTCCTCGTATGCCATGGGCTTTGATTTTATCTAGTAGTCTCTGGTGTGGCACCTTGTCGAACGCTTTGCTAAAGTCAAGGTAAATAACATTGTAATTATCATTGTTATCTGACGCCTTATATACTTTAGTGTAAAAGGGTAGAAAATTAGTCACATATGACTTACCCTTAGAGAAACCATGCTGTGTATCATGAATTAAATTGATTCAAGTATTTTACCCATAACCGATGTCAAACTGATTGGCCTGTAGATGCATATAGATCTATCTTCCTTCTTAAAAACAGGAACAACGTTTGCCTGCCTCCAAACAGTGGGCAGAAAACCAATGTAAACCGATTTATTAAATATTTCAGTTAACTGGTCGCAGATTTCAAATTTACACTCCTTTAGCATTCTCGGAAAAAATTCGTCTGGGCCTGGGGATTTTGTAGCTTTAAGTCTTTCAATCTGCTTGACTACTTCTACTTTACTAATGCTGATCGGTAATCATTTGTTTTGGGAAATTATCCTGCACCACATCTAAGAATTTTTTTCGCTTCCTGATCTCCTACTAAGGTTTCCCAGTCAATGTTTCTATAATCAAAATCTCCCATGATCACATTGTCAGCCCGACTGTGCCATAGGCAAAGAAAACATGAATGCTTGGTGTGCCCACCCTGTAATTCAAGTCAGAAGCCACGCATTGTAAAATCACCACAAACATCCCATTTAAACTCATTATAGTTTACCTTCTCGAGAAGCCTTTATACATTGTCGTATTCTTCCTTCATCTGTACCAAGCATGCTACAGGCAGGGGTGGATACTGATTTGAGGCTTTTTGTAGAACTATCTGTGTACAGTTGCTATTGTTCAGGGTTATGATCAATTTCAATAGCTGTAAACAATCCATTAATATCTTCACATAAGCAGAGATCCTCACTTATATCAAAGTATACTTCGAATTCCTCATGGTGCTTCCTGTATACCGTTGATCTACAGTCCTCCCCCAACAGATTCCATTCACTCAGTCTGGATGCTAAAAGCTCAGCTCCTGACTTAGTGAGCCACAAGTCCCTGATGAACTCATCCAGTTTACGTTGATTTAGAAAGTGTGGGCGGGTACTCAATCTTGGGGGCAAATTTTTCATCCCTTTCTTCATTGTCACAACCTTCCCACTCTCCTGATGAGACCTCCACCCTACCATCTACCTGATAAAAATGCATTTATCAATTGGAACAGAAATATGAATTGTACGTGTAATCGCATTACAATTAGCTAAATGTTTAGAAGATTTCAATATTGATTTTGTTAGAAAGAATAGAGTTCGTAATTTGATCAAATTTACTTACATTTTCTGGAGGCCGTGGAACCAGTAAGGTGTCATCATGTGGCACAGGTGCAATAGAGGATACAAGTTGGGATATGGAAGCGATTTTTCCCCTTACCTTACCTTTCTGTACTTTGATATGTCAACCATGCAAAAGTAGTAATCATCGTGATGATTTTTTTTTTTTTTTTTTGGCTCAGGCCAAACTCTGGGCACAGCAAATGGCATTGCTCTCCACCCATCTCTCAGAAATCATCTCAATTTGGTCGACAGCTTCCACATATCACATGAGGGGCCCGTGGTTTAGCTCGGTCACCCATGCTCGTTCCAAAGTACAGTCTATAAGGAATACAGTGCTCTGCACCTTTCATAATTTTATGTGATATGTGCTTAGATCCAATATATGGATATATATATATATATATATATATATATAAGAGAAGATTTGGAATCTGGGATCCATATTGGAAAACAGCAAACACCAGATTCAATTGAAGGGTTTATTTGCCCGACGTTTCGATTCCCGTCCAGGAATCGTCTTCAGGGGGTATAACGGTTACAAGAATGTGAACTCCTTATGAATCGCTGAGATGGTAAACCTGGGAAAGGTTCACCCATTCAGTCAATTGTACAACGCATACAATACAATAATAAAATAAAATAAAATAACATACAATAAAAATAATAAAATACATTACAATGCCAATTACAGTAAAATAAAAATTACATTTTGAACATAAAACAAACGAAGAAAAAATGACCATAGGTGACACATAGTAAACAACAACAGGACAAAGAGTAAATAGAAGTGCACCAAATGTCCGCACTGAAGAATTGATTGATTGGGATGGAGTTACAACTCTACATAAAGAAAATAATAAAAAGAAAAGACTTTTCCTCGAAGCATGGGAAACTAAGAGCAACTGCATAAACAGGTGCATTGACCTCAACCCTATTTATCTAGGCACGAGGAGTAACACAGGCTAATTCCTCTGTCCTGTTTTCTTTTCTCCGTTGCTTCTTTTCGACCTGTCTTTTGTTCACCAGTTGGCTTTTGGCTGACTTCCTTTCTCGTAAGCGATCTCCCAATGCACCTCTTCGACTCCCCCCCCCCCTTCCCGTGACTTTACATTTGTAGTTTGCTTCCCTTTTTCTACGTTCATTCTTCTTTGCTTTTTATTTGTCTGCTTGTATTGTAGTCATTTGTTATTGAGCCCCCCCTTTCCGCTTGTCCACCACTTCCTACTTCGGCGGACATTTGGTCCACCTTCTTTCTTTTACGTCTTTGAATTATGTTCTGCCTTTACTTTTTTCGTTTTGATGTTTTTTGTCACACTGCCATTTACTCTTTGTATTTTGTTTAGTTTTATTTGTTTGGTTGTAATTTAGCCGTTTACCCCCCCCCCCCCTGACATTTCGTTTCGGACATTTGGTCCTTATTGTATGTTCTGAAGTATTCACGTTGTGTCACGCTAGAGTCTTTTTGCCACTTTTGTTTTTGTTCACAGCCATGCATTTTATTTCTATTTGTATTTTGTAGTGCTTTTTTGTTTTTAATTTAGTCGTTTGTTCCTGATTCTTCAGTGCGGACATTTGGTGCACTTCTATTTACTCTTTGTCCTGTTGTTGTTTACTATGTGTCACCTATGGTCATTTTTTCTTCGTTTGTTTTATGTTCAAAATGTAATTTTTATTTTACTGTAATTGGCATTGTAATGTATTTTATTATTTTTATTGTATGTTATTTTATTTTATTTTATTATTGTATTGTATGCGTTGTACAATTGACTGAATGGGTGAACCTTTCCCAGGTTTACCATCTCAGCGATTCATAAGGAGTTCACATTCTTGTAACCGTTATACCCCCTGAAGACGATTCCTGGACGGGAATCGAAACGTCGGGCAAATAAACCCTTCAATTGAATCTGGTGTTTGCTGTTTTCCAATATATATATATATATATATATATATATATATATATATATATATACAGTATATAGCTTGTTAATGAGAGGTGAACTTTTGAAATGAAAAGGTCCCGCACTCAGTTCTAGTATTTTATTTGCTTTTTCAGAGGCTGAAATACAATGCTTTGATGATTTGAGATCGTTACTGATAATTACGCCGAGATCCTTTTCACTATCCACTTTTGTTAAAGAATTTCTGAATAACTTGTGATCGTATTTACTGTTATTTTTACCTATGTGCATAACCTTGCATTTAATTAAATTTCATTAGCTACTTTTCAGACCATTGCTGTAAATTGTCTAAATCTTCTTGAATATCTATTTGGTTTAAGTGATCATTTGCCATTCCGCACAGTTTTGTATCATCAGCATATTTGGAGACAATAGATGTCCGTGGTCTGTATCATTTCTATATACTAAGAATAGAATTGGACCAAGAGGGGAACCATATATACATACATATATATATATATATATATATATATATAAATATATACATATATATATATAATACTGTATATGTGCATATATATATATTACTGTATACTGTATATACATATATATATATATATATATATATATATATATATATATATATACTGTACACACACACACACACACACACACACACACACACACACACATAAATTTTCCAAAGAAATGGTCGATCACATTTTATCATTCGTTATTGACCCTATCTGTGTTAACAATGTTTGTGTCCGTGGGCACTCCGCTTTTCGGCCACGTCTTCCGACACTCGGGGTGTCTCTACAGGAACAAGCAACAATGGTCCACCTCGAAGAAGAGGCAAGACTTGGACGGAATGAACCCCCTGGGGACCTTGAAGGTTCCTGATCGCCAAAGCGATCGCCAAGAAACCCGTAAATAACTTCGGGATGGAACCTCAGCCGACATCAGTTGGCTGATGACCCCAAAGAGAAGGTTCCTCGAGTTCAGCTTCCGCACAGGAGTGCGATGACGAACTCGACAACGCCCCTATTGGAGAAGACACCCTCCGTCAGTCGAGGGGGTCGGCCGACGATTTTATTCAGCTGAGGGGAGCCCTGGCAACAATTTTGGAAAGATGTGTGTAATCTCGAAAGGCTCGAGATATGATGCAGATTTTCTAAAGCGTTCCTGGGGCTCCTCCTCAGAGGAATAAAATCGTTTGTCAGTCGCCAAAGCAAAATCTCCAGAGGGGCACCCACACATCAATTGACAATGTTGCCAAACACAGTCAGCTGGCTTTGCCCGTGTACCAAACGGGTAGTCCGTGCTAAATATTGTAAGGGTCCGTCAAGAATTTGTGGAAAAAAAAAAAAAAAAACGGCAGCCACGAGGATTCTGATACAGGTATTTTTGCCCGGAGGTTTCTTTGACTTGTGTTTTCGTTGTCCACCATGCATTGCGAGATCTGGAAAAGACCCGCCCGGAAGTGACAAGGTTGCTTCAAGACAAGCAGACAAACAAATATCTTCAACATCTCTCGACAGGACAAAGCCCCCAACAACGCTGCCCTTGAACGGGCTGAGATCCTCAGAGTGCACGGACATAATTCTTCCCAAAGCAAAGATGCATGTGCTGACTTGGATGTGTCGTGTGAATGTAAGGCTGCCAAACAACCACCAAGGGACCTCCGCGTGGTGGACTGGCTCAAAGAAAGAGCACCGCAGGCAGACTCCAACTACGCTACAAATAAGTCTTCAGAAGAGACATCAAGACTCTAGGCATCAGTCCAGGAGTGAAGGAAACTGGAGTCAGACAGTGCGAAAAGGCCTCTCCAAGTTTGGAGAGACCCTTTCCCGAAGACAGTCAGAGGCAAAACAGACGTGAATGAAGGCCTAAACTCTGACAAAGAGACCTACATCAGACTTCGTCAGTGTAAGTTGTGGAACAGAGCTTCATTCAAGCTATAAATGACTCTACGCTAAAACAACATTAAAAAGACAGCTCTGTCAGGCTCTGCCGGGGTCCGTCGTAGTTTGTCGAAATCCAGCGGATTCTCTCGGAGATATGATAGGTTACAATGTTACATCGAACTGTATGTCATTCAATCGCCTCAGGTGTAAACGTATTTCGTATAATAATGACGCGATTAGCGATACTGATTCTATGTACTTCTATATTAAATCTACATCCTAATAGCCTGAGTTTTTGGTCCGGTAAGTGTTTAGTGATATATATACATACATATATATATGTATATATATATAATATATATATATATATATATATATATATATATATATATATATATATATATATATGTATATATATATATATATATGCTGGGACAGTGTGACAAGTTGATAAAGGTAGAAAAAGGAGTTACGGGTCTAGTTTCGAGTATTTTAGTTTATCCTCTAAAGAAGCATAGAGCGAAACCGGTCAGGAATAAAATAAAAAACTTGGAACTAGACCCGTGATTTCTTTTTTCACCTTCATCATATATATATATGTATATATACATATAAATATATATAAATATATATATATATACATATATATGTGTGTGTGCGTGCGTGCATGCGTATGTGTGTGTGTGTGTGTGTGTGTGTGTGTGTGTGTGTGTGTGTGTGTGTGTGTGTGTGTGTGTGTGTGTGTGTGTGTGTGTGTGTGTGTGTGTGTGTGTGTGTGTGTGTGTTTACCTTGTATTTTACGGGACGAGAGCTATGCTCGTAATGACCCGTTTTCGTATCTCTCCACATTCAGTTTATCCTTTAATCGTGTATAGTTCTGTCATTCACTGTTCCTCCATTCAGTTTGTTCCAGACATCAATCACTCTTTAATCGTGTATAGTTCTGTCATTCACTGTTCCTCCGTTCAGTTTGTTCCAAACATCAATCACTCTGTATGGGATGCTAATATCCATCCCTTTTATAATACTGAAAATGGTCTACAAATCGCCTCTTTCTCTTTTCTGTTCCAGTGTTG
This sequence comes from Oratosquilla oratoria, assembly GCF_046742065.1. Taxonomy (NCBI): domain Eukaryota; kingdom Metazoa; phylum Arthropoda; class Malacostraca; order Stomatopoda; family Squillidae; genus Oratosquilla; species Oratosquilla oratoria. The sequence continues at coordinate 25,430,054 of NC_134794.1, read as the reverse complement.
ACAGATGTAAATTCTCCAATCTTTGTTCGTATGTCAGATTTGACAGTGTAGGTGCCATTTTTGTTGCTGCTCTTTGGATTCTTTCTAATTTTCTTATGTTCTTTTTTGTGCTAGGTGCCCACAGCATTGCAGCATATTCTAGTTTAGGGCTTATCAGTGTAACAACTATTTTTTTTTTTACCATCTACTCATCTATGTAGTCGAAGGCCACTTTCATTGATCTCAATAAGTTATAAGTCTCTCCGAATAATTTATTGACATGTTTATCAGGTGTGCGTGCGTGTGTGTGTGATTCACCTTGGTCTTTGGATCACGTGTTGGACTCGTGATCGACAGCTATTTCCCTACCGGAAGAGAGCTTAGAGCTCGTATGACCGATCAATGGGTAATGCTATGAACTTACAAGCACACGCACACACAACTTCCCGCCCCCGAGAGTTGGAGTAACGACAAGAAAGCGCAGTGATACTGAAATGATTTTAGCCCTGGGCAGGATTCGAACCAGGTACCGCCGGTACCGCCATACTGACAGCCTGGGACTTTACCAACCGCGCCACCGAGTCGTGCGTGTATGCCAGCTAACAACGAACTTTCAACTGAGGAAAATTCTTCTGGCCCCCCAAAAAAGTGATCGAAGAAACTAACAACGTATATCCATTTCCATTAGTATACGCAACCCAGATACAGTATGTTCAATATTGGGTGTCATGATATATACAATTACTGACACTTTTTCATGAGTTTATCGGTGTTTTATATATATATATATATATATATATATATATATATATATATATATATATATATATATATATATATATATATTTATATATATATATATATATATATATATATGTATATAGATATATACATATATATATATACATATATTGTATATATGTATATAGATATGTATATATACATATATATATATGTTACATATACATAGATACACATATATATATATATATATATATTCATATATATATATTTGTGTGTGTGTGTGTGTGTGTGTGTGTGTGTGTGTTTTGTGTGTGTGTGTGTGTGTGTGTTTGTATGTGTGTGTGTGTGTGCGTGCGTGTATGTGTGTGTGTGCGCGTTCATGTGTATGTGCCTGCGTGTGTGTGTGCGTGCGTGTGTGTGTGCGTGCGCGTGTGTGTGCGTGTGTGCGTGTGGTGCGTACGTGTGTGCGTTCGTGGGTGTGGGTGTGCTTGCGTGTGTGTGTGTTTGTGTGGATGTGTGAGTCTATCGGCGAGTACCATAAAATCCAATATTAGGACTTATTTTGCTTGTCTTTTTTCAATGCCAGGAATATGGAAGATTGAATAACGCTGATTCACCAAAGTAGCTCAATGTGGCGAACTAATAAGAACATTTAGACATACAAATGTCACGTACCATGTTTTCTAAATGGATTGATAGATAGCGTAATAAGAATATAAATGATAATCACAAAATGAGAAGATAGTGTTTATGTATTTGAGGAAAGACTATGCATCTGTGGCCAATTTATTGAATGTAATGAGTTAATGAATTTGATAGTTATAAAAGTAAACTTGGTGAATGCTATATGAATTATGTTTGTGCGTGTAACAAGTTACTTTGAAATTGTACCTGTATATACAGTATATATAAATGATAAGCTTAAGGCATATAACAAATATAGAATAAAGGAATTAGTGAAGCTGATAGTTATAAAAATAAAGTTGATAAATGCTATGTCAATTGTGTTTGTGCGTCCAATAAGTTACTTTGAAATTGTAGCCGTACATACAGTATACAAATGATAAGCTTAGAATATATAAGAAATATAGAATAGAGGAATATGTGTACATGTTAAGATATGCATATATACATAAAGTTGATGAATCCTACAACGATTATGTTTATGCATCCAATAAGTTGTTTTAAAATTGTAGATTTACATACAATATAGAAATGATGAACTTAAGAAATGTAGAATATATTTGTATATGCAAAGATATATCTATATGCATATATTGGTGATGCGTGGGAGGCAGGCAGGAGATTATTTTTCAGTCATGTTGTGTGTGCAAGTTATGACAGCTAAGAAGCGGAGAGGGAAAGAAGTAAATCTCCAAGATTGATTGATTGGGAAGTTAAAATGAAGAGAAAAGACAAAAGGCTGAAGACAAAGAAAAAAAAAGTGATAGTTGGTGCTGCCGCGATCAGAAAGTAGAGAAATGGAAGGAGAGTAATTATTACACGTAGATAAGTTGCATATACATTTGGTGATACATGGTGACTTGCGAGTCCTGAGAATGAGAGATACAGTCAAAGACTTAGCATATATAGAGCGACGGTAATTTTGGGGTAAGGAAGGAGGGGATGCGAGCAGGCCCTCCACCTGTACCGAAGTCCCTAACATAGTTGCATCAATTATCGGCAGCACCCCGTAGCAATGAGAAAAGATATTTCGCTCTGTATGGACACTCTCGCTTCGTCGTCTCGCCACGTGATTCTTCAAGATTTCAGCCGCAAATACCCGAGTCACTCGCTCTGTTTGTCGTGCTGCCGCTTATATTACGTTTGCCCTGCTACCCGAGCTAATTCCCCCTTCCTTCGCGGAATCTCGCTCTGGCAGGTTATGCCCCATATAACTCTCCCTGCACGGTTAGCGTAGCCCTTGTGGTTCTTTTAAAAATCGTTTTCACGGCGGGAGAGGGGGGACCCTTCGTCAAGCATTAGCCCGGTCTCGCGCACCCTCGCGCAACCGAGCCTCGTAATTTCGTTAACTGCTTACAGATAGACAGGATAAGACACGGTACGAACGCGCTAGGTAACGCCCGCGATCTCTTGCCCTTAGATTACGATTTTTTTTTTCCGCGAGTTGTTGAGGATCGATAGGACATATATATTTACGATTAGGATTCTTTTTTTCTCGTTCTCAGTGCCGCCATGGCGGACACTGATTCATGGACCTGCGTGTCCAAGAAGCGTCGCTGCGCTCCGAGTTCGCCGGCTCCATTGAGTAGCGAAGCTGCCGTAGTGATGGCCCCAGCTAACACTAAGGGTGGCAAGCTCCCCACGTTCAAGGTCGTACCCTCGGCAGGATACGACACTGCGTTTGAAGTGGTGAGAGCACTGGAGAAGGGCCCTCTCCGCGGTCAGCTCTTGTCCCTTCGACCCCTCGGCGATGGTAGCGTGCTTCTGCTACCGAGCAGCTATGACGTTGTCGAGGAGTTGGACAGGACCAAGACGCTCAATGGTAAGCCGTTGAACTTAGAGCGGCTAAACCCTGAAGACCGGAAGCATCGTCTCGTGGTACATGATTACCACACCTCTTTCGATACCGAGGTCATTGAGGACCATCCACAGGTAATCGCGGCCACGAGAATGCGCCGGTGGGACAAGACGCCGACACGCCAGGTCCTTATAACTATTAGAGGCGAACCGTTTGATACTATTGACCTGGGTTGGTATGGCAGGCATGATGTACGAACGTACATCCCTGATCCTCTCCGCTGTTTTAAATGTCAGCGCTACGGTCATCACCAGGCGAGGTGCACTGCTAAGCAGCACAGGTGCGGAATTTGTAGCATGCCTCATGCCACGGAGACTTGTCTCGACAAATTCAAAGCTGGCACTGAGACTGTTCCAAAGTGTCCGAACTGTGGGAAGAAGCACCACGCCTGGAATACCGGGTGCGCAGTGCGTCAAATGCAGGCCATTGCCTCAAAGGAGAGGACAGAGAAACAGCAGGACTTCATACCTGCCCCCCTAGGAACATTTGTATGGGGCAGCAGGAAACAGTCTCCTGCCACTGCACCACCACCACCTTCACACAGTGCTCCTGATTTGAACAATCAGGTGCACTTCCCAACATTGAAGACAGCTCCCACACAGACACAACCAGCTCCCAAAAAGGCCGCTCCCACCTCCAAACCTGCACCCATCTCCAAATCCACACCTGCCTCTAATCCCAACCCTAAATCTAAAGCCAAACCCACACCCCCCGTACCAACCCCACGAGCACAGGACCGACGGTCCTCTCCACCTGAATATCCGTCCGATGTCATCCCCCTCAAAGAGGATGACATCGAGCTGATAGTGACTGGCGTTGTTGCTGCTGTCGCCACGACTTATGGCGATGATGACACCAGCAAGATGCTGGAGCTGGTGAACAGGTCCGTAAAGAATGTGCTCAAGCTCCTAAAAGAGAAGAGGAATCCAAGGCGAAAGGAGAGGACTCCCTCCCCCTCTACCTCCTCCTCCCCTGCCTCTTCCACCACTTCTTCCTCTTCCTCAACCTCCTCCTCCTCCTCCTCCTCCTCCTCCCCTTCCACCTCCCCCAAGCCTGACACACCCGCCTTCACCATTGGGAAAGACACGCCCACTACATCTAAGACCAGGAGAGTGTCTTCTGCTAGGCCCCAACGTCAAATTGCATTGAGGCTTGAAGACTCCTCTTCTGATGAGGAAGAAAAGGCACCCACTGTTTCAAAGTCGCAACCCATCTTGTCCTCTAACCGGGGAGAGCAAGATGAGACCGTCATGGAAACTGACAGGGAAGAACATCGCCCTGTTCAATAATCACTTGAGGTTGCTACAGTGGAACCTTAATGGGTTCCGCAGTAAAAGTTCGTATCTCCTTGCGCTTGCGCGAGAGCATGATTACGATATCATGCTTCTCCAAGAGACATTGGTGAGCGACGAGGTGCGATTTCCGGGATATCGCATCTTTTCCCTCCCTCGTTCACTCACTGCTAGAGGGTGCATGATCTTAGTCAAATCATCCATCCCCTGCAGTGAAATCACGGACCCTGTATCATGTGGAGATGGTGTAGAAGTTCTTGCGGTTCGACTCCATCGGGCCCATGAAACGTACACCATCTACAACATATACAGGGGCCTGAGAGCAGAACTGGACCTCATCATATGAGGGGACTTCAACGCCCACCATGAAATTTTAATGTCGTCCCAAGGGCCCAATGTCGCTGGGCGCCACTTAAATTCAGTATTAGACGAATGCCCTGACATTGCGTTGTTGAATGATGGAAATCCGACGCACGTGCAAGGTGGACGACTTGATCTGACCTTGGCGACGGCCACTCTCCTCCCTAGGGTAACCTGGGAGGTGCATCCTATTGTCACTAGCGATCACTTTGGTGTCTCTGTGCACATACGGGATTCACCACCCATACCAGCTGTATTACCTGTTCCCAGGTAGAAGACAGCTTCGGCAAGCTGGCCAGTGTTTGAGAAGTCTGTTGAAGAATGGGCAGCGTCCTACGTTCCACCACAGGACGTGGAAACGTTGGAAGCTGACTTTTCTGCAGCCATTCAGGTGGCTGCCAACAGAGCCATCCCAAAGACTCGCCAGTCCCCCAGAGAACATAAGAACAGCTGGTATTATACCCCCGAGGTGAGAGAGGCCAACCATCGGGTGAACATGCTTAGGCGTGTTTTCCGACGGCGCCGAACTCAGACTAATTTGGCCAACTTGCGCGCTGCAGTACATGACGCTCACGTCATAGCTGCAGATGCCAGAAGAGCTAAATTTCTTGAATGGTGTGAGGGCTTTACTGCTCACACCTCCCTAGCAGAGCTGTGGTCTAAGCTCCGTAGGGCTACTGGCAGGACACAATCACGACGCACTCATCATGCCCCTGATGCTGAGGCGAAGCGGCTGGTGCAGGAGTTTGTCTCTCGCTCCAGCAGCACCTCACTCCCGCAGTGTGTTCAAGACACATTGCAGGACCTCCAAGGAGTGAGGCGCCAAGGTGTTGAGGACATGGTGAGTCGGTCGGATGATACTGACGCTAGCTTTACGCTTCAGGAGCTACGGGTCACACACAAGACCAGCTCAGACCCGGCACCTGGAGAGGACCTCATCACCTATTCCATGCTGGCCCACCTTGGACCAGCGGGTGACGAGGCACTTCTAAGGGTGATAAACGCGTCTTGGAGGACTGGCAAGCTACCAACAGCCTGGAAGACGGCAATCATAACGCCAATTCCAAAGCCAAAGGAACCTAGTGCTTACCGCCCCATCAGCCTGACAAGCTGCATGGGCAAGACAGCAGAGAGGATGGTGCTAAACAGGCTGCTGTGGAAACTGGGCCCATTGCATGAGCATATCCATGCTTACTGCAAAGGCACTGGCACAGGAAACAGTATAGCAACACTCCTCAATGCTGTCAGTGGAACACCGTCCATTGTGGTCTTTTTGGATTTGGAAAAGGCGTTTGAGCTGACCAGTCCACTTGTGATATTAGACACCCTTGCTCGCAAGGGCGTAAAAGGCAAGCTGCTTTCTTGGATTGCTGACTATCTCAGTCACCGGTCTGCGAAAGTACGCTTTCAAGGTCACATATCAGAGGCCAGAATGTTGGAGAATGGCACTCCACAGGGGGGGGGGGGGTCCTCAGCCCCACTCTGTTCAATGTGCTCGTCTCCAACGTTCTGGAACTACCTCTACCACAGGGGTGCAAGGTCATCTGCTATGCAGATGACATTGCGCTCTTAATTACTGGGAAACGGCAGTGCTTCAACAGGGCCCAACGCTGTTTAAGCACTGTGGCGACGGAATGTAGCAGGTTGGGGTTAAAGATCTCCCCTACAAAGTCGAAAGCTATGGCACTGAGACTCAGGACAGAGGGGAAGCACCTCACCATCCAGGACCTTAGGCTGGACTGGGTTCACCAGTATCAGTACCTGGGGGTCTGGATTGATGAGAGGCTCACCTTTCAGAGGGAACTTACCTATCTCAAGGAGAGACTGAAGGCAAGAACCACAGTTATGAGAGCAATGACGGGGAAGGCACTCGGTGCCACGCATCGGGTCCTTCGCACATTCTATGTGCACGCAGTCCGCAGTCTGGTGGACTACGCTGCCCCAGCTCTCATAAATGTGGCGACTGCCAAGCTTGAAGGCCTGGAGCCTTGCCAAAATGCCGCAGCAAGGATTGTCCTAGGAGCTCAACCTTGGACTAAGATCGTTAACCTCCGAATGGAGGCTTCGTTGCCTTCATTAACATCACGGGTCAGAAGGCTGGAGGTCGACTTTCTTGCCAAGTTGGTCCAGAGCCCCAGGATAACTGAGCTGAGTCAGAGCCTTGTGACAGCTCTGGGACGGTTGGGTACTTTTATCCACTCCGATACCTGGCTGGCACAGGCAGCAGGGATCCTGGACTCCTTCAAGCTCACCAGCACTCTCCTTGAGAAAAGTAGGGACTCTCCACATCCAGAGTTCAAGCCCCCACCACCATGGCTGTCGATACCTGCAACTTTCGTTGTCACAAAGCTTCCCAATAAGAAGAAGTTATGTGACCAGGAGAGAGTACGAGCGCAGGCCCTACAAGGCGTCCGCGCACTGTCGAGACCTGGAACGGCGGTCTATTACACGGATGGCTCCGTAGACCCCAACAGGCCTCGCAGTGCGGGGGCTGCTTTTGTGACGGATGGTTTGACCTACGGCAGGAGAGTATCTGATCATGCGTCCACTCTCCAAGCGGAGGCCATAGCGGTCCAAGGAGCGTTAGAGCATGCTCTAATATCTCGAGCTGATCCTGTGGTGATCCACACGGATTCACAGTCCTTGCTAGGCAGTTTAGAATCGATACAGCCCAGCGACAATGTACGCCTACTGACCTCCATCCTAGCACTCCTGCTGAAGCTGCATCAGCAAGGCAGGAGTGTTACGCTCAACTGGGTGCCAAGCCACGTAGGCGTCCCAGGTAATGAGTTAGCCGACGCCGCAGCAGAAGCGGCGCGCAAAAGACCTGAAGTCGATGTTGTCGTCCCTCTCAGCAGAAATCAGTTGCGTCTACGCACCAGGGCTCTGAATCAGGTACAACGGTTCCTCGAGCACAGACTGGAGGCAGAGGTGTCAGAGAGGGCGAGGTGGTACAGGGCAGTCACAGACTATGAGCCCCTTGTACTTCCTCGCTCCACACCTAGAAAAGTGGAAACTCTCCTCTTCCGTCTGCGGCTGGAGGACCGTTGTCTCTGGCAAATCAAGACGAACCCCACACCAGAAGAAAAGAGATGCCATCATTGCCGCCACCCTGAAGCCACCCTGAACCACTACCTCAAGCATTGCCCCGCAACTGCTTTTCTGAGGAGAGGGCCTCCGACAACATCTGAGGGTCTTGTGCGCCGCCTATGCAGCCACTTAAGTCAGTTTGAACTGCGTCGGCTGGTGGAGTGTCAGCCCCCCATTTAAAATATTATATATACATGTCTCTTTCGGAAGGGTGAATTCATAGCGATGTGCATACGTATATTGCATACGTATGCACATCTAATGTATGTATGAGTGTGTGTGACCAAGGCCACACACGCTCATACATTGAATCACCCCCCCTTTTAATTTCAATATATATATATGCTTATTGTCAGGAAGGGTGTATCCATGGTGATGTGCATATGCATATTGCATGCGTATGCACATCCAATGTATGTATGAGTGTGTGTGGCCAAGGTCACACACACTCATACATTGGATCACCCCCCTCCCATTTTCTTACTTTATAATTACGAAGATGTCACCACTTACCATCCAATTCAGCTATATTGAGAAGGGTGCATTCACGGAGATGTGCATGCGCATTCTTATGCGTGTGCACATCTTGTGAATGTATGAGTGTGTGTGGCTGGGCCCACACACACTCGTATGTACAATCACCCACCAAACGGGCTCACACCCAAAGCCCGTGGGAGCCTCTCTCCCAAATTAAACACACACACACACACACACACACACACACTTGCCTGTACCATAACCTGAAGATGACCTATGTAGGTCGAAAGCTTGTTTCAATAAAGTGTTCTTCATCTACAAGAACTTTCTATGTCTTTCGGACAACTCTTATGGGAGCTACCCATTGCTCACCGTTCCATCATCAGAGATGTAGAACTTCTCAGCAAAAAAGTCGTGAACGCAGAAGCTGCTGTGAACTTCAATCAAAATTGTCTACATATGAACCTGCTACCGAAATACACCTATATATATATATATATATATATATATATATATATATATATATATATATATATATATATATGTATATATATATATATATATATATATATATATGTATATATATATATATATATATATATATATATCGTTCGAAATACGAGTGAAAATAGTAACAATCATTTAGAAATATATATATTTTCACTCGTATTTCGAACGATGTATTTTGATATCTGTAACGAATTTTTATGGGTCTAATGTTACATTACAAATGCAACTCGAGGACTATACTTACTTTAAATGGCGGTGGGACCGAAACTGTCACCAATACTCAAGGAGAAGATGTACACAAAGGACAGTAGGAAAAAATTGTACGTTCACGTATTTAGCAATACAATATATACGCCCACAGACAAAGTGTGATTATGTAAACACGTGTCAGGGATTTTACTCACCTCAAAGGATGCCCCTCCCATGAAAATACCTAAACTGTTTTGATGAACTATTTCTCAATAATTCGCTCAACTGATGAAGGGTCTTGGTATGAATGTGATGACATTATCTCTAACGCTCCTCCCACCTATAAGGTGATACACATTGTATATTGCTTTGTAACGAAGACATCAATAGATTTCATTCAGTGGACGGGTTTACTGGTACCTTTCCGTGTAATAAGGCTGATTTACGTGTTACACGTAACCACCGGGGGCCCATTGGGACACTCACTATTCACTGACTACAAAGGTTTCGAACTAATATGTTTTGCAGCTGAATAAAAGCTCTCGGCAATAGTAGTAACACAAAAATACAATATACACTCAAATGATTCCAAGAAATCCAGGCGTATGTCATAAGCGAAAATCTTGATATGATAGGAATAACCGCGACATGGTTAAATGGTGGAGAGTTTGAAGCTGAATTTAATATTGCGGGATTTAAACACTTTCATCTGGATAGAGACCACAAGACAGGTGGGAATGGGGTGTTGTACGTTAAAAGCAATGTCCATGCCTATGTTTTAGGGAAAGCGAAACAGGATGCATATGACAGTTTGTGGGTAAAATCAACCGAAACAAATGGACAAAAAATGAATGTAGGTGTAATATGTAGGCCGAAAACATTATCATTAGCAGACGATAAAACTTTTGTCTCAAGAACTGTCTAGTTTCTGCAACTGACTCTTATTGATAATGGGTGATATCAATTTTACTGACAATTGGATGACCCTTGAACATGGCCATATAGGTAGTCGCTTGATAGATTTTCTTGGTGACATTTACTTAGTTCAGTATGTACAGTAAAACAGAACACAATATATGGAAATTTACTCGATCTCTTGATCACTAGCCGCAAAAGCATAATAACCGATGTAGAAGTTGGTGAAACTATTGCAAATAGCGATCATAACTTAGATTCAAACTACTAAAAAAAATTAGAATAAATACTTGTGTATCTAAAATACCTGATTTCAGTAAAGCTCAGTTCATAGGACTACGTCAGGAGCTTCAGCTTACAGATTGGGAGGCTAAATTAAGCGAAAGACTTGTAGAACAGATGTGGGAAATATTTCAAAATACGCTTACTAGGGTGATTCATACTTACATTCCGTTTAAAGACAGACGCCCCCCAAATCAGGCTCGCCCAAAATGACTTGACAAAGAAACTACAAAAATGTATCGCTATAAAGAGACAGGTTTATAAGAAATACAAATGCTCAGGTGCACCTAATCACTATCGAAGTTAAATAATAATAGAGAGATTTAAAAAAAAAAAAACGAAAAAGACAGTATGAAATGAATATCGCTGATAAATCCAAAGAGAATCCCAAAGAATTCTATAATTACATTAGAGATAAAAAGTTTATTAGAAATCACATTGGCCCACTATTATCTGCTGACGGTCAACTTGAATATTCAAGTGAAGGAATGTGTGATATTTTAAACAATTATTTTAGCTCAGTATTCGTAAACGAAACACCTCAAAGTGAACTCCAAACTGAAACCTGTGAAAATTCTAGGGTGAACTTCCTCAATACGATAAATATAACAAAAGAAAAAATTAAAAGGTGTACACAGAATTTCAAAGTTAATAAAACACCAGGGCCTGACGGTTGGCATCCAAGAATCTTAAAGGAAATGAAAAATGAGATTGTTGTTCCATTAGAAATTATTTTTAAGAAATCCATCATATCCGAAGATGTCCCAAGAGAATGGAAGCTAGCTAACGTTATTCCCATATTAAAAAAAGGTGACAAAAAGAAAACAAATAACTATAGGCCTATAAGTTTGACTTCAACCGTAAGAAAGATTATGGAAATTATCATCAGAGATTTTATCGAACTCATTTAGAAAGTAACAGTTCGATAAATAATAGCAAGCATGGATTAAGACGGAAACGTTCTTGCGTGACTAACTTTCTCGAATTCTACAACACAGTCATCATGAATTATGACAAAAGAAACAATATAGATTTAATATATCTAGACTTTGCAAAAGCTTTTGATATCGTCCCCCACGAAAGACTACTTACTAAATTAGCTTCACACGGAGTAAGTGGTAGTCTATTAAGTTGGACTAGTAATTGCTTCAATGATCGAAAACAGAGAGTTGGTCTAAATGGCAAAACTTCTAGATGGAAAAATGTTACGAGTGGAGATCCTCAGGGTTCCGTTCTCGGGCCACTTCTTTTCATAGTATATATAAATGATATAGACCATGGACTAAAGTCTATTGTCTCCAAATTTACTGATGATACAAAATTGTGCGGAATGGCAAGTGATCACATAAACCTATTAGATATTCAAGAAGATTTAGATCAATTACAGCAATGGTCTGAAAAGTGGCTAATGAAATTTAACACGAGTAAATGCAAGGTAATGCACATAGGTGAAAATAACAGTAAGTACGATAACAAGTTATTTGGAAATTGGTTAACAAAGGGGATAGTGAAAAAGGATTTCGGTGTAATTATCAGCAACGATCTCAAATCATCTAAGCAGTGTATTTCAGCCTCTGAGAAAGCAAATAAGATTCTAGGACTGATTGCACGATCTTTTGATTTCATTAACAAGCTATATAAATCGTCAGTTCGTCCACATTTGGAATATGCTGTTTCCGTATGGTCACCAAATCTCATTAAAGATATTGGCAGATTAGAAAAAGTACAATGGCGAGCCACAAAACTGATTCCAAATATCAAAAATAAATCATATAAAAATTGAATAAAACATATGAATCTGTTTTCCTTAAAAAAGCGTAGACTCAGAGGTGAATTGATACAGGTCTTTAAGATTCTAAATGGAATTGACGACATCAAGTGACAAAATTTTTACATTGAATGAGAATCAGACAAGAAATAATGGTCTCAAACTGTCAGGAAATGAATTTAATTTGGAAGTGGGTAGAAACAACTTCGCCAACCGTGTAGTTAATGAATGGAATAAACTTCCTGCAGAGACAGTGCAACGTAGTTCAGTCCGAAACTTTAAGATTCGTTTGGGTAAACACCTAAGCAAGATCCTGCAATGCCTGTCATTTATTTCATATTACTTGTTTATTTGTTTGCTATTATTTATCTGTTTGTTTATTATTTGCTTAATTTCCATTTATTAATAGGTTTAGGTGATAGTACAATAATACATACAATCATGTATACATTTATATACATACATATATCCATACATCCATATACAGTATGTATACATGCATACATTAATGCATACGTACATGTATACATGCGTACATGTATATATTCGTATACATGCATATATTCATGCATGCATACTTGCATAAATGCACACATGTATATATGTTTACAAGCGTACATGCATGCATTCATGTATACTTGATTAAATGCATACATGTATGCTGATACACATACATTCATAAATGCCTACTTGCACACATGTACTAATGCATACATGTATACATACACATACACACGTATACATGCGCACATACACATGTATATATATCCTTATGCACATTTATATATCAGTATATACATAGTTGCATGCACATATGCATACTTACATGCATCCATACACATGCATACATGTATACATGCGCACATACAAACATACATGTAGACATGCCTACATGCGCACATACAAACATACATGTAGACATGCCTACATGCAAACATCCATATATGCATACCTACACGGATACATACATGCATATATACATATCGACATATTATACATACACACATATATGCATTCATACGCATATACATGCATATATACATGAATGTATACATACATATATGCATTCACGAAGACATGGAGACATGCATATATGTTATTATGCACACATATGCGTGCATACATGCATATATATGTGCATAATTACATATATGCATGCATACACATGTGAATGACCACATACATTCACACAACCATGTATACGTACACGCTTATACACATGTATACTTATATACCAGGATATATCCATACATTTATATATTCATGTAAACGTGTTCAAAACATATGCATAAGTATACATGCAGACATACACATTACGTATACATACAAACATGTATACATATTCACACATGCGTATGCCTATATAACCTATATTCATACTTACATATCATACATGTAAAATTCGTGTATATATGTATACGTATATAAATACACGGATGCATACAAACATGCATGCATACATAATTATATGTCCGTATTCTTACATATATCCATAGTTACACATACGCATGCCTACATACGTACATATATTCATACTTACGCACATACATATGTATATACATATATGCGTACATACATACGTATATACATTACATGCGTACATACATACGTACATCCATCCATACGTACATACATACATACGTATGCACATACATTCGTACATATATACATACATACACACACACATACTTATATACATATATGCGTACAAACATACGTATATACATGCATGCGTACAAACATACGTATATACATGCATGCGCACACACATACGTATATACATATATGCGTACATACATACGTATATACATACGTATATACATATATGCATACACACACTCAAGTGTGTACCCAAATACCCTTCATCCGGGAAGTCTGTTTTCCAGTCGTGGACTCGTCGTCTTCCTGAAGAACCTCGAGGATTTTTGGGGGACTTCGACAACAACAAAAAGGACAATATTTTGGCCCCTCGCGAGACTCAAAGACAAAAAACAGTAGCAGCCAACGAACAACGAACCGAATAAAAAGATAGAAAAAAAAATAGAAGAGCAGCTGAATGTGCCGACGAACGACTATGGAGCCAAGGGCGGAGAGCAGGACAAAAAAAGGCGACTTTGGTGATAACGGTCGAAGGACACACCGGCGCCGCCGTCCTGCTCCTGGAGGAAGGAACGAGAGCGTCCTCCCTCCTACCTCGGGCAATTTGGCGAGAGCGGACGACCTCAAGGACCAGAGTCGACGAGCAGAGCGAATGTCGTCTTCGCTATGAAAGGTCTTCGTGACCGACACTTGCCGTAGAAGTGGCGGCTGGCTGCGAAGACCCAGGCCCATGTAGTCAACAGACAAAAAATAAAAAACAAAACAAAACAAAAAAAGGGAAAAGAAGAGCCTTTGGAGAGGTTCTTCTCGAGCGCTGAGACCCAAAAGGGCCTCAGGAAAAAAATCTTAAGCACAGGCCCATTTTTGGAAAACGAAAGAAAACGAAAATGAAATGGAACGAAACAAAACGAAACGAAACGAAAAGAAATGAAATGAGACGAAATAAAATGAAAAAAAAATAAGAATGGAAAAACAAAACAAATAAATAGAGGAAAAATAATAAAACAAAGTAATTTAATTGAGTAGATAAGTCCAAGGTTCTTCGCGATCGACTTTGCCTCAAAGTCGAGAAGCCAAGAGCTCCAAGGACCACCTCGGAGCCAAGCTGATCAACAAACTGCACGGAAATGGATCCCCCTGCCTCTGGAGTGGGCATACTTAGATGGAAAGTTGACATGATTGGCTATTGTGGAACAAGACTTGCAAGAAGATGCCTTAAGGTAAGTTGACACGATTGGCTATTGTGGAACAAGACTTGCAAGAAGATGCCTTAAGGTCTGGCAGGATAAGTATCAACTGATATACGTATAGTGGAGGAGAAGACACCAAACATGGAGTGGGAGAATCATTACATGGCGGAGCTAGCGGCGACTGGTGCCGCGCCGGCGCGGGAGTGAAGCGACGCGCTCCCTGGCGTATGCCCCCTCCTGATGGTGATGATGAATAAACAAAGAATCAGCAGAATGGAGGAGAAAAACGAGAGGATTTTGTCAAGTGGAATGAATTTAGCTTCTATACAAGTCTACGCACCTCAGCAAGAAAGACCGGCAGAAGAGAGAGAAGTGTTCTATGAAGACCTCAAGAGTGTTAAGAATGACTTACCATACGACGACGACATGGTCATCATGGATGACCTCAATGGACACGTTGGAAAAGACCTCCCAGGATCAGAACACGTCATAGGAGCTCAAAGAAAAAAGAACACATCAGGGGAACGGTTCCTCGATTTTTGTGTGCATGAGTGTCATGAATAGTTTTCATGATCACCACCAAAGTCACAAATGGATTTGGTACAGGTGGAATAGTATACAGCAAGAATACACCGACAACTTCGTGGTTGATCTCATGTCAACAAGGAACAAAAGAATTTTCAGAAATGTGATTCAGACAACAGGCTTGTTGTGGTTGCACTAGAAATTGCCAAACCAAAATATCTGAAAATTATAAAAAAATAAAAAAGTGGAGGGTTTGAAAAATAAAAACTGTAAAGAGGCATTCCAATGCAGATTGAGAGAAAATAGATCCGACGATGTTGGAAGAAAAAATTTGGAAGAGGGATGGAACGCCTTACAGTCAACGATCACAAGATTTGCAGAGGAAGTTATACAATGAAAAGAAACGCCCTGGTGGACCGAAAATGTTTAAGAAACTTTCAAAAAGAAAATGAATTATTTCCTAAAATGGATGAGAAAGAGGAATATAGGAGATCAAGAGGAGTATGTCGAAGCTAGAAGAGAGGCAGAGAGAGTGAGAAACAATAGAAAAGATCTATCGTTAGAGAAAATAGGGAGAGACCTGGAACAAGATTTACAAGGAACTTGAAAGCTAGTTCACAAAATAGCTAAAACCTTGAGAAGGGTATCAGCACTGCCGTCATATGCTGCTAAAGATGAAAATGGAGAGAACTGTTTATAGTTACCAATGAAATTAACAGATGAAAATAATTACTTCAAAAATCTGTTGAATATACAAAATGCCGAGGAAGCAACTGAACCAGAGAGCAACATAAATGAAATTCTAGAATCAGACGAAAGACCAATTACGCATAATGAAATAGAAATGCCATTAAAAAAAATCAAAGCAGCAGGAGAAGACATGATTCCATCCAAGATATTAGAGAATATTGGGAAAGAAGGGATTCTATGGATGAAACACATCTTGGGCAAATGCTGAGATGTGGGAAAGTACCTGAGGACTGGAATAAATCTATAGTATGCACAATGTGCAAATTAAGAAGACAAGACAAACTACAAAATCTATAAAGGAATAAGTTTGGTACCACATATAGCAAAATGTCTCAATATATATATATATATATATATATATATATATATATATATATATATATATATATATATTGGTCAGTAAGATCTCAAGTAGACACGTTTAAATAATGACCAGAGTTCATTCAATATACACGATCTTCATAGTGATTTTTATCGATTTTCCGAATGGATTGTTTATAGTTCCGAGGAAGGTTAAACACAAGGCTTCAGAGTTCCATGGTGTTGTTCGATAGAAGAACATAACAAAAATATAAAATACAAACGTTCAGTAGACTCGTACAACCACCTTCAGGTAAGTATAAATGAACATAGAGATCATTACATAAATATAGTTATTTGAAGATACAAGTGGACACGTTTGAATGATGACCAGAGCTTACTCTATATACACTATCTTCATAGTGATTTTATCGATTTTCCGAATGGATTGTTTATAACTCCGAGGAAGGTTAAACACAAGGCTTCAGAGTTCCATTTTGTTGTTCGATAGAAGAACGTAACACAAAAATATAAAATACAAACGTTCAGTAGACTCGTACAACCACCTTCAGGTAAGTAAAAATGAACATAGAGATCATTACAAAGATATAGATATATGAAAATACAAGCATTGGTAGGTTGAAGCTGGATGTGAGGTGCAGCTTCAACCTACCTAGGGTCTTCAAGCATGTATATATATTGAAGTATGGAAGACAAATGAGTGGAAGGGTGGTGAGTTAAACACAGAGAACAGTTGGAGTTTTATTCACTGACGTTTCGTCCTTACCAGGACATTCTCAAAGTACATACAGTTTAAGAAAATTAACAGCTTATATAATCCATCCTTCCCGTGTTCCCCTCCCTCTATACTCTCATCCGTCCGAGAGTATAGAGGGAGGGGAACACGGCAAGGATGGATTATATAAGCTGTTAATTTTCTGAAACTGTATGTACTTTGAGAATGTCCTGGTAAGGACCAAACGTCAGTGAATAAAATTCCAACTGTTCTCTGTGTTTAACTCACCACCCTTCCACTCATGTATATATATATGTGATATAATATATATATATATATATATATATATATATATATATATATATATACATATATATATATACATTCATAAGTTTCTATTATGCTCACACGATCCTCTGGACTCGAAATAATTAACTTCTCTCGATGAAGGCTCTCTCTCTCTCCCTCTCTCTCTCTCTCCCACGCACACACACACACACACACGCACACACACACACACACACACACACACACATATATATATATATATATATATATATATGTGTGTGTGTGCGTGTGTGTGTGTATGTGTGTGTGTGTGTGTGTGTGTGTGTGTGTGTGTGTGTGTGTGTGTGTGTGTGTGTGTGTGTGTGTGTGTGTGTGTGTGTGTGTGTGTGTGTGTGTGTGTGTGTGTGTGTGTGTGTGTGCGCGCGCGCACTAAAATTAGGGAGCAGGTTTCCTTGAAAACATTTTCTTTTGAATAATACATCATACTCGGTATTAATGATCTTCTTATTAATACTTTCAATCCTTCTCGCTATCTTTCTAACTGGGGTGGGAATGGAGAACACTACATTACCAAACAAGTCCATGGTAAATTTGGAAAAAAAGAATGCAGAACTTATAACATTTCGCCTAAACTTTTGGCATCTTCTGGTAATTTTATTCAGGGAAACTCCAAACTATGAATTGTGTATGACACAGCATGAATCAATGGGAGAAGTGCTCTTTAATTTCTCCTTGGCGCTCCGTGGGGTGCCCCATATAGTTCCAAGGTTCCACACGTATTCCGTTGGATATTAATTTCTGGCTAATGATATCTTATCAATACAGCTTTCATACATTCTAGCTTTTTTATCTTTTTTATAACGGCATGACATTGAATTTTGATAAAAAAAAATGTAAATGCAACTCTTGCAAGTTTCCTTATTACCCTGAAAAGTGTGGAATTTCTCCATTTTATCTTTAATTTTCTATCAACTTCTCTCTTTATAAGCCGTTATTTGTTAAATTTTGCCTGACTCTACTCAATTCTTGATGGAAAAGTTGCCAATCTATACTCTTGAAATCTGTGCGCGTACCACAAATTCACCCCATGGATTCATTTGGTAACGTAGTGCTCTCCCTTCCCCCTGGAGATAGAAAGATAGCGAGAAGGACTGAAAGTATTAATAAGAAGACTATCAACCCGAGTATGCCGTATTTTTCAACACTATATATATATACATATATATATATATATACATATATACACATATATATATACTTATAATATATATATATATATATATATATATATACATATATATATATAAATATAAATATATATATATATATATATATACATATATGTATATATATATATATATATATATATATATATATATATATATATATATATATATACAAGCCGCGGGCTTCGCCCTCCCCGGCTTCGCCGGAAGCTTGGCTGCGCAAACAGCGGCCTACGGCCGCAGCTTTCCGCGCTCTAATCCCTCGTTTTCCCCTTCGGCCTCGGCCTCGGGGCGGAATCCCAACACGGGATCCCCAGCACGAAGAAGAACGCGAAGAAGAACGCGAAGAAGAACGCGAGGAAGAAGAACGCGAAGAAGAACGCGAAGAAGAACACGAGGTAGAACGCGAAGAAGAACGCGAAGAAGAAAGCGAGGAAGAATAACGCGAGGAAGAAAAACGCGAAGAAGAACGCGAAGAAGAATGTGAAGAAGAAC
Source organism: Oratosquilla oratoria (assembly GCF_046742065.1). Lineage (NCBI taxonomy): Eukaryota > Metazoa > Arthropoda > Malacostraca > Stomatopoda > Squillidae > Oratosquilla > Oratosquilla oratoria. Next base: position 25,410,797 of record NC_134794.1, on the reverse strand, counting down.
GCGAAGAAGAACGAGAAGAAGAACGCGAGGAAGAAGAAGAAGAAGAAGAAGAAGAAGAAGAAGAACACGAAGATGAAGAAGAAGAAGAAGAAGAAAAAAAACGCGAAGAAGAAGAAGAAGAGGAAGAACGCGAAGAAGAAGAACGCGAAGAAGAAGAAGAAGAAGAAGAGGAACGCGAAGAAGAAGAACGCGAAGAACAAGAAGAAGAAGAGGAACGCTAAGGAGAAGAAGAAGAAGAAGAAGAAGAATACCACCTGACCCCGACTTACCCAAGCGCTTTTTCAAGAATATTTTTAGGACAAAGTGTCACCGTAATACCACCTGTCCCCGACTTCCACAGCGTTTTTTAAAAGAATATTTTTATTTAGACTTTTATATATATATATATATATATATATGTGTGTGTGTGTGTGTGTGTGTGTGTGTGTGTGTGTGTGTGTGTGTGTGTGTGTGTGTGTGTGTGTGTGTGTGTGTGTGTGTATGTATATATATAATATATATATGCATCCTATGTATATATATATATATATATATATATATTGGAAAACTGTAAACACTAGATTCAATTGACGGGTTTATTTGCCCGACGTTTCGATTCCCGTCCAGGAATCGTCTTCAGGGGGTATAACGGTTACAAGAATGTGAACTCCTTATATATCGCCGAAATGGTAAACCTGGGAAAGGTTCACCCTATCGGTCAATTGTACAAAGCAAACCTCATTACAATAATAAAAATAAATACATTACAATAGAAATTAAATATTTGAACATACATACATACATACGCCAAGGCTTTTTCCCCCTTTCAAGGGATGTAGCCAAAAAGGGAAAGGCATAAAAACACACCCACCCATTTCATCCCTAAATACACTCCACACCCCTCCACCCTCCCTCTCATCTGAGCACCTCCTGGATGACGGGTCATCCCTGCACCTTGCCCACCGCCCTGGGTCAGAAGCAGTGTCGCAAGACACAGCACATCCACAGCAAGGCCGCTTCATTTAATCGGCGACCCCCCCTCTCCGTCCCCTCATTACAATAATAAAAATAAATTCATTACAATAGAAATTAAATATTGGTACCAATTAGAATGAAATAAAAGTCAAATAAAAGTTACATGGCTGTGAACATAAAACAAGACATGTAACTTTAATTTGAATTTTATTTTATTCTAATTAGTACCAATATTTAATTTCTATTGTAATGTATTTATTTTTATTATTGTAATGAAGTTTGCTTTGTACAATTGACTGATATGGTGAACCTTTCCCAGGTTTACCATTTCGGCGATTTATAGGGAGTTCACATTCTTGTAACCGTTATACCCCCTGAAGACGATTCCTGGACGGGAATCGAAACGTCGGGCAAATAAACCCTTCAATTGAATCTGGTGTTTACAGTTTTCCAATATGGATTCCAGATTCCAAATCTTATCTTACATATATATATATGTGTATACATATATATATATATATATACATATATATATGTATATATATATATATATATATGTGTATATACATACACACACACACACACACACACACACACACACACACACACACATATATATATATATATATATATATATATATATATATACACGTGTATATATACAAATATATATATGCACGTGTATATATACAAATATATTTAAGTTTCTTATTCTGGGTGGCGCCAGGCGATTTTATTCATTCGGTTTTATTACACTTACATGTCCTTTCGAAGGAGGACCTCTGAGGGTTAATCTCGAATATCCTCCTCGGTGTGGTGGCGAGTGTCCCTGGGGCTCCTGGCCACTCGGAGCTTGGGGGATTTTTGAGACACGGGAGGACGACGAAAAACCAGCCGGTTGTAAAAGAAGGAGGGAAAAAAGGAATAAGAAAAAGGAAGACCGGCTGGCAAGGAACACAAGAAACGAACAGGTACCTAGAAAAGGAGCCAGCCGGTTGGGAACGAGGGAGGGAAAATATTGAACAAGAAAAAGAAAGACCGGCTGGCAAGCAAATCAAGAAGCGAAAAGGTACCTAGAAAAAGAGCCAGCCGGTTGGGAACGAGGGAGGGAAAAATATTAAGAAAAAGGAATACCGGCTGGCAAGGACAACAAAAAACGAAAAGGACCTGAAAATAGAGCCAGCTGGTTAGGAACGAGGGAGGGAAAAAATTAACAAGAAAAAGGAAGACCGGATGGCAAGGACAACAGGAAATGACTTGCGACGTAGAAAAAGAGCCAGCCGGTTGGGAACGAGGGAGGAAAAAATTAAACAACAAAATGGAGGACCGGCTGGCAAGGGACACAAGAAATGACGAGGGACCTAGAAAAAGAGCCAGCCGGTTGGGAACGAGGGAGGGCAATAAATAAACAACAAAATGGAAGACTGGCTGGCAAGGAAATCAAGAAACGACGAGGGACATTAAAAAAGAGCCAGCCGGTTGGGAACCAGGGAGGGAAAAAATTAACAACGAAAAGGATAACCGACTGGCAAGGACAAAAGGAAACGACGAAGGACCTAAAAAAAAGAAAAAAAAGAAAGAAAGAAAGAAAAAAAGCCGGTTGGGAACGAAGGAGGCAAAAAAGTGTTGTGGAATGATGAAGCCACTTTCACCGTTCCTGGAACGGTCTTGGCAGTTTGGCAATGATGCTTTGGACCCAAAATTCACACACGGTATTGTAAAACATCCTGATTCACTGATGGTCTGGGGTGCTTTAGGCTACCACGGTGTGGGATCATTAGTGATACTACCAAAAATGTAACTCTGAATGCAGACCAATATTTTGAGCTACTCAATGATCATTTGGAGGACTGTTTTATTCAGTGCAAAATAGATGTCTTCATGCAGGATGATGCACCATGCCACACTGCTAAACTCATTGAAGAATGGTTTGTATTCTGTGATGTGGAGTATATAAAAGATTGGCCAGGTAATTCCCCAGATTTAAATCCAATTGACAACCTCTGGGCGCTCATGAAAGATAAGTTACGCGAGCGCGACACTTCATCAATCCCCAAGCTGGAGGTAGCCATCAAGGATATTTGGAAGAATATGGGCCCTGTGTGGCTTCAAAATCTTTAAGCATCTATCCCTAAACGTCTCCAAAAATTTATCAAGAGAAAGGGGTGCCCAACAAAGTATTAGAGAGCTGCTAAGTACCTGATAATGTAGGTTATTTGAGGAAATTTATTACTTTTACTCTAGCGCCTAAGTTTTTCTCCCCCACTATATATATATATATATATATATATATATTTATATATGTATATATATATAATATATATACATATATATATATATATACATATACATATATATATATATATATATACATATACATATATATATATATATACATATATATATAATATATACATATATATATACATATATATATACATATACATATATATATACATATACATATATATTATATGCATATGTATATATATATATATATATATATATATATATATATATATATGTATATATATACATATACATATACATATACATAATACATCTTACTTCTTACTTCGGCTCCCAGTAGTAGGCGTTATGCCTGTCAGTGGTCCCAGCATGTTCCTCCATCCGGCTCTATCATGGAAGGCCCCTTCCTCCCTCACAGTTTCGATGTTGGGCAAGTCATGTCTGCTGAGGGCTTCTTCAACATTCCCTCTCCATCTCTTTCTCGGCCTTCCTCTTGGCCTTCTTCCGTCCGGCATCCACTCCCAGCAACCCCTTGCAATTCTTTCTTCATCCATTCTTCCTAAATGTCCTAATCATCTTAACTGGGCAGCATCTATTTTGCATAGCATGGGACAGACGCCAATGCATTTCCTTATATCTTTGTTTTTTAGTTTATCTCTCCTCGTCTTTCCAACTATGGCTCTCAATGGTCTCATTTCCGCTGCCTCAATCCTGCTTATGTCTACTTTTGTCATTACCCAGCTTTCTGAACCGTATGTTAGGGCAGGAGTCAAGACAGTATTAAAAAAAAAATCATTTCATTTCTAAAGGTACATGTTTTTCCTTTATTATTGGCCAGAGAGCTCCAACATTTGCACTAAATCTATTTATTCTTTCTGAAATATCCCTCTTATTTCCACCCTCCTTAGTGACTACACTTCCAAGATATTTGAAGATGTTTATATTTTTTACCATCTTATTTCCTATGGTGATGCTGAACTCATGTTCTTCTCTTCTGCTAACGGTCAGTACCTCTGTCTCTTCTACATTCATTTTCATGCCTTTCCTTATAAAGCACTCATTCCACCTTTTTATGTCTTCTTCGATCTCTTCCCTATCTGTGCTCCATTTAGCTATATCATCTACATAAGCCATTATTCTGTTCTTATAGTTTTTTTCTTTACCTTCTTTAAAATCCTGTATTCCAGTTTCCATATATGCTATAAAAAGCAGAGGGGATAACACACTTCCTTGTTTAACCCCTGTTTCTACAAGGAACCACTTTTCTGCCCCCTTTGATGTTCTAACGCTGCATACACAAGGGTAATACAAACTTTTTATAGCTTTCTTTAGACGTCCCTTGACACCATACCTCTCCTCCATACATCTCCATACCTTTTCGCGAGGTATTGAGTCAAAAGCCTTCTGTAGGTCAATAAAAGCGATGTATAGGCTCTGGTTATACTCCCATGCCTTCTCTATCACCATCCTTAGTCCAAAAGTTAAGTCCGTCACTGAACTATTACTTTTGTAACCATACTGCTCCTCTCCTAATAATGGTTCTACTAGGTCTGTTACTCTTCTCTCAATTATCCTCTCATATACCTTTGTGATGTGGGGTATGAGGGAAATCCCTCTATAGTTGTTACAGTTTCCAGCATCACCTTTCCCTTTGAAAATTGGGACTATTAGGGTTTTACCCCTCTCCTCTGGTATTGTTCCTTCTCCATAGATCTTATTTATGAGCTTCAGTATATTTTGCTGTGTTACATTTCCTCCTTCCTTTATTAGCTCTATTGATATTTCATCTACTCCTGGTGTTTTGGAATTCATTTCTTTCAATGCTCATTCAATTTTTTTTTTCTGTGATTTCATGATGTTCTTCTCCATCTAAATCTTTCTCCATCTCCTGCCATTGTTCCTCATTTCCTGCATTTAGGAGTTCTTGGAAGTATTCTGTCCATCTGTTGTCTATCTCATCCTGATCTGTAAGAACATTTCCCTCTAGGTCTTTAATGTTATATTGCTTTACCTTGCTTTTCCTATATGACTTTGCTATATCATATAATAACTTTTTTTCCTTTCTGTAAATCTTCTATCAATCTCTCTCCCAGATCTTTCCATGTCTCGGTCTTTGCTCGATCTTTTCCAAGATTTATTTCTTTCCTTACCAGTACATATTCTGCTCGGCTTTCACGTGTTCGTCTTCTTAGTCACTTTCTTAACTTTAAAGTTTGTTTTTTTTACTGCCTATTTGACCTCATTCCACCAATGTGTGTGTCTTTTCCTATTTCCGCCAATCTATTCTAACCCTAAAGTTTCTTCTGCTACCTCACTGATTGTTTCTTTCAAAATGTCCCATCTTTCCTTTTCCTCATCATTTTGCTTCTCCAATTTTTGTGTAAATTTAGTTTTATAAGCATTCTTTCTATCTTCCTCTTGCAAACTTTTTGTTTTAATTCTTTTTCTTTTTCTACATTACTGATCTTAAAATTAAAATCAAAATTAGAATTAAAATTAAAATTAAAATTTTCGACCTTACTGATCTTAAAATCAGCCACTAGTAACCTGTGGTCTGAATCTAAACTCACTCCTGGTATTACCTTTATATTGACGAAAATTCTTCTGTCTGAACATATTATGTAATCGATAATTGATTTTTTTTATCAAACTGTCCTGTATTTTGATTCCATCTATATCTGGTGAATTTATGTTCCTCTTGATGTTGATAAAAGCCGTTCATTACTTTCAAACCGTTTCTCATGCAGTAGTCTATCAGTTTTTCTCCGTCTGAGTTTCTTGTCTCTTCTCCAAATGTTCCTATTACATTCTCTATTTCTTCTCTTTCCTTTCCTACTATAGCATTAAAATCACCAATCAAAAGTCCTATATCGCCACCTAGAATCTCATATTCTTCCTCTAAAAGATCCAGGAAATTTTCTCTTTCTTCTTCAGGACATCCCTGTTGTGGTGCATACACTTGATATATATTGTACTTTCATCCTTTTATTCGTATTCACTGCATTAGTCTTTCGTTGACCAATTTCACCTCTTGAATATACTGCGTCAGTCTTGGTCCCACTATCATAGCTACCCCGTGCCTTCTCCCTCTCTCTTCTGATCCACAGTACATAAAAGTACATCCCCCTCCGAGGTCTATTCCTTCATCTTTTCCCCAATGTCTTATCTCTGCCATTCCTATAATGTCTATCTCTCTTTCATTCATCATCTCCAAGATTTCTTCTTCCTTGTCTCTATATGTTGCGATGTGTATATGTGTGTGTGCGCGCACGTGTTGACATCATGTAAGATAAGAGCAAAAAACAAAAATCTCGCCACCTAGAGCGGTGCCCGAATTCGTTGTCGCCACACGTCTGACACACAATCTGTGTCACGCGAACCGGACAGCCGCGCAGGACCTCCGAAGAGGATCCTACCTCGGGCAATTTGGCGAGAGTGGACGACCTCAAGGACCCGAGTCGACGAGCCGAGCTCAGAAATGTTTGATCTAATTTCGAGCTCACGAAGTACCGGTGGGAGGGTGAGAACCACTTGGATTTCAGTGCTAAGAAGATACTAAATGGACTTGTTCTGCCTCAGGGGAACTTACCCAAGTGTCTGTTTCCTTTGATTTCTCCTCAGTGTCTAGTCTATATGCTTTATTCTTTTGATCGGTATTTATTCTATTCAGGCGAAGAAAGACTTCCGTCTCGTTGTCTATGGCTCCTTTCACACGTATCGACTTTTCGCCGTGCGCCGTCCATGACACAAAGTCGTGCTCTCAAATAACTATTTATTTTATTCAGGCGAAGAAAGGCTCCCGTCTCGTTGTCTATGGCTCCTTTCACGCCCATCGACTTTTTGCCGTGCGCCGTCCACGACATAACGTCGTTTTCTCAAATAACTATTCATTTTATTCAGGCGAAGTAAAGCTTTCGTCTTATTGTCTATGGCTCCTTTCGCACGTATCAACTTTTCACCGTGCAGCGATGTCCACGACACGACGTCGTGCTCTCAAATGGCTATGGATGTCTATGGACGACTTCACACGTGGTGGTGGTCGTGACGTGTGAAAGCGTCCATAGACACCCGTTGTTATTCGACAACACGACGTTTTGTCGTGGACGTCGGCACGGCGAAAAGTCGATACGTGTGAAACAGGCCTTAGAGTTAACTTTTCCAGTTTAATGGTCGATTTAAACCTTTGGCAACCATGACCAGTCTTATCCTAGTTATCTCTAAAGAATACCATTCATCAAATTTTGACAAACATCCAGCGGTCAAATAATTAAAAACAATTCCGCTTAAACGCAGAAAGGACACGATCTATTTATGAATTTGATTCTGGCTGTTACCAAACTATTTAATTCAGCTGATGGAAGACAAAGGGTTAATATATTTATCTTTGTCAATATCAAGTGATTTTATTTAAAAAAAATCTCAAGAAGTGGTATTGCAGATTCAGTAGTAGTTTTGGTGGTGGTGGTGGTGGTGGGGAAGATGATTTTAGTGGTATCGCTGATTTAGTGGTATTTTTTGACTTTGGTAATGATGTTAGTATGGTGGTGGTGTAGGGCTGGTGGTGTTGTTGGTATGGTGGTGGTGTTGGTGTTTCTTTCGGTGTTGATCGGGATAGTGATGATAATAGTTGTGGTGATGATAATGGTGATTTTGATGTTGGTAGCAGTTAATGGTAATAGTAATGTTAAATCTAACATTAAATCTATTCTCTTGGATGTAGCATCAGAGTCACTTTAAAGGAACTTACATATTCCAGAAAATCGGTAACAGAAACCAACCGAAATCCGGGAAACGCATGCCTGTCTACGGGGTTGCAACCTTTAAACATAAATTATCACATCTTTTTCAGATTATTGCCTCACAAAAAAAAGGATGGAATATAAAGGATCCTAGTAATTACTAATACGACAATCAGTAATTATTATTTCTGGGACTATGAGCAGGCACGTATATACAAATAAGGACTAAAATGTAATTGTTAGAATAAGCGAGTAGTCAGCTTCGAGACTAAGTGGTTAACAAAAAGGAAGAGATATTATTATTATGATGTAATCAAGTGGTGTCTACACCAACCACACAATTGTGAGACCTGCGCTAGGATTTTCTCATGTCCTTCATTTACCAAAATATTCACTTACTTTTATTAATCCATTCATTTACTAACATATTAACTTATCGGTGTACTTACTACAACATAATTTCTCTATTGCTTTATTCAATTATATATATATATATATATATGTTGAGACATTGTGACAGGTTTGAGGAGGGAGGAAGAGAAAGACACGGGTGTACGGCCGAGTTTATTCCTGTCCGGTTTCGCTTACAGCTTCTTTCTCTGAGAAAGTTGTAAGCGAAACCGTTCAGGAATAAACTCGGCCCTAGACCCGTGTCTTTCTCTTCCTCCTTCCCCATATATATATATATATATATGTATGTATATATATATACGTATATATATATATATATATATATATATATGTATGTATATATATATACGTATATATAATATGTATATATGTATATATATGTTTTGGGCAAAGTCTTTCTCGTAAACAATTCCTATTAAATGCTAAAGCACAAGTGGCGTCAATGATTTTAAGAGAACATTTTTCTAACTCTGTATTTCCTTTTCTCTTCATAATTCAAACTCTGAAGGAAATGGTAAAAGGCTTCAGAATGTTGATTCATTTTACCGACAGCTGTTTCAACCATTAACATGGTCATCTTCAGGGTAATACAATACATCAATACCCATGTTTGTATTGATGTATTATATTACCCTGAAGATGAACATATCCAATTCACGGTAGAAATGGAGATGGAAGGAAAGCTACCCTTCCTGGATACACTCATACGCCGGGAGGAGGATAGCAGCGCTAAATTCTCTGTCTATAGAAAACCCACAAACAGAGACGATTTCATACACTACCTCTCACGGCACAGCACGAGAACAAAGACTGGTGTGATAATATCCTACGAGCTGTAAGGATATGCAGCGATGAATTTCTGACAGGCGAAATATCATACATAACCGAGGCCTTTCGTGAACTCATGTACCCCTCATGTCTTCTACATAAATTAAAAAACAAAGCATTCATGATATCAAGAAAAAGTAACAAAATGACCAAAGAAGGAGATTACCTGGTAGTACCATATTCAAAAGGAGCAGAAGTAATCACTAATTTTCTATCCACCAAGGGTATACACATAGCACATGCCGCGGGACTAAGAATCAGAGACATAGTGAGTAAGAATGAGAACAAGAACATCAAAAACCAGAACAACATTGTTTACAAAATTCCATGCGGAGGATGTCCGGCCGCGTACTACGGAGAGTCATCGCATGGCATCGAAAAAAGAGTGTACGAACACAAGAGTGATCTACGCCACCACAGAACTTCCAACTTCTTGGTGGTACACGGACATCTCCCCAACTGGAATAACGTCGAGGTTCTCCACCAAGGACTGGGAAAGAGATTAAGGAAAAGCATAGAAGCCGCACACATCACGACGAGCCCAGTCACCAATCACCGAGAAGGACATGTTAGCCTGGCGCGACCCGCAGCGAGAATGACCTTAGCTGCGCTAGCTCGCAAGGGATGGGGAACGATTAGCCAATCAGCGGGCTCCATTCCCAGACGGCCGGCAAGATGAGCCATAACGGGGGTATTATAATGTCCACAAAATCTGATAGTGTGTGTCCTGCTATCACCCCCTGGAAAATGGTACACCCCAGGGTGGGGTTCTTAGTCCTCCCACCCTGTTTAACGTGCTGATGGCGGAATTAATAGCAGCCATCCCTCTACCTACAGGATGCCGCCTCCTATCATACGCAGACAATGTCGCGCTGGTGGTAGTAGGCAAAGGGACCAAGGCCAGGAGGACGCAAATGTGCCTCGACCGCATTTCCTCAAAATGCAAAGAGCTTGGATTCAAGATCTCGCCACCAAAGACTAAAGCCATGTGTTTTGGCACTAGCGTGACGCCGAGGGACAGGCTCCTGCTGCAGGGACATGAGGTAGAGTGGGTCAGCACGCACATGTACCTTGGCGTCTGGCTTGACTCCAGGCTGTCCTTCCTTCCAGACTGATGTGGCCTACATCCGGGAAAGGGCCCTCAGCCGGATTAACGTATTGAAGTCCTTGGCGACCAGAGAGGGAGGCAGGTGCCAAAAGCGCTGTCCTCCGGACATTCTACGTCAGCGCAATTCGATAGACAATGCCAGCAGTGCTCTGGCTGGTCTATCCGCAACACGGTTGGCTGGCTTGGAGGCAGTACAGAACCAGGCGCTGCGCGTCGTAATACTGGGCGCGCCGCGCTGGACTCTGGTCGCCAATATGCAGCAAGAAGCGGGACTGTTGCCTATCAGTGCGAGTGTCTCAGGACTGGTGGTAGCCTTCGCCATAAGAGTCATTCAGAGGGAAGATGACAGATAGGCAGACAGACATATAAACTGAGTGACAGACTGATACAGTCTGAGGGACAGACAGAAAGACAGACAAACAGGTTGGTAGCCAGGAAAATGGATAGCTAGACACACACGCACACACATACACACGCACACACATACACACACACACACATGCATACACACACACAAACACACACACACACACACACACACACACACACACACACACACACACACACACACACACACACACACACACACACACACACACACACACACACACACACACACACACACACATATATATATATATATATATATATATATATATATATATTTATATACATATATACACAAACACACATACACTCAAACACGGAGACAGGAAAACAACTAGGTAGACAGGCAGACATACAGACAGACATTGAAAGAGACAGAAGACGGACACTGACAGGCAAACAGATAGACAGAGGAACAGACAGATAGTCAGATAGACATGGACACATAGACACAAAGCCACACAGACCGACAGACAGATAGACCTACTAATAGACCGAATGGTGGAACAATTGATAGAGTGACAAAGCTTAGGTTTCGAACCATTATATTTAGTAAGTTTTGTATTAATAAAGGTTAGACAGATGGATGGCTTACTGACCTGACACTCTTTAATAAGGTACACAACCGATCTTCCTCTGACACACATATGGATTGCCTGACTCACACTGACTTGATGCCAGATCACGACAGAAGCACCAAATTCACAACAAGGACACAATCCTTGGCAAACTACAGTCTGTAACAACAGTAACAATATATTGAAAAATTTATAGACTCACAATAACAAACTCGCACTCACAAACTCTTATTCACAGTCTCACACTCAAAGACCCAAAAACTCAGATTCACAGACTCTGCGACTTACTGGCTGGTTCCCTCTCGCACGGCTCTCTCAGAATGGGATTCCTTTTTACAATGACCGACAAAACGATGAAAGGATATTTCATCAGAGTCATCGCATCGTCCTCACTCGGCACTTGGGCAAGGAATTTCTTCACTTCCCTCAACCCTTCACTCGATGGATCTTTTGAGGCTGATGTTGAATTTGGACCATTGGCAGGATCAGTCGAAACAACACTAGAAGGATCAGTGTCCTATTCGTCTGAAAAAGCATTCAGCGAATCAATGACAGGGACACTTGATTACTCCATGAACGGCGAGGTAAACAGCTTCGTTTCATGGTTCCCGGAACAGTTTCTCCATGCGACCATTGATGGCCTCCTCGATGCCTCGGTGATAGCATCTTTGAAAACCGTTGTTTTCAGATCCTGGGATTGTGATTTCAATGGATCTTTAAATGGAATGCTATCAGGATCGATGACTGGGTCCACAGAAGGCAAAATTGCCAGTCATTTCGAAGGTTCCCTCGATGGATCTCTCACAGGGACCTTCAGCGGCCCAGTGACGAATTCCGTCCAAGGGTCATTCTCAGCCTCAGTGGAAGGATCGATTTCAGATCCGACACTTGATTCGCTCAAAGGTTCAATAACTGGGGGTTTGATGTTCCCCGTGAACCCTGACTATAAGGCCTCCATTAATGCCTTGTTATCAGCAACGCCCACAGGATCCGTGAATGCCTTCTTTGGAGCATCACTCTACTGATGGTCCCGTTTTCTGACCAGCTGATTGGGCCTTATCCTGCAGTCCAAAATAATAAATGCAATGAAAAAAACAACAACAACAAGATACAACAAAAACACTGGGAATGTAAAAACTAAGAGATATATGTGTAAAAAGGAACATATAACAGAGCAACAGATACATGTATGCTCACACAAAGTAGATACAAAATATACTCGTATAGTGATATAAAGACAAAGAATAACAAATAAACAGAGTATGAGTACAATGAGACTTAACAAGAAGACAAGGAATGAATAGAAAAATAAGTATATGTATATGAACAAATATAATAGACACGAAAAGACCAATGAAAAAGTGACAATGGAAAGTAATAAAAAAGAAAAATGGGAAAAAAATCTTCCCTCAGCTGAATAACAACTTCGTTCTTGACCATAATTAAGACTATGGAGGACGTTACATTATTATTCTATTTCATTTATTTATCTATTCATTCATTTTTATTCCCACTGGATATAGGAAACAGTGGCTTCCACCTGTCAAGACGTTGACTTGAATAAATCTGAATAATGGAAGATAAATAAATCAGTATAAATCAGAGTCAGTCGGTAGAATCCATCTTCCTCCTCGTTTCGACTCCTGTCCTGGAACGTTCCTCGGGCTCTACAATTGGTAATTTCGAAACAAATCCGGATGGAGGCTAGAGATAATATGGCGATGGAGGGTGGAGGAGTGAATACATCAGGGAACGGAGTGAGCCGAAATGGGTGGGAAGGACGTACGATAGAAAAAAAAAAAAAAAAAAATGAAGGAGAGCAAGTATGCTGGAATCAAAATCTGGATGGTTGGTGGGTTTCTGCACGACGAACTGTCCAACAATCCATAGGAATTTGGGGATATTACATCAGCGTTGGTCCATCTCCTATGCCTGTCAAAGCTATCCATCTCTTATCTATTCTGCGCTACTGAACCCTAAGCTGAGGGTTTGGTTCATGTGGCGCCAGGGAGCGCGCGCACACACACACACACACACACACACACACACACGCGCACACACGCACACACACGCACACACGCACGCACACACGCGCACACGCACACACGCACGCACACACGCACACACGCGCACACGCACACACGCACACACGCACACGCACACACGCACACACACGCACACACACATACACACACACACACACACACACACACACACACACCTATACATAACTTCTACTCTAGCGGTCCGAGTTCGAATTTCGTACAGAGCTGAAGTCACTTTAACATCGCTGCGCTGCGAGCCGTTACTCAAACTCTCGTAGCCGTAGGCGGGAAGTTGGGTGTGTATGTGTGTAAGGTCAAAGTATTACCCATGGATTAGTGATATAGGATCTCTAAGCTCTCATACGGGAGGGTAATATGTGTCGATAACGAATCCAACAAGTGATCCAAGATCATGGTATATCACAAACATGGGAGCAGGGAGACGGCTAGATAGACAGACAGACAGGCAGACAGACAAAAAGACAGACCAACAGACAGAGAGATAGGCAGATAGATAGGAAGGCAGACAGAAAGAAAGCCAAACAGACAGACAAACAAACAGATAGGCAGGCACAGACAGAAACAGACGAACAGACAGGCAGACATAGACTGAATGACTAATTGACAAATAGGCAGGCAGGCAGACACAGAAAGAGAGAGAGAGAGGGGGGGATAATAATAAAGAGAAGAAGAAGGAAAAGGTGAAGAAGTAGCAAATGAATAAAGAGAATTAGGTGAATTTTTAATGAGCTTACTTTTCATAGTATTGTTATTTTTGAAAACTAAGTTGATGTTGAATTGTTTGAGAATATTTGGCAGACCAACTAAGTTTTCAAAAATAACAATACTATAAAAAGTAAGCTCATTAAAAATTCACCTGAAGTAAATGAGGGTTGTGTTTACTCTATCCCATGCCTTAAATGTAAAAAATATTATATCGGCCAAACTGGTAAAGACTGCCAGCTAGGCGACAGTGGTGACGTCACGGCAACGGAGACGAATTATTGGGCGAGAGTGGTAACGTCACGTCGCTTCAGCGCGTCCGACACGACGTCACGGTGCAAATGAATCGAAGTAGTTTTATTCTGGCTAAAGACAATTTTATTCACCTATTTATCACATTCTTTCGATAAATGAAATATTAATAAAAGGCATTTATTCAAAGCTTAACGTGTGACGTCATGTCGCGTTGCTTTCTAAGCTCCTGACAGATCCTCACGAAAATAAGTAGGTGAATGAATAAATAGATAAATGAATAAATAAATAAATAAACAGTATTCAAACGTCTATACAAGTTTAATCATAGGTTACATGAAGATAATCAAATGTCTATAAATGTTTATTGTGACATGACATAAACGATTCCAAGTTTTTTATTGCCTTTATGATTGACCTAACGAGAAAGAGAGAGAGACGACGGGAGAATTTGACGACAACGTCGGGAGACTTTGACGACTCCTTTTGGAAACTGAAGACTCCTTCGGGAGATTCTGAAGACTCCTTCGTAATACTTCAAAGTTGAATATCCGTGGAATTTCCGCGAGTCCTAGGTGACATGACATAAACGATTCATTTTTTTTTTATTGCCTATATGATTGACCTAACGAGAAAGAGAAAGAGAGAGAGATAGAGAGACGACGGGAGAATTTGACGACAACGTCGGGAAACTTTGACGATTCCTTTTGGACACTGAAGACTCCTTCGGGAGATTCTGAAGACTCCTTCGTAAATCCCGTGGAATTTCCACGGGCCCTACTAGTAAATGAATAGATTGATAAATAAAATAGAATAATAATGTAATGTTCTCCATAGCCTTAATTATGCCCAACAACAACAAAATTTATTCAGCTGAGGGAAGATTTTTTTCCCATTTTTCTTTTTTATTATTTTTCAGTATATTTTTCTGTTCATTGTCACTTTTTCATTGGTCTTTTCGTGGCTATTATATTTATTCATATAGATATATCTATTTTTCTATTTATTCCTTGTCTTTTTGTTTACCCTCATCGTACTCATATTATATTTATTTGTTGTTCTTTGTCTTTTTATTACTATATATTTTGTATACACTTTCTGTGTGCATATATGTATCTGTTGCTCTGTTATATGTTCATTTTACATATATACTTATTTGTTTTTACATTTCCACTGGTTTTTTTTTTGCTTATTATTGTTTTTGTTTTTTCTCCATTTCAACATTATTACTTTGGAGTGCAGGATAAGTCCCAATCAGCTGGTCAGAAAACGGGACCATCAGTAGAGTGATGCTCCGAAGGAGGCATTCACTGATCCTGCGGGCGATGCTGACAATGAGCCATTAATGGAGGCTTTATAATCAGGGTTCACGGGGAACATCAAACCCCAAGTTAGTGAACCTTTGAGAAAATCAAGAGTTGGATCTGAAATTGATCCTTCCACTGAGCCTGAGAATGAACCATGCACGGAGCTGGTCACTGGGCCGCTGAAGGTCCCTGTGAGAGATCCATCGAGGGAACCTTCGAAATGACTGGCTACTTTGCCTTCCGCGGACCCAGACATCGAACCAGACAGCATTCCATTTAGAGATCCACTTAGATCACAATCCCAGGATCTAAAAACAACGGTTTTCAAAGATGCTATCAAGGAGGCATCCACGAGGCCATCAATGCTCGTATGAAGAAAGTGTCCTGGGAACCATGAAACGAAGCCATTTACCTCTCCGTTCATGGAGTAATGAAGTGTCCCTGTCATTGATTCGCTGAATGCTTTTTCAGACGAATCGGACACTGATCCTTCAAGAGTTGTTTCGAATGATCCAGCAAATGGTCCAAATTGAACATCGGCGTCAAAAGATCCATCCAATGAAGGGTTGATGGAACCGAAGAAAGACCTTGCCAAAGTGCCGAGTGAGGAAGATTCGAAGAGTTTGGTGAAATATCCTTTGATTGTTTGGTCGGTCATTTTAAAAAAGAATCCCACTGTGAGAGAGCCGTGCGAG
>NC_134794.1:25362020-25387020 GCF_046742065.1 Oratosquilla oratoria | reverse complement strand
GATGAAGGGTGTGAAACTGCTTCCGATGAAAAATGAAAATGAAAAGGAGGTGGAGGCTACTGACTCTCCAGAAGAGAGACTTGACGAGAGGGAGAGAGAGAGAGAGAGAGAGAGAGAGAGAGAGAGAGAGAGAGAGAGAGTTCAATTTCTCTCTCCCTGACTTTCTATGTCTTTTAATTTCTCTCCTTCTTTTTATCATTTATATTGTTGTGACACACACACACACACACACACACACACACACACACACACACACACACACACACACACACACACACACTCACTCTCGGTGGCGCGGTTGATAGGGTACTGGACTGCCAGTACGGAGGCGCGGCAGTATATGGTTCGAATACTGCCCAGGGCCGAAATGATTTCGGTATCGCTGCGCTTTGGGTCGTTACTCCGACTGTCGTGGGCGGGGAATTGTGTGTGTGTGTGTGTGTGTGTGTGTGTGTGTGTGTGTGTGTGTGTGTGTGTGTGTGTGTGTGTGTGTGTGTGTGTGTGTGTGTGTGTGTGTGTGTGTGTGTGTGTGTGTGTGTGTGTTTGTGTGTGTAACGTCATAGCATTACCCATAGATCGGTCATACGAGCACTGAGCTCTCTTCCGGGAGGGATATAGCTGTCGAACACGAGTCCTACACGTTATCCAAAGACCACGGTGAAAAGGTGAAGGTGAATACACACACATACACACACACACACACCCACGCCCTACAGTATTTTGGAATGCATGTAGACCTTCCTACCAGACCTAGTTTGAAAGCCAAAAAACGTGTCTTTGATATACAGCATGTGACAGATAACTGTTGAATTATGCCATATTCACCTGAATTTCCCATCAATTATGACCTTCATGTAGTCTATTATGATTGATGCTGAGTCAATGCCTTTAGAGAAGCGGTCTTTTGATGCTGACGAAACCCTAGAGTACTAAATCAACCACGGAAATGTTCGTCAACCATAGGAAAGGTCTTAGCCAGTATTATTTGTGTCTCGGTCCCGGGTAAAGGAGAAGGCTTGTGTCAATAAATCTGGCCCACAGGCAATGTAAAGATATTTTGATTTTGGAACACAACATACTCAACTTCCATATATGAAGGAGTCTCCACCTATGATCTAATAGGAGTCTTTACGAAGAAGAATGCGTTCAATAGGGTAGAGAGGAGTAGAACACTTCCATGAATTTCGACTCAGTGACGACTAAGATTTTTGAAGATGATGTTTCATTCAGCTGAGCAATAGCCCTCTCGAATAAAAGAAGTCGCGCCCCAGAGCCAGAATACAAATAAGAATCAACTGTTGAGAGTAAAATTTAGTGTACTTCTCTCAACTTTTTATATTATTTGATTTTTTTTTATATATATATATATATGTATATAGATATATAGATATTTTCTTTCTCCTTTTTGGAAAAAAAAAATCACCACCAAATAAAATGAAGGCGGCGACTGTTGAACAGAATTCTATGATTCTTCCTTTTTTTTTTAAGAGAAATGCAAATTATTATTTGGTCTCTTTAGATTTCCTTCTAAAAATCTTTGGAGCATAAACTAGTATGGAACTGATTAAGGTCTTGGTCATTAGGCTAGTCATGACTTGAACTAGACTTCTCTGACATAATTCAAGCTTAATTTCTTTACAAGTCGTAGATCGACAAATAGCCAAATTGAAACCATCACCACAAAGTAGGCTCGTCACAGCCCCACTGGCCCTCCTCAAGATGATTAAGACTCCATGTGGCATTCTTCGGGTCTTGATGGGTCTTCGAAACCCTGACTTCATTGGCTTTCCAGTTCCTCAAGAAAACGGCTGTTGGCATGCAACCATTACAGCTGTGGAACCGCGGGTCGTGCTGTCGAAGCCATCGACAGAACCCTTCAAAGTTATTTGAGTTTTTCACCCCGTTCTTCGAGTTTTGGGTGCTGCTCTTCTGTTCGTGGCCTCTGGATTCTTCGAGCTTCTTCTTAAAGAACTCCCTAACCGCTTTCTTAATCTTCCGTTCCTCGAGCTTAGTGGAAGAGATCCTGTGGCAACGCATCCCCACCGAGTAGGGCCGGAAGCGGTGATCACGACGATTTCGGATTTTTCTCGTGAAGGTCATCCTCGAACCCAAAGGGCAAAAAATGTGTGGGCAAAGACGATGCGTGTTAACAAACGTTTTTTGAATCTCATTTTGTGATCCCTTGTTCTGCGAGCGAGCGCGCGCACGCATACATTTTAAGGAATATTTAGAAAAAAAAAGGATCGCCCCTATTAATTGGAAAATAATAATAAAAATTATTGCAACAATGATAAACAACTAAATTAAAATGTTTTACTTACGTTGTGTTTTAATGAGATCCTTGGGGCTGGTGCTTCGCTGCTAGATCTTTTATATTAGGCTTAAATTTTGTCAGTTTCAGTCTGATGTCTCCTGGAATGCATATATCCATTTTGTTTCTTTTTTTAGTCAAAATTTTATCGACGGCACTGAATCCACATTCAACCAAATAAGGGGTTGGAAAGTATAACAGTATTTTAACCATTTCAGCCCACATTTTTGGATATAGCTGTTTTGCTGTATTTGATAGCGATAACTCATTTATTCCATTTTTTTCAAATTTGTATTTGCATTCATCACTACATTTCAGTTCAATGAGTTCTTCTTGCAGATTTTCATCGGCACTTTCCACATCACAACCAAAAGTATTTATCATCCACGATTGAACTTGAAATGAAAACACGTCTGAGAATCGGCTGTTCAAGTTTTCTCTTAATTTTACTAAATATTCTTCGTACTTTTTTTTTTAGCTTATTCTGTGAGTTGTTCCTTTACTTCTGTTAACTCAGGCATGTCTCTGAAATTCTTCTTCTGTATATTCATTCGGAACCAATGCAACTTTTAGCAGAGGCTTTGAAAATACGTTTACAATCCAGTAGCGTGCATAATTTGCCTTGAAGCTGCAGTGACACTTCATTGAGCTTACGGAAAATCCACGCTAGAAAGAAAATGTCACACTTGTGGCTTCTGACTTCTTCTGCAAAATTGTTTTCTCCTAAATTTTCTAAGAAATTAACAATTGTGTCGAATAACTCTACAAATCGTGCTAGGCAGTTTCCTTTTGAAAGCCAACGAACTTCTGTATGGAGAATGAGGCTAACGTGCTCTTGTTCAGTATCAATGCAAAACTTTCGAAAAAGTCGATCGTATTTGCTGTGTGACTTTATTTTATTAACAGTTATAACTCCTCTTAATGATTCATGAAGATCAGGACTAAGTGTTTTGGCAACTAAATGATGACGATGTACCACACAATGAACTTCAAGGATTGAAGAACATAATTCCTTCATGCAAGCAATAAAACCTTTCTACTTACCAATCATAGATGGAGCACCATCCGTTGCGCAGGATACCAAGTTTCCTAATGGGATTTTATTATCGTCAAACCAAGATTTTGGAGCTTCAAAAATGAATAATCCAGTTGTGTCAGTTTCTAACAGTTTTTCAAACAACATCTTTTTACAAAGTTTGCAGCTATCATCTATAAAACGAACATACGCCATAAGAATAGCTCGCTTGTCACGTACCGTTGACTCATCAAGCTGAATCGAGAATTTGCTAGTTTTTAACATTTCAAGTAGTTGACTTTGTACATTCAATGACATTTCATCGATTCTTCGGCGGATTGAGTCATTACTCAACGGAATTGTTTTTAATGTGTTCGCTGAATCTAGCTGTAACACAGTTTTCATTAGAATTTCAAATGCAGGCTTAATGACATTTTCAGCAACTGTATGTGCGTTCCCAGTTTTTGCAACTAATTGCGCATTTCATACGATGCAGTCAAACCACCTTCATTTGTCTGTGAACTTTTTTTCAAATGAGATGACAGAGTATTTTGTTGGTTGAATTTTTTCTCCAAATTTTCAAAATAAGCTATGGGTTTACTGGCTTTCTCTGAATGTTTTCTTATCATATGTTCTTTAAGCCTTGATGGTTTCATTGATTCATTAGAAAATGTGTTGTTGCAAATAAGACACATTGGTAATTCTTCATCATGAGGGCTTTCTACAAAGTCATGAGCCAAATAGTCCTCCATATATTGTCTACATTTCTTTTTTGTTGCCATAATGAGGGGAAAATAACTTCAAAATATCTTAGTACCGTTGAATGAGTTGATATTTAGTTATGTACATACATACATATGCCAAGGCTTTTTCCCCCTTACAATGGAGGTAGCCAAAAAGGAAAAGGCATAAAATCAATCCCACCCATTTCATCCCTAAATACACTCCACACCCCTCCACCCTCCCTCTTATCTTAGCACCTCCTGGATGACGGGTCATCCCTGCACCTTGTCCACTGCCCTGGGTCAGAAGCAGTGTTGCAAGACATAACACATCCACAGCAAGGCCGCTTCATTAAATCGGCGACCCCCCTCTCTCCGTCCCCCCATGCAGAAAAGGAGAAGACGGGGAGAAATTCATTCAGGCTGCGTCAAATTTTGCTCACACATACTACCTGACTCCCTATCCCCCCGCCCATTCTACCTCATGCATCACAACATCATCCATATACAACCATTCTCCATTCACCCCTGTCTTCTGTCCTCTCGCCTCCTTCCTCAACAGACATTCCCCTCTTCCCCAAAGCCCCCTTCACCCCATTCATCCACCTCATCCTAGGACGTCCCCTTATGTTCACTCCCTCCACATCTGCTTTCCATACCTCTTTTACTAGTCTTTCTTCACTCATTCTTTCCATGTGTCCAAACCATCCTAATACTCTTTCATCCACCCTATCTCCCAACTCCCTTTCCACCCCTGTCTCCTCCTCACCTCCTCATTTCTCACTCTATCTAGCCTAGTAACCCCCATCATACTTCTCAGACACCTCATCTTAAACACATTCAAACTCCTCTCTTCCTCTCTTATGTTCCATGTTTCTGCCCCATACAGTGCTGTTGGCACCATCACTCCTTCATACAGTCTCCTCTTAGCATCCATTCCCAAATGTCTATTCCTCATTACACTTTTTAATCCACCAAGGCATTTGCTCGCTTCTCTCAATTCTACATTCTACCTCCACCTCCACTCCACCATTTCCTGCCACATTTGCACCCAAGTATCTAAAACTATCCACTTCCTCCAGTCGCTCTCCCTTAATGCTCACTTCCAGTCTGCTGCCACTTTCACCCCTTCAACATCTCATCACCTTAGTTTTACCCACATCTATCTTCAGCTTTCTTTTATCACACACTCTCCCAAACTCTGTCACCAACTTCCTCAATCCCTCCTCCGATCGTGCCACAAGCGCAGTGTCGTCAAACAACAGCTGGCTCACCTCCCACTTTTCTCCATTTTCTTTAACCATCTCCAATCCCTGACCCACCACCCTTGCATTTACCTCACGCACTACCCCATCCATGTACAAGTTGAACAGCCAGGGCGACATAACGCATCCCTGACGAAGTCCCACCTTTACCTCGAACCACTCACTCTCTCCACTTCTAATCCTAACACAAGTTCTACTACTCTCATAAAAACTCTTGACAGCTCCTACAAGCTTTCCTTCTATTCCGTATATCCGCAAAACCGCCCACAGTGCCTTTCTGTCTACCCTGTCGTAAGCCTTTTCCAGATCCATAAAAGCCCAAAAACACCCTTCCCCTTTCTCACATATCTGTCTTACCACAAAAATCTGATCTACACAATCTCTACCCGTCCTAAATCCAAGCTGTTCCTCACCAATTACTCCCTCTGTTAATAAACTGAAATTGTTGCATGCAATCATTATAAAATGCACTAAATTACCACTGACAACATTTGACAGCTAACACACGAAACTGAACGGTGTGCTACAAGTGGTAGTAATAAAGCAACTGCAAAAGCAAACTAGGCAAAGGAGCATAAGCGTACTCAGCACATGTTGCGTCATGTACTAAGGTAAGTAATGATTGCTCAATCTTACTGGCAGTGTGTGACCCAAACACTGTTTGCACAATCTCGATGACTGTGCAGTCATGACTGGCAGTGTATAGGGGCCTTAAGGGAACAACTCACAGAACAAGCTAAAAAAAATGTACGAAGAATATTTAGTAAAATTGAGAGAAAACTTGAACAGCCGATTCTCGGACGTGTTTTCGTTTCAAGTTCAATCGTGGATGATAGATCCTTTTGGTTGTGATGTGGAAAGTGCCGATGAAAATCTGCAAGAAGAACTCATTGAACTGAAATGTAGTGATGAATGCAAATACAAATTAAAAAAAAAATTGATATAAATGAGTTTTGGCTATCAAATACAGCAAAACAGCTATATCCAAAAATGTGGGCTGAAATGGTTAAAATACTGTTATACTTTCCAACCTCTTATTTGGTTGAATGTGGATTCAGTGCCGTCAACAAAATTTTGACTAAAGAAAGAAACAAAATGGATATATGCATTCCAGGAGACATCAGACTGAAACTGACAAATTTTAAGCCTAATATAAAAGATCTAGCAGCGAAGCACCAGGCCCAAGGATCTCATTAAAACACAACGTGAATAAAACATTTTAATTTAGTTGTTTATCATTGTTGCAATAATTTTATTATTATTTTCCAATTAAGTGGGGCGATACTTTTTTTTTCATTTTTTTTTCTGAATATTCCTTAAAATGTACACGTGCGCTCGCGCGCTCGCAGAACAAGGGATCACAAAATGAGATTCAAAAAACGTTTGTTAACACGCATCGTCTTTACCCACACATTTTTTGCTCTTTGGGTTCGAGGATGACTTTGACGAGAAAAATCCGAAATCGTCGTGATCAGTGACCGCTTTCGGCCCTACTCGGTGGGGATGCGTTTCCTCAGGATCTCTTCCACTAAGCTCGAGGAACGGAAGATTAAGAAAGCGGTTAGGGAGTTCTTTAAGAAGAAGCTCGAAGAATCCAGAGGCCACAAACAGAAGAGCAGCACCCAAAACTCGAAGAACGGGGTGAAAAACTCAAATAACTTTGAAGGGTTCTGTCGATGGCTTCGACAGTATGACCCGCGGTTCCACAACTGTAATGGTTGCATGCCAACAGCCGTTTTCTTGAGGAACTGGAAAGCCAATGAAGTCAGGGTTTCGAAGACCCATCAAGACTGGAAGGTTAATCATCTTGAAGAGGGCCAGTGGGACCGTGACGAGCCTACTTTGTGGTGATGGTTTTATTTTGGCTATTTGTCGATCTACGAGTTGTAAAGAACTCAAGCTTGAATTATGTCAGAGAAGTCTAGTTCAGGTCATGACTAGCCTAATGACCAAGACCTTAAACAGTTCCATACTAGTTTATGCTCCAAAGATTTTTAGAAGGAAATCTAAAGAGGAGACCAAATAATAATTTGCATTTATCTTAAAAAAAAAAAAAAAAAAAGGAAGAATCATAGGATCCTGTTCAACCGTTTCCTTAATTTTCTTTGGTGGAGATTTTTTTTTCCAAAAAGGAGAAAATATCTATATATATATATATGGCAAAATAATCAAATAATAGAATCAGTTGAAAGAAGTACACTAACATTTACTATCAACATTTGATTCTTATTTCTATTCTGGCTCTGGAACGCGGCTTCTTTTATTCGAGAGGACAACTTTTCATCCATCGAGGGCTATTGCTCAGCTGAATGAAACATCATCTTCAAAATATATAAAATCTTAGTCGTCACTGAGTCGAAATTCATGGAAGTGTTCTACGCCTCTGTACCCTATTGAAGACATTCTTCTTCGTAAAGACTCCTATTAGATCATAGGTGGAGACTCCTTCATATATGGAAGTTGAGTATGTTGTGTTCCAAAATCAAAATATTTTGACATTGTCTGAAGGCCAGGTTTATTGACACAAGCCTTCTCCTTTACCCGGGACCGAGACACAAATAATACTGGCTAAGACCCTTCCTATGGTTGACGAACATTTACGTGGTTGATTTAGTACTCCAGGGTTTCGTCAGCATCAAAAGACCGCTTCTCTAAAGGCATTTACTCAGCATCAATCATAAAAGACTACATGAAGGTCATAATTGATGGGAAATTCAGGTGAATATGGCATAATTCAACAGTTATCTGTCACATGCTGTACTGTATATCAAAGACACAAGTTTCTTGGCTTCTAAACAACGTCTGGAAGGAAGGTCTACATGCACTCCAAAATAGTGTAGAGCGCGCGCGCACGCGCGCGTGTGTGTGTGTGTGTATTCACCTTCACCTTTTCACCTTGATCCTTGGATAACGTGTGAGACTCGTGATCGACAGCTTTTTCCCTCCCGGAAGAAAGCTCAGAGCTCGTATGACCGATCTATGGGTAATGCTATGACGTTACACACACACACACACACACACACACACACACACACACACACACACACACACACACACACACACACACACACACACACACACACACAATTATCCGCCCACGAGAGTCGGAGTAACGACCCGAAGCGCAGCGATACCGAAATAATTTCGGCCCTGGGCATGATTCGAACCAGGTACTGCCGCGCCTCCGTACTGGCAGTCCATTACTCTATCAACCGCGCCACCGAGTGAGAGTGTGTTTGTGTGTATGTGTGTGTGTGTGTGTGTGTGTGTGTGTGTGTGTGTGTGTGTGTGTGTGTGTGTGTGTGTGTGTGTGTGTGTGTGTGTGTGTGTGTCACAACAATATAAATGATAAAAAGGAGAGAAATTAAAAGACATACTGTAGAAAGTCAGGCAGAGAGAAATAGAACCGCAAGAAAGTTAGAATGGGAAGAGAGATGTACGTGAAGGAGGGGAAGATGAGAAAGAAAGAAAAAATGTCATAGAAAAAAAGGAGAGATAACGTAGAAGTTGGCAAGTGAACGATATTGATTGAAAATAAAGTTGAGGGTGCGGATGATGGTGAGGGTGATAATAAAAATGGGGGTGATGGTAAATTTGATAATGAAAGTTAGGGTGAAGGTAAAGATAATGGTGTAGGTGAGGGTGAGGATAAGTTATGGTACGCGAGTTTGAGGATAAGGGTGAGGGTCCGGGTGAGAGTGAAAAAGAGGTTGAGGGTGAAGGCGAGGGTGAAAATGAGGGCGTGGATAAATGTTAAGGTGAGGATGAGTTTGAGGCTGCTGCTGAAAGTAAAGGTGAGAGTGAGGAGGAGGAAGGGTGTGAGGATAAGGTTAAGGGTTCGATTGAGGGTTATAGTGGGAGTGAGAATGAGGATGAGGAAGCAAGTTAGGACGAGGAAGAAGGTGAGAGTGGTATTTAGGGTGAGAGTAAAGATGAGGGTGTGAGTTAGACTGAGGACGATGGTGAAGATGAAAGCAATAGTAATAGTGAAAACGAGGATGTTATGATGATGATGGTGACGACGACGACGACGACGATGATGATGATGGTGATGGTGACGATAACGATGATGATGACTTTTATTCCTGGTGACGCTCTTGATAAAAAATGTTTTATGTTGTATATGAAGAATTTGACACAAATTTATCCTGTCACTTCAAGGTCTCGAGTACACACCTTTGTCTCACTGTCATTTCCCTATGTTTAACCTGGGAGGAAGTGGTTTTCAGTTTTGGAGAGAGGAAATGCTGTCCGGCACAAGATTTGACACTTTGACACAGGAATTGACAAGGTCGAAGGTCACATGTCATCCCAGGTCAGGTTCTCTGCTGGCGCTGAACAAAAGATTTTGAGACTAGTTTGTCGGATCTTGAGCTTGAAATATAATTTTTGTTGGTAATTTTGGGCCTCACACATACACACACACACACACACACACACACACACACACACACACACACACACACACACACACATACACAGACACACACAAACACAAACACACACAAACAAACACGCACGCACGCACACAAACACACACACACACGTGTATGAATATCATGGTGAAAAACAAACTGGTCTAGATCTAAAAAAGTAAAGCCACATCAAAATATGAGAGTGAGAACAACGGTAAAAGAATGGGCAATTAATAAATTGACGGTAGTTGCTGACAATGACATAGACAAAGGCAAACCCCAGGGCAAAGACTTGCGCTTATGTTAATTCTTAAAGAAGTCTAAGTGGAAATATATTGTTAAGAGCCAGAAAGACAAAAGAGGGATTTTCCATAGGTAGGAGGAGCTTACAGAGAGAGAGAAAAAGAGAGATAATCTAGATAGAAAAAAGTAACGAGTACGGATGAACTACTCGTATAATGAAAAAGATTGTCAGACAAAGGCTATTAGGGCTAGAAGAATGAAGGATAGATAAAAAGAGTAAGAGAAGAAAAAGGGGGATGGAAAAGAAAAGAAGCGAATCTGGAAAAAAGAGGAGAAGATTGATGAGAAGGACAAGGGGACGGAACATTGACTATGGTTCAGCTTCGGACTTGATCAGCGTCGTTGGGTAATTCCAAAGGAATTTGTTGAATAGAAATTCGAGCCCCTTATTGGAAAATAAATGATATGAGTAGCTTATCCAAAGAGTCACTGGGAGTTTGTGAGTATCTAACAGATCACCGTCATTGCGGAGCAAAATGAAAATGAAAAGGACTAGTTAAAATTCTAACAAACCAACATAATCTACGATTTAGGATATATCTATATTCTGTCTATATAGAGTAGAACTACAAATGCTCTTCTACAATTCACTGGAGTACTTAACTCCCTTGCGAACACGCTGAACAATCTCTGCATAAACAACATTACTATTACTATTCGAAATGATATCCATTCAATCATGGTGCCTTCTTGTTTTTCTTTCTTTCAGTGCTTTTTATACCTTCTCTCTTGTAATGGTTTCATCATTGTTCTCTTCAGTTACAGTCAATCTCCTAGAACCTGCTACGGCCACAATCAAATTATCCCTGTCATAGTCTAAAATTAACAACACGGAATAATTTTCACATCTCCTTCTCACAGCCTTCTCTGTTATCAACAACCGCCCATCTGCTACCTATACTCGTACTCTCTCCTGTCTATCCAACTCTCCTCTTGTGCACGTTACTTATTTCCAAAAGACCTTTCCTTTCCTTAGAATGAAAGTCATACACGAATCCCATTTCACATTAACCTGTCTCTTGACCTTCCTCACCTTGCTCTTTGGTTCTGTTTTCTTTAACCTATACCATTCATATGCTTGCTCATTTCTTCTTTGCAGACATTCCTTGTATGTGTGCTGCACACTTTATCTTGATATTTCCTACAATTCCTTCCATTCCCAGTCTCAGGCATTAATTATTTATGCACACTTAAATTCTACCTCACTGGAAAACGCTCATTATTTTTCCAATTCTGGTTCTTCCTTTCCCACTATATTCAACACGTCACTCAGTTTAACTTAGTATTCATCTTCTGTCCACTTTTAGTTCAGTTCACTTTAAAGACTTCTCTACCGCCCTCCTATTTCCTATTCTCCACCTTACGACTACTCTAAATATTCCTTAAAATGTATTCGTGCGCGCGCTCGCTCGCAGAACAAGGGAACACAAAATGAGATTCAAAAAACGTTTGTTAACACGCATCGTCTTTGCCCACACATTTTTTGCACTTTGGGTTCGAGGATGACTTTGACAAGAAAAATCCGAAATCGTCGTGATCACCGCTTCCGGCCCTACTCGGAGGGGATGCGTTTCCTCAGGATCTCCAAAGAATCCAAAACTGAAGTTGATGTTTCAATGACATGTCAGATTTGGATGGCTTTGCGTATGCTTATGTTTGCAGTAATTTAAGGACTTAGGGAATGTAAAGCCTCAACAATCTCTAAGACTTAGCAGACTTTGAATGACGATGATCTTTATAATCACAAATACCAGATCTTGAAACCCACAAAGGCACAAAAAAAAGTCATTTAAACCACAACGAACTGGGTCTCAAGAGAGCATCGATGTTTTCCACCATCAAGAAATACATAAACAAATAAAAAATAACCTGTAGGAATGCATAGTAGTGGAGGGAGGGTGTCATAACATCTCTCAAATAATCTATCCATAAATGATAACACTATTCCATTCATTTCCTTTCCACCAGACGATTCAATTGATGTTTGTTGTTCTCCTTGGTAGAAAAAAAAAAATAGTGCAGATATTCTCATCGAGTTAGTTCTATAACCTTTTATCAGAAAGGTATAAATTGATCTGGTGTTAACCAAAACAATTGTTTAGAGTAACCATATTTGGTCTTTCCCCTGACAAAGGGTTAAAGAGGTAAGAGTGACAAGGAGAGCGAGAACAAAGAGCTGGAAGATCTGAGAGCATAAGGTGAAGACAAAGCCAAGGCCCAAGGGTCTGATGAGAGCAAGCGCTGCCAAAGATTTCCAAGGGATGAGAGCTTGATGGCTAAAGCGGGTAAAAAAGAAGAAGAAAAAATCAAAAGCTTCGTTGCTTCATAGTCATCATTTTGTTAATGGAATAGTTATTCCTCATCCTTCTAAAACTCATAAGGTTTAGAGTTTCTTCATATTAAAAGAGAATCGTCCGTCAGTAGTCAAATGATAATTATTTAAGAAAGATTCCCACCTTCTGAGGTTTAATCAAGGCTACAATTATTTATCAAACACCAGGAAAAGAGGCCTCACTTTACTCAGTAAAACTAATTGACGGCAGACAGAAAATAAGATAAGAAAAAGTAATGTCCATCATCTATGGGTTGACCATTTGGGTACAGATCATGGATTCTAGACTGGCTAGAGTCAAGTGATTTAATTTATCAGAGAAAATGCCAACCTAACGGAGTGTTTGACACTCTGACGTTCTTAACTAGGTAACTTTAATGTTATTCAGTTGTAGGGACGTTACTCGAATGAAGCGTTTTAGACTGTGATCTTAACAGATACTAATTATACAATAGGGTTACCAATCACCTTAATTTTCCAGATTCGCCTCTTTTTCTTTTCCATCCCCCTTTTTCTTCTCTTACTCTTTTTATCTATCCTTCATTCTTCTAGCCCTAATAGCCTTCGTCTAACAATCTTTTTCATTATACGAGTAGTTCATCCGCACTCGTTACTTTTTTTTTTTATCTAGATTATCTCTCTTTTTTTCTCTCTCTCTGCAAGCTCCTCCCACCTATGGAAAATCCCTCTTTTGTCTTTCTGGCTCTTAACAATATATTTTCACTTAGACTTCTTTAGAAATTAAAATAAGCACAAGTCTTTGCCCTGGGGCTTGCCTTTGTCTATGTCATTGTCAGCAACTACCGTCAATTTATTAATTGCCCATTCTTTAACCTTTGTTCTCACTCTCATATTTTGATGTGGCTCTATTTTTTTAGATCTAGACCAGTTTGTTTTTCACCATGATATTCATACATATGTGTGTGTGTGTTGGTGTGTGTGTGTGTGTGTGTGTGTGTGTGTGTGTGTGTGTGTGTGTGTGTGTGTGTGTGTGTGTGTGTGTGTGTGTGTGTGTGTGTGTGTGTGTGTGTGTGTGTTGGTGTGTGCGTGTGTGTGTGTGTGTGTGTGTGTGTGTGTGTGTGTGTGTGTGTGTGTGTGTGTGTGTGTGTGTGTGTGTGTGTGTGTGTGTGTGTGTGTGTGTGTGTGTGTGTGTGTGTGTGTGTGTGTGTGTGTGTGTGTGTGTGTGTGTGTGTGTGTGTGTGTGTGTGTGTGTGTGTGTGAGGACCAAAAATACCAACAAAAATTATATTTCAAGCTCATGAACCGACAAACTAGTCTCAAAAATTTTTGTTCAGGGCAAGTAGAGAACCTGACCTGGGATGACATGTGACCTTCGACCTTGTCAACTCCTGTGTCAAAGTGTCAAATCTTGTGCCTGACAGCATTTCCTCTCTCCAAAACTGAAAACCTCTTCGTCCCAGGTTGAACAAAGGGTATTTATGAACGGAAGTGACAGTGAGACAAAGATGTATACTCGAGACCTTGAAGTGACAGGATAAATTTGTGTGAAATTCTTCATATACAACATAAAATATTCTTTATCAAGAGCGTCAAAAGTAAAAGCCACCACCAGAGAGTGATGTTTTAATCGAGATAAGATGAAACCATTTGCTACTGAAAAAGAAGCTAAGAGGTCAATGAGCTGACCTGCCTCGAGCCAGACCAAAAGGAAAACTGCTACTCGTTATGGAGGAGATTAAACACACACACACACACACACACACACACACACACACACACACACGCACGCACGCACGCACGCACGCACGCACACACACACACACACACACACACACACACACACACACACACACACACACACACACACACACACACACACACACACACACACACACACACACACACACACACACACACACACACACACACACACACACACACACACACACACACACACACGCCCTACACTATTTTGGAGTGCATGTAGACCTTCCTACCAGACATTGTTTGAAAGCCCAGGGCCGAAATTATTTCGGTATCGCTGCGCTTCGGGTCGTTACTCCGACTCTCGTGGGCGGGGAATTGTGTGTGTGTGTGTGTGTGTGTGTGTGTGTGTGTGTGTGTGTGTGTGTGTGTGTGTGTGTGTGTGTGTGTGTGTGTGTGTGTGTGTGTGTGTGTGTGTAAGGTCATAGCATTAACCATAGATCGGTCATACGAGCTCTGAGCTCTCTTCCGGGAGGGAAATAGCTGTCGATCACGAGTCTAACACGTGATCCAAAGACCAAGGTGAAAAGGTGAAGGTGAATACACACACACACACACACACACAAACGTGCGCGCGCGCCCTACACTATTTTGGAGTGCATGTAGACCTTCCTACCAGACGTTGTTTAAAAGCCAAGAAACTTGTCTTTGATGTACATCATGTAACAGATAACTGTTGAATTATGCCATAGTCACCTGAATTTCCCATCAATTATGACCTTCATGTAGTCTGTTATGATTGATGCTGAGTCAATGCCTTTAGAGAAGCGGTCTTTTGATGCTGACGAAACCCTAGAGTACTAAATCAACCACGAAAATGTTCGTCAACCATAGGAAAGGTCTTAGCCAGTATTATTTGTGTCTCGGTCCCGGGTAAAGGAGGAGGCTTGTTCCAATAAACCTGGCAAACAGGCAATGTCAAAATATTTTGATTTTGGAACACAACATACTCAACTTCCATATATGAAGGAGTCTCCAGCAAGTACCTATCATCTAATAGGAGTCTTTACGAAGAATGTCTTCAATAGGGTACAGAGGCGTAGAATATTTTCATGAATTTCGACTCCGTGACGATTAAGATTTGATATATTTTGAAGATGATGTTTCATTCAGCTGAGCAATAGCCCTCGATGGATGAAAAGTTTTCCTCTCGAATAAAAGAAGTCGCGCTCTAGAGCCAGAATAGAAATAAGAATCAAATGTTGATAGTAAAAGTTAGTGTACTTCTCTCAACTGATTCTATTATTTGCTTTTTTGCCATATGTATATAGATATTTTCTTTCTCCTTTTTGGAAAAAAATCTCCACCAAAGAAAATGAAGGCAACGGTTGAACAGAATCCTATGATTATTATTATTATTTTTTTTTTTTAAAGAGAAATGCAAATTATTATTTAGTCTCCTCTTTAGGTTTGCTTCTAAAAAATCTTTGGAGCATAAACTAATATGGAACTGATTAAGGTCTTGGTCATTAGGCTAGTCATGACTTGAACTAGACTTCTCTGACATAATTCAAGCTTAAAATCTTTACAACTCGTAGATCGACAAATAGCCGAATTAAAAGCATCACCACAAAGCAGGCTCGTCACAGTCCCACTGGCCCTCCTCAAGATAATTAAGATTCCATGTGTCATTCTTCGGGTCATCAGTAAAGCCCTTTTTCATTCTACGAGTAGTTCATCCGTACTCGTTACTTTTTTTTATCTAGATTATCTTTTTTTTTTTCTGTAAGCTCCTCCTACCTGTGGAAAATCCTTCTTTTGTCTTTCTGGCTCTTAACAATATATTTTCATTTAGACTTCTTTAGAAATTAACATAAGCGCAAGTCTCTGCCCTGGGGTTTGTCTTTGTCTGTGTCATTGTCAGCAACTACCGTGACTTTATTAATTGCCCATTCTTTTACCGTTGTTTTCACTCTCACATTTTGTTGTGGTCAAAACCCTGACTTCATTGGGTTTCCAGTTGTGCAAGAAAACGGCTGATGGCATGCAACCATGACAGCTGTGGAACCTCGGGTCGTGCTGTCGAAGCCATCGCCGGAATCCTTCAAAGTCATTTGACTTTTTCACCCCGTTCTTCGAGTTCTGGGTGCTGCTCTTCTGATTCTGGCCTCTGGTTTCTTCGAGCGTGTTAAAGAACTCCCTAATTGCCTTCTTGACCTTCCGTTCCTCCAGGTCAGTGGAAGAGGTCTTGAGGAAATGGATCCCCACCGAGTAGGGCCGGAAGCGGTGATCACGACGATTTCGGATTTTTGTCGTCAAAGACATCCTCGAACCCAAAGGGCAAAAAATGTGTGTGCAAAGACGATGCGTGTTAACAAACGTTTTTTGAATCTCATTTTGTGATCCCTTATTCCTCGGGCGCACGCATACATTTTAAGAAATATTTAGATTAGTCGTAAGGTGGCGAATAGGAAATAAATTTAATGATTTTTTATTGAATTTATTTTTATTAGCAAGAGAGACAAAGAATTTAGGAGGTAGACAGAATGAAAGTATTGAAATATTATATCAATGAATTCTTAAAAGGAGATTTGAAAAGGGCCATTTCTGTTTCCTTCATATAAATTTCAGATTCATTCTCAGTCAACTATAAGTGTCTGTGGTAAGCCTTATCAGTTATCATCTGTAAAACGAACATACGCCATAAGAATAGCTCTGTTGTCACGTACTGTTGACTCATCAAGCTGAGTCGAGAATTTTCTAGTTTTTAAAATTTCAACTAGTTGACTTTGCACATCCAATGACATTTCATCGATTTTTCGGCGGATTGAGTCATTACTCAACGGAATTGTTTTTAATGTGTTCGCTGAATCTTGCTGTAACACAGTTTTTATTACAATTTCAAATGTAGGCTTAATGACATTTTCACCAACTGTACAGTATGTGCATTCCCAGCTTTTGCAACTAATTGCACTATTTCATACGATGCAGTCAAACCACCTTCATTTGTCTGTGAACTTTTTTTCAAATAAGATGACAGAGTATTTTGTTGGTTTAATTTTTTCTTCAAATTTTCAAAATAAGCTATGGGTTTACTGGCTTTCTCTGAATGTTTTCTTATCAAATGTTCTTTAAGCCTTGATGGTTTCATTGATTCATTAGAAAATGTGTTGTTGCAAATAAGACACATTGGTAATTCTTTATCATGAGGGCTTTCTACAAAGCCATAAGCCAAATAGTCCTCCATATATTGTCTACATTTCTTTTTTGTTGCCATAATGAGGGGAAAATAACTTCAAAATATCTTAGTACCGTTGAATGAGTTGATATTTAGTTATGCAAATTTCTAATTGACATCAAGCATTCAGTAGTGAATTTAATGTAAATGTACAAACTTGATCGAGCGTAAGAAGTACATACATACATATACCAAGGCTTTTTCCCCCTTGCAAGGGAGGTAGCCAAAAAGGAAAAGGCATAAAATCATTCCCACCCATTCCATCCCTGAATACACTCCACACCCCTCCACCCTCCCTCTTATCTTAGCACCTCCTGGATGACGGGTCATCCCTGCACCTTGTCCACTGCCCTGGGTCAGAAGCAGTGTCGCAAGACACAGCACATCCTCAGCAAGGCCGCTTCATTAAATCGGCGATCCGCCCCCTCTCCGTCCCCCCATGCAGAAAAGAAGAAGACGGGGAGAAATTCATTCAGGCTGCGTCAAATTTTGCTCACACGTACTAACTCACCCCCCATCCCCCCACCCATTCTACCTCATGCATCACAATATCATCCATATACAACCATTCTCCATTCACCCCTGTTTTCTGTCCTCTCCCGTCCTTCCTCAACAGACATTCCCCTCTTCCCCAAAACCCCCTTCACCCCATCCATCCACCTTATCCTAGGACGTCCCCTCATGTTCACTCCCTCCACATCTGCCTTCCATACCTCTTTTACTAATCTTTCTTCACTCATTCTTTCCATGTGTCCAAACCATCCTAATATTCTTTCATCAACCCTATCTCTCAACTCCCTTTCCACCCCTGTTCCCCTCCTCACCTCCTCATTTCTCAATCTATCTAGCCTAGTAACCTCCATCATACTTTTCAGACACCTCATCTCAAACACATTCAAACTCCTCTCTTCCTCTCTTATGTTCCATGTTTCTACCCCATACAGTGCTGTTGGCACAATCACTCCTTCATACAGTCTCCTCTTAGCATCCATTCCCAAATGTTTATTCCTCATTACACTTTTTAATCCACCAAGGCATTTACTCGCTTCTCTTAATCTACATTCTACCTCCACCTCCACCTTTTCCTGCCACATTTGCACCCAAGTATCTAAAACTATCCACTTCCTCCAGTCGCTCTCCCTTAATGCTCACTTCCAGTCTACTGCCACTTTCACCCCTTGAACATCTCATCACCTTACTTTTACCCACATTTATCTTTAGCTCTCTTCTATCACACACTCTCCCAAACTCTGTCATCAACTTCCTCAGTCCCTCCTCCGATCCTGCCACAAGCGCAGTGTCGTCAAACAACAGCTGGCTCACCTCCCACTTTTCTCCATTTTCTTTAACCATCTCCAATCCCTGACCCACCACCCTTGCATTTACCTCTCGCACTATTCCATCCATGTACAAGTTGAACAGCCAGGGCGACATAACGCATCCTTGACGAAGTCCCACGTATACCTCGAACCACTCACTCTCTCCATTTCTAATCCTGACACAAGTTCTACTACTCTCATTAAAACTCTTGACAGCTCCTAGAAGCTTTCCTTCTATCCCGTATATCCGCAAAACCTCCCACAGTGCCTTTCTGTCTACCCTGTCGTAAGCCTTTTCCAGATCCATAAAAGCCCCCAAAAAATCCTTCCCCTTTCCTATAGCTTTTTCACATATCTGTCTTACCACAAAAATCTGATCTACACAACCTCTACCCGTCCTAAATCCACGCCTTTCCTCACCATTTACTCCCTCTGTTTATAAACTGATAAGTTGCATGCAATCATTATAAAATGCACTAAATTACCACTGACAACATTTGATAGCTAACACACGAAACTGAACGATGTGCTACAAGTGGTAGTAATAAAGCAACTGCAAAAGCAAACTAGGCAAAGGAGCATAAGCGTACTCAGCACATGTTGCGTCATGTACTAGGGTTGCCAGATTGTGCGATTTTTCGCGAATTGCGACCAACACACACACACATAGAAATATATATATATATATATATATATATATATATATATATATATATATATATATATATATATATATTATAACAGTTAAAGAAAATGTGTCACGATTAATATGGCATATTAACCCATCCTTCGTATTGCTAGTTTTGTCACACATTTCTTGTATTCGTAGAATAGGTAGTTTGCCTCCTCGAGGTGACTTTTCTCCCAGGAAGGAAGTAGTATTCCGCCTATGTTTCTTATAAATTGTATTTGGAAAGAAGGTAACCAAGAAAGTAGAAATTACAAACCCCATTTCAGTGCGCACTTGTTGGGAGGTTACAAATAAGCTCAAATTGCCAGTTCAAGGACGGGTCGTTTCAGTGACGCATTTTCAACGTTGTTCTCCTACTGAATTTTCCATGACTCTTCAATGTAACCTTTGACTTCTTCAGTCACTATGTATGTATTTTGTTAGGATTAGGGTGAAGCCACTGCCCAAAGAATTTCATTGACAATTGAAAGATGTGTAGACAGTTAGGTAGCGACGCAGAAAGGTCCATGTAATAAAAAAAATACAAGTGTTTTTTCTTTGTAATCCCTGATATCCTTATGTGATTCTATACATCAATTTTTTATGAAAGTTGCTTTGTGCCAGAGGCATACCTTTTCCCACCTGTGTGGTAGATTGCCCTATGGAAGTCTACTGGTCCTTCGAACGAAACGAAAAAAAAATCTTCACAAGCAATATTGAATCGTACAATTAACGTGATATTTTTGTTATTAATTTCGTGACAGAAACAATACCTGTGACGTTTTTCGCCCCCCCCCCCCCCACCTAAAAAATCGTCCCCGTTGAGAATGACTGGTCTAAATGATTGTTTTGGTTAACACCAGATCAATTTATACCTTTCTGATAAAAGGTTATAGAACTAACTCGATAAGACTACCTGTTTTTTTTTTCTACATAAGAGAACAACAAACATAAATTAAATCATGACAACAGAGCTATTCTTATGGCGTATGTTCGTTTTATAGATGATAACTGATAAGTAGCTTACCACAGACAGTTGTAGTTGACTGAGAATGAATCTGAAATTTATATGAAGGAAACAGAAATGGCCCTTTTCAAATCTCCTTTTAAGAATTCATTGATCTAATATTTCAAACCTTTCATTCTGTCTACCTCCTAAAATTCTTTGTGTCTCTTGCTAATAAAAATAAATTCAATAAAAAATCATTAGATTTATTTCCTATTCTCCACCTTACGACTATAAATATTCCTTAAAACGAAAGCGTGCGTGTACGCGCCCGCAGAAAAAGGGATCACAAAATGAGATTCAAAAAACGTTTCTTAACACGTATCGTCTATGCCCACACATTTTTTGCCCTTTGGGTACGAGGATGACTTTGACGAGAAAAATCAGACATCGTTGTGATCACCGCTTCCGGCCCTACTCGGTGGGGATCCGTTTCCTCAAGACCTCTTCCACTGAGCTGGAGGAACGGAGGGTCAAGAAGGCAATTAGGGAGTTCTTTAACACGCTCGAAGAAACCAGAGGCCAGAATCAGAAGAGCAGGACCCAGAACTCCAAGAACGGGGTGAAAAAGTCAAATGACTTTGAAGGATTCCGGCGATGGCTTCGACAGCACGACCCGCGGTTCCACAGCTGTCATGGTTGCATGCCATCAGCCGTTATCTTGCAGAACTGGAAACCTAATGGAGTCAGGGTTTCGACCACAAGAAAATGTGAGAGTGAGAACAACGGTTAAAGAATGGGCAATTGATAAATTGACGGTAATTGCTGACAATGACATAGCCAAAGGCAAACCCCAGGGCAAAGACTTGCGCTTATATTGATTCTTAAAGAAGTCTAAGTAAAAACATATTGTTAAGAGCCAGAAAGACAAAAGAGGGATTTTCCATACGTAGGAGGAGCTTACAGAGAGAGAAAAAAGATAATCTAGATAAAAAAAAGTAACGAGTACGGATGAACTACTCGTATAATGAAAAAGATTGTTAGAAGAAGACTATTAGGGATAGAAGAATGAAGGATAGATAAAAAGAGTAAGAGAAGAAAAAGGAGGGTGGAAAAGAAGAAGAGGCGAATCTGGAAAAGAGAGGAGAAGATTGATAAGAAGGAAAAGAATAAGTAGAGACACAGAAATTAATAGAAGAAAGAGAATGAAGAGAGAAAGAAGAGAAGGAGGACGACAAAGCGTGAAGGAGAAAAAGAGGAGGATCATGAGGAAGGCATATGGGGAGAAGAAGAAGAAGAGGATGAAGGTCCTTAGAAACCGGAGACATTGAAGAGTGAGTGCCAAATCCGATGAGACCTCGAAGACCTCAGCCAACTCGAAGATTCGAAAAACCTCCAAAGAATCCAAAACTGAAGTTGAGGTTTCAATGACATGTCAGATTTGGATGGCTTTGCAGTAATTTAAGGACTTAGGGAATGTAAAGCCTCAACAATCTCTAAGACTTAGCAGACTTTGAATGATGATGATCTTTATAATCACAAATACCAGATCTTGAAACCCAGAAAGAAATAAAAAAGTCATTTAAACTTCAACAAACTGGGTCTCAAGAGAGCATCGATGTTTTCCACCATCAAGATGATAAAAAAAAATACACAAATAAACAAATAAGATATAACCTGTAGGAATGCATAGTAGTAGAGGGAGGGTGTCATAACATCTCTCAAGTAATCTTTCCATACCTGATAATACTTTCCCATTCATTTCCCTTCCACCAGACGATTTGATTTATGTCTGTTGTTCTCCTTGGTAGCAAAAAAAAAAAAAAGTTCAGATAGTCTCATCGAGTTAGTTCTATAACCTTTTGTCAGAAAGGTATAAATTGATCTGGTGTTAACCAAAACAATTGTTTAGAGTGACCATATTTGGTCTTTCCCCTGACAAAGGGTTAAAGAGGTAAGAGTGACAACGAGAGCGAGAACAAAGAGCTGGAAGTCTGAGAGCATAAGGTGAAGGCAAAGCCAAGCCTCAAGGGTCTGATGAGAGCAAGCACTGGCAAAGATTTCCAAGAAATGAGAGCTTGAGGGCTAAAGCGGGTAAAAAAGAAGAAAAAATCAAAAGCTTTGTTGCTTCATAGTTATCATTTTGTTAATTGAATAGTTATTCCTCATCCTTCTAAGGTTTAGAGTTTCTTCAGATTAAAAAAGAATCGTCCGTCAGTAGTCAAATAATAACTATTTACGAAAGATCCCCACCTTCTGAGGTTCAATCAAGGCTACAATTATCAAACACCAAGCCAAGAGGGCTCACTTTACCGAGTAAAACTAATTGACGGCAGACAGAAAAGAAGATAAGAAAAAGCAATGTCCATCATCTATGAGTTGACCATTTGGGTACAGATCATGGATTCTAGACTGGCTAGAGTCAAGTGATTTAATTTATCAGAGAAAATATCAACCTTACGGAGTGTTTGACACTCTGATGTTCTTAACAAGGTAACTTTAATGTCATTCAGTTGTAGGGACGTTACTCGAATGAAGCGTTTAAGACTGTGATCTTAACTGAGATACTAATTATATAATAGGGTACCATGGTTAGATAACCAAACACCAGTCTACACACACACACGCACACACATATACCTATCTATCTATCTCTCTCTCTCTCTCTCTATATATATATATATATATATATATATATATGCAAAAAGATAACTAAAAACAACACTTGATCCACAAATTTTGCTGGTAACCACTAAGGAAATCGGAAGAAAACATAAATTCCCAAGCGTTTTCGTGTAATTCACATCTTCAGAGGAATACAGAAAAAGTTGTGTTACAAAGAGGTTTAAAAATAACAAGATTATACACTAGGAAAGGAACAGGCATAAAACGAGATATAACAAGATTAAACACTAGGACAGGGACTGGCATAGTACAAGATGACACGAGATTATACACTAGGAAAGGAACTGGGAAAGCACAAAAAGTCACATGAAAAAATAAGTCTTAGTACAGTATATATGTGTATATATATATATACATATATACATACATATATACATACATATATATATATATATATATACATATATACATACATATATACATACATATATATATATACATACATACAGAAGAAACTGAAAGAGGAGTGGAAGGGAGTAAAGGATAGAGTAGAACTAGGAGTGGAGGAGGAATGGGTATGGTTCAAGAAAGGAGTCATAAGGTGTGCAAAGATGGTGTGTGGAACAAGGAGGGCGGGAGGAAAAAGAAGGAAGGGTAGTGAGTAGTGGGATGAGGAAGCAAAGAAATGTGTAGAAGAGAAGAAGCAGGCATTCATAGATTGGCTGCAAATTAGGACGAGGGAATCGTATGAGAGGTACAAAGTAAAGAGAAGGGAAGCTAAGCATAAGATAAAGGAAGCAAAGAGGAGAGCAGATGTGAAATGGGGTAAGAGTATGACAGAAAATTTTGAAAGTAATAAAAAGATGTTTTGGAAAGAAATTAAAAGAGAAAAAGGAGGCGAATCAAGTAGAGAAGAAAAGGTAAAAGTTGCAGATGGAGAGATGATAATGGAAGAGAAGGCAGTGAGAGGAAGGTGGGCAGAGTATTTTAGGGAGTTGCTAAATGTGAAGGAGGATAGGGAGGGAAAGGTAGTTGCAGTGGGAAGCGCTAAGAAAATGAGAGTGATGAGTGAGGAAAATGAAGGAGAAATAGGAAAGGATGAAGTGAAAGAAGATGTTAAGACGATGAGAGCAGGTAAGGCATCTGGTCTGGATGGATGCCATGCAGAATGTCTGAAGAAAGGAGGTGCAGTGATGGTAGACTGGCTGGTGAGGTTGTTTAATGTTTGTTTGTGAGAGGGTAGAGTGCCGGACTGGAGGAGTGCCTGTATAGTTCCGCTTTACAAGGGAAAGGGGGACAAGTGTGAGTGTAGTATTTTCAGAGGGATCAGCTTGTTGAGTGTAGTTGTGATGGATTATGGGAGGGTCTTGATTGAGAGGATTAGGAGAGGAACAGAGGGAGTAATTGGTGAGGAACAGTGTGGGTTTAGGACAGGTAGAGGTTGTGTAGATCAGATCTTTGTGGTAAGACAGATATGTGAGAAAGCTATAGGAAAAGGTAAGGATGTTTTTTGGGCTTTTATGGATCTGGAAAAGGCTGACAACAGGGTAGACAGGAAGGCACTGTGGGAGGTACTGCAGATATATGGGATAGGAGGAAAGCCGTTAAGAGCAGTCAAGAGTTTTTACGAGAGTAGTAGAGCTTGTGTTAGGATTAGAAATGGAGAGAGTGAATGGTTTGAGGTGAAGGTGGGACTTCGTCAGGGATGTGTTATGTCGCCCTGGCTGTTCAATCTTTACATGGATGGGGTGGTACGAGAGGTGAATGCAAGGGTAGTGGGTCAGGGGTTGGAGATGATTAAAGAAAATGGAGAAAAGTGGGAGGTGAGCCAGCTGTTGTTTGCTGACGACACTGCGCTTGTAGCAGGATCAGAGGAGGGATCGAGGAAGTTAGTGACAGAGTTTGAGAATGTGTGTGAAAGAAGGAAGCTGAAGATAAATGTGGGTAAATGTAAGGTGATGAGATGTACAAGGGGAGAGAGTGACAACAGGCTG
This sequence comes from Oratosquilla oratoria, assembly GCF_046742065.1. NCBI lineage: Eukaryota > Metazoa > Arthropoda > Malacostraca > Stomatopoda > Squillidae > Oratosquilla > Oratosquilla oratoria. The sequence goes on along the minus strand of NC_134794.1, from coordinate 25,362,200 downwards.
GAGGTGAGCATTAAGGGTGAAAGACTGGAGGAAGTGGATAGTTTTAGATACTTGGGTGCGAATATGGCAGGAAAGGGAGGAGTGGGGGTGGAGGTAGAATGTAGATTGAGAGAAGCGAGTAAATGCCTTGGTGGATTGAAAAGTGTAATGAGAAATAGACATCTGGGAATGGATGCTAAG
>NC_134794.1:25354520-25357020 GCF_046742065.1 Oratosquilla oratoria | reverse complement strand
AGAAAATATACTGCTCTTCAGGGAGAAGAGTTCAGGCCAGCTTGATATTAAAGTAATCGACTTTGGTTGCGGGGAGCACATTACGAGTTACAAAGGAACGCATACAGGTGGAACTCGAATTTACTGGCCCCCAGAATACATCAAAGGCGGCAAGTTCCTACACATGCCCGCAACAGTCTGGAGCCTGGGCACTCTTCTTTACTACATGGTGTGCCGCCATGATCCTTTCTACACAAATGCCTCCATATGTAGGGCCAGTCCGTCATTCCCGAAGAACGTTCCGAACCTCTGCCGTGACCTAATAGTGCGATGCTTCGTAAAAGACCCTTGGAGCCGCCCCTCACTCCACGGAATACTGTCCCATCCGTGGTTGGAGGATGAATCATCTTGCCTCTCCTTCGAAAAGGGCGGAAAGACGGTTTCACTGCCGAATTGGAGCTCGAAACCGCTAACGTCGCCCGGAGAAATCTCAAGAGGAAAAAACACCCGACGAAGCCAGAAAACGTCTCTTTATCGATAAAGAAGAAAGGAAGGAAAAGAGACCATTCTGAAGAGGATGACAAGCCTCGTAGAAGAAAGAGGCGATAAAAATGATAATGCGCCCACTACAGAAATGGGACGACGGCTTGAGAGTCTTTGGACTTATTGATTTGTGCCACAATCGCCACTGGAAAAAAATGCATGTTGTTAAGAAAAAGAAGATCCCTAAGGAATAAGTTAAGTCGGTGCCAAGTCATTGGGAAAAAGTCTAAATCTGTTATGAGAAAAGCAGAGAAAGGGGAAAGCGGCAACATGTGACAAGATTCAAGAACTTTCCAAAGATAAAAAGTGCCAACTTCAAAACTGGAGAAGACATCATGCCCTTTAGAATTCTGTGGAAACTGATAACTGTCTGGTTCAGCCAACCAAAGCAAGGCATCGTAGGAAAATGTGATTTCCAAGAAGTTTGAAATAAAGGGCATTGGTCCCTCAAGCGGCAGAGAGTTTCCCTCAGCTAAATAAAAACGTTTGGTGATGCTTTGAATATACAAAAACCCGACCGCCTTTGTTCATAAAGGATCGCCGTCGTTTAAAGGCTCATTGAGATGGTGTTAACCCTTAAGCCTTGTTGAGACGGGGCTGGTTTGGTGGCCGCAAGGGCTAGCGACTTGAAAACTACTCCTCTACTTGCACAGTGTAAACGGAAAGTTAGTTAACTTGCCTCCAAACGGGGACGTCACCTTAAAGCTTGGACTAGCAGCTACTAAATTAATCCCGTCTCAACGAAAATTTAAGCAATGTAGTTCAGTTCGAAGCTTCAAGATTCGTTTAAACACCTAACCAAGATGCTGTAATGACTGCCATTTGTTTTATATTGTTTATTTGTTTGTTGTTATTTGTCTGTTTATTACTATTTGCTTGATTTTCATTTATTGTTATTTATCTGGTAATTTATTATTATTTGCTACTTACCTGTTTGTTTATTATTTACCTATACATTCATTAATTTTATTTGATATTTATGTTATCATAACTTTTATTAATTAATTTATTTATCTATTCATCATTGATATATTTTTTCTCGCATCCGACCTAGTTATGGAACAAAAGGTCTCCTGTTGGCATGCTCCTCCTTTGTAATCCTTTGTAATTTATCTAAATGGAATCATCAGGTGACAGTCGTTAAGTCTACATCATATGGCAAAATAATGGGTACACAGGGTAGTGTTGAGGTAAGGAGCGTAACAGAAAAGCTGCCACCTTCCATGGACCGAACGCGAGACTCCCAATTGCCGGTGGGTGAGCTTGCCGATTAATTACACTGCGGTCGCCTCCAGTGATTAATCGCAAATATCGCTCATAACGTTCCCTCTACCTCACTTTCCACTAAACACCTTGACCCCTACTCCCGCCGCCAGTGTCAAGTCTGGGTGTGTTGTAATAACAACAATAATGGCTATATTGATAGCAGTAGCAATAAACACAACGACAACATTCCTCGTCTTGATGGCTACCCCTTCTCCTTCAGGGCAAGGTAAAACGAATACTATAAGGTACATTAGCAGGGGGTGGGGGTTGCCAGAAAACCTCTCCACTGCGCAGGTAGATGACGTCAACGTAAATATCGAGCCCAGGGTTCCGCGGGTCGAGAGCTGTCAGTCACTCACACACCAGTGTATGGAGCGAAGCTCCATCTTCTGATTAAAGGGGTAGCTAAGGCAGACAAATAACATATAAAAATGCCAACAGTTTGTATAGTGCAGAAGTGCAATGCCGTTAGACTGAAAGGTGATAAAGATATACATTTCTTTTCACTACCCAAAGATAAAGAACTTAGAAAGAAATGGATTGAATTATGTGGCACACACAATACTCGGTCATCTGGATATGTATGCAGCCGTCATTTTGAAAGTAACTATTTATTAGCAACATTTCCTGAAATTTTCATTCAATTGCAAATAAACAGACTAAAGAATCCAGTTAAAACATAACTGAGCTTGGTGGAGATAAAGGTCTACAT
>NC_134794.1:25344520-25347020 GCF_046742065.1 Oratosquilla oratoria | reverse complement strand
ACAAAGGAACGGACACAGGCGGAACTCGAATTTACTAGCCTCCAGAATTCATCAAAGGCGGCAAGTTCCTGCACATGCCCGCAACAGTCTGGAGCCTGGGCACTCTTCTTTACTACATGGTGTGCCGCCATGATCCTTTCTACACAAATGCCTCCATATGTAGGGCCAGTCCGTCATTCCCGAAGAACGTTCCGAACCTCTGCCGTGACCTAATAATGCGATGCTTCGTAAAGGACCCTTGGGGCCGCCCCTCACTCCACGGAATACTGTCCCATCCGTGGTTGGAGGATGAATCATCTTGCCTCTCCTTCGAAAAGGACGGAAAGACGGATTTCACTGCCGAATTGGAGCTCGAAACCGCTAACGTCGCCCGGAGAAATCCCAAGAGGAAAAAACACCCGACGAAGCCACAAAACGTCTCTTTATCGATAAAGAAGAAAGGAAGGAAAAGAGACCATTCTGAAGAGGATGACATGCCTCGTGGGAGAAAGAGGCGATAAAAATGATAATGCGCCCACTACAGAAATGGGACCACGGCTTGAGAGTCTTTGGACTTATTGATTTGTGCCACAACGGCCATTGGAAAAAATGCATGTTGTTAAGAAAAAGAAGATCCCTAAGGAATAAGTTAAGTCGGTGCCAAGTCATTGGGAAAAAATTTAAATCTGTTATAAGAAAAGCAGAGAAAAGGGAAAGCGGCAACATGTGACAAGATTCAAGAACTTTCCAAAGACAAAAAGTGCCAAGTTCAGAACTGGAGAACACACCATGCCCTTTGGAATTCTGTGGAAACTGACAACTGTCTGGTTCAGCCGGATCAAAGCAAGACATCGTGAGAAAATGGGATTTCCAAGAAGTTTGAAATAAAGGGCATTGGTCCCTCAAGCGGCAGAGGGTTTCCCTCAGCTGAATAAAAACCTTTGGCGATGCTTTCAATATACAAAAACCCGACCGCCTTTGTTCATAAAGGATCGCCGTCGTTTAAAGGCTCATTGAGATGGTGTTAACCCTTAAGCCTTGTTGAGATGGGGTTAGTTTAGTAGCCGCAAGGACAAGCGACTTGAAAACTACGCTTCTACTTGCAAAGTATAGACGGAAAGTTAGTTAACTTGCCTCCAAAGTATCCTAGTGACAGCACTTACTTGACGGGGACGTCGCCTTGCAGCTACGACTATATAGCGGCTACTGGATTGGCCCCGTGTCAACGAGACTTTAAGCAATGTAGTTCAGTTCGAAGCTTTAAGATTCATTTAAATAAACACGTAAGCAAGATGCTGTAATGCCTGCCATTTATTTGGTATTATTTGTTTATTTGCTTGTTATTATTTGTCTGTTTATTATCATTTGCTTGAATTTCATTTATTATCATCTATCCGTCAATTTATCATTATTTGCTATTTACCTGTTTGTTTATTATTTACCTTTGCATTTATTCATTCTATTTAATATTTATGTTATTATAACTTTTCTTCATTTATCTATTTATTTACCATTATTATATTTTTTCGCATCCGACCTAGTTATGGAACAAAAGGTCTCCTGTTGGCATGCTCCTCCTTTGTAATCCTTTGTAATTCAGCTAAATGGAATCATCAGGTGACAGTCGTTAAGGCTACATCATATGGTAAAATAATTAGGGTACACAGGGTAGTGTTGAGGTAAGGAGGGTAACAGAAAAGCTGCCACCTTCCATGGACCGAACACGAGACTCCCAATTGCCGGTGGGTGAGCTTACCGATTAATTACACTGCGGTCGCCTCCAGTGATTAATCGCAAATATCGCTCATAAAGTTCCCTCTACCTCACTTTACACCAAACACCCTAACCCCTACTCCCGCCGCCAGTGTAAAGTCTGGGTGTGTGTACCTCTATGGGATCCAACTCACTGCACCACCTTACATATCAAGGGTACTTTGAAGAATCCTCCAGTATATTAGTGACGAATATGATTAGTAAACTAGTGATAGAAGCAGAAAACACCGCCTGTGCACAAGGGCTGCAACAAGATCAAATTTGATGTGTTATATTTCCATGGACCGCTCGTTCGGAGATAGTTGTCAATTGATACTGATGATGCTATGCACACATCATATCATACCTATGAGATATCCATAGGTAATGGGAAATTGAGACTCTACAATGTTTACTCTGCTCCAGGAAAAATCAATCGCTCCGTCCTCCCCCCACCCACGTCTCACTGTGTGATCTACATGGGGGACTTTAACGCCCTGCACTCTGCCCTACATATACATATATATACATATATATATATATATATATATATATATATATATATACATACATACATATATATAAATATATATATATATATATACATACATACATCTATACACACATATACATATATATATACATATATACATATATACATATATACATATATATATACATATATATGTATACATATATATGTGTATACATATATATATATACATATATATGCATATATATATACATATATATGCATATATATACATAT
>NC_134794.1:25337020-25342020 GCF_046742065.1 Oratosquilla oratoria | reverse complement strand
AATTCTATGGTCCTCCATACGCGCCACATGCCCAGCCCATCTCAATTTTGTTCTACTTATAACATCTGTTATTTTCTCTTGTTTAGTTATTTCTCTCAGCTCATTATTGTGTCGCCTTCTCCACCTATTCTCATTTTCATCAAAAACTGGTTTAGTAATCCGCCTCAGTATTGTATTCTCAAACACCAGTAGTCTTTGTTCCATTTGTTTTGTTAAGCTCCATGTCTCACTGGCATATAAAACTATAGGTCGTAGGATTGTATTGTAGATTCTTAATTTTGTATTTCTTGATATACTTTTCTTCTTTAATATTGGTACAAAGCTAAAATAACATATGTTTGCTGAAGCGATTCTTATATTTATTTCTGTCTTCCTCTCGTTTCTATTTGTTACTGTTGCACCTTGATATTTGAAACTATCTACCTCCTCTATTCTCTTGTCTTCGAAAAACACATCCTCTACGTTCCTCTCCTCTCTGCTCATATACATTAGTTAGATAAAATAGATCAGAATGCTAAAGAAGGCAAGGTTAGGGAACAGTATGAAGGAGTAAGGAAACTTAGGAAGGAATATCAACCAAGAACAAAGATGATAAATGATAAAAATGGTGAAATTTTGATTAATGAAAAAGAGGTAATGGGACGATGGGAAGAATATTTTAGGGAACTCTTAAATAGACCTGAACCTGAAAATCCTTTGATTAGTAAAGATATACAAGGACCGGAGGATTACCTGGAGGAACCATCGCTGGAGGAAATAAGAAAATGCACCAGAGGAGGTTTAAATAGTAATAAAGCTCCAGGAAGACAAAAAATTAATATAGGTGTAATATATAGGCCAAAGACATTATCATTAGCAGACGACAAACTGTTATTTCAAAAACTGTCTAGTTTCTGCGACCGGGATTTATTGATTTCAATTTTACTGACATTGATTGGATGACCCTTGAACATGGCCATATAGGTAGTCGCTTGTTTGATTTTCTTGGTGACAATTACTTAATTCAGCATGTAAAAGAGCCCACAAGATATGGAAACTTACTCGATCTTTTTGATCACTAGCCGCGAAAGCATGGTAACTGATGTAGATGTCGGTGAATCTGTTGCAAATAGCGATCACAACTTAGTTAGATTCAAACTCCTAAACAATTTTAGAATAGATACTTGTTTCTAGAATACCCGATTTCAGTAAAGCTCAGTTCATAGAACTACGTCAGGAGCTTCAGCTTACAGATTGGGAGGCAAAATTAAACGAAAGACCTGTAGATCAGATGTGGGAAATATTTCAAAATACGCTCACTAAGATGATTCAAACTTACATTCCTTTTAATGACAGACGTCCCCCAAATCAGGCTCGCCCAAAGTGGCTCGACAAAGAAACTGAAAAAAGTATTGCTAAAATGAGACAGTCTTATAAGAAATATAAGTGATCGTGTTTATCTAATGACTATGAAAGTTATGTATCAATACAGATAGATTTAAAAAAGACAATAAGAAAAATAAAACAAAAATACGAAATGAACATCGCTGAGAAATCCAAAGTGAATCCCAAAGAATTCTATAGTTAAATTAAAGATAAAAAGGTTGTATGGAATCACATTGGTCCACTATTATCTGCTGATGGTCAACTTGAATACTCAAATGAAGGAATGTGTAATATTTCAAACAATTATTTTAGCTCGGTATTCGTAAACGAAACACCTCAAGGTGAATTCCAAACTGAAACCTGTGAAAAGTCTAGGATAAACTTACTCGGTACGGTAAATATAACAAGAGAAAAAATTAAAAGGTGTATAGACAAACTCAAAGTTAATAAAACACCAGGGCCTGACGGTTGGCATCCAAGAATCTTAAAGGAAATGAAAAATGAGATTGTTGTTCCATTAGAAATTATTTTCAAGAAATCCATCATATCCGGAGATGTCCCAAGAGAATGGAAGCTAGCTAACGTTACTCCTATTTTCAAAAAGATGACAAAAAGAAACCAAATAACTATAGGCCTATAAGTTTGACTTCAATCGTAGGAAAAATAATGGAAACTATCATCAGAGATGCTATCGAACATCATTTAGAAAGTAACCGTTTGATAAATGATAGCCAGCATGGTTTCAGACGGAAACGTTCTTGCGTGACTAACTTACTCGAATTCTACAACACAGTTATCTCGAATTATGACAAAAGAAACAATATAGATTTAGTATATCTAGACTTTGCAAAAGCTTTTGATACCGTCCCACACGAAAGACTACTTACTAAATTAGCTTTGCATGGAATAAGTGGTAGCCTATTAGGTTGGACTAGTAATTGGTTGAATGATCGAAAACAGAGAGTTGTTTTAAATGGAAAAACTTCTGGATGGAAAAGTGTTGCAAGTGGAGTTCCTCAGGGTTCCGTTCTTGGGCCACTTCTATTCATAGTATATATAAATGATATAGACCATGGACTAAAATCTACTGTTTCCAAATTTGCTGATGATACAAAACTGTGCGGAGTGGCAAATGATCACTCAAACCAATTAGATATTCAAGAAGATTTAGATAAATTACAGCAATGGTCTGAAAAGTGGCTAATGAAATTTAACACAAGTAAATGCAAGGTAATGCACATAGGTAAAAATAACAGTAAGTACGATTACAAGTTATTTGGAAATTCGTTAACAAAAGTGGATAGTGAAAAAGATCTCGGCGTAATTATCAGTAACGACCTCAAATCATCTAAGCAGTGTATTTCAGCCTCTGAGAAAGCAAATAAGATTCTAGGACTGATTGCGCGATCTTTTGATTTCAAAAGTCCATCACTCATTAACAAGCTATATAAATCGTTAGTTCGTCCACATTTGGAATATGCTGTTTCCGTATGGTCACCGAATCTCATTAAAGACATTGACAGATTCGAAAAAGTACAGCGGTTAACCACTAAACTGATTCCGAATATCAAAAATAAATCATACGAAAATCGACTTAAACATATGAATCTGTTTTTCTTAAAAAAGCGTAGACTCATGGGTGACTTGATACAGGTCTTTAAAATTCTAAAGGGAGTTGACAACATCAAAAGTGACCAAATTTTCACATTGAATGAAAATCAGACAAGAAACAATGGTCTCAAACTGTCCGGAAATAGATTCAATTTGGAAGTGGGTAGAAACAACTTTGCCAACCGTGTAGTTAATGAATGGAATAAACTTCCTGCACAGGTAGTGCAATGTAGTTCAGTTCAAAGCTTTAAGAATCATTTAGATAAATACCTAAGTAAGATGCTGTAATGATTATAATTTATCTTATATTATTTGTTTTTGTTTTGTTATCATTTGTCTGTCTGATTATTATTTATTATTAGTTGTATGTCAATTTATTATTATTTACTATTTACCTGTTTGTTTATTATTTAACTATACCTATGCATTTATTTATGTATTTTATTTGTTATTTACATTATCATAGTTTTTATTTATTATTTTATTATTAATATGATTTTTTTTTTTCGCATCCGACCTAGATATGGATCAAAAGGTCTCCTGTCGGCATGCTCCGCCTTTGTAATTATAATTTATTTTATATTATTTGTAATTATAATTTATTTTATATTATTTGATTTTGTTTTGTTATCAGTTGTCTTTTTGATTCTCATATATTATTAGTTATCTGTCCATTTATCATTATTTTCTATTTACCTGTTTGTTTATTATCTAAATATACCTATGCATTTATTCATTTTATTTGTTATTTACATTGGCATAGTTTTTATTTATTCATTTATTATTACTATGATTTTTTTTTCGCATCCGACCTAGATATGGACCAAAAGGTCTCCTGTCGGCATGCTCCGCCTTTGTAATCCTTTGTAAAGAGATAATATCAAAGTAGAACTCTTAAAATTAGGGGGAGAAGATTTAGAAAGAAAATTGACAGAATTAATACAGCTCGTATGGAGAAAGGAAAGAATACCATCATCATGGAATGAAGAAGTGATAATACCAATACATAACAAAGGAATTAAAAACGAATGTATAAATTACAGGGGCATCACATTGTTGCAGGCTGGATATAAGATCCTTGCTAGAGCACTATATACCAGATTGAAGGTATACGCAGAGTGTGTAATAGGGATCAGTGTGGATTTATGAGTGGAATGTCAACGATTGACCATATTTTCACATTAAAACAAGTAATAGAGAAAGCATGGGAGTATAATTCGAAACAATACCATTTGTTTATTGATTTCAAGCAAGCGCACGACAGTATATACAGAGTGTATGGGGCATACTAAAGGAATTTGGAATACCGGACAAGATAATACGTTTAATAAAAGTCTGTCTTAAAAACACAAAATCAGTGGTAAATGGTTGATGGAAGATATTCGGAATGTTTTGAAATCAAAAATGGCTTGAGGCAAGGATGTGTGTTATCTTGTTTGCTGTTTAACTTGGTGATGGAGAAAATTACTAGGACAATGATAAATAGATAGGGTGGATGTAAACTGGACAACATTAAGGTCAATAATCTAACATACGCTGATGATATGGACCTAATTACCGAGACAGCAGAGAGAGTTGGGCTGCAAACAAATTTCGATAAAACAAAACATACTGTATATATTTATATATATATATATATGAGTGTGTGTGCGTGTGTGTGTGTGTGTGTGTGTGTGTGCGTGTGCGTGCTTGGATCACGTTCTGGATACGTGATCGATGGGTATTACTCCTCAGATGAGAGCCATACATTGTTAGGAGGGATTTTTTTAATTTTTATTTTGCCAAGCGATTTTATTCAGCTGAGGGGATACACCTCTATGCCCAGGGTCTAAAATAGCAATAAGGAAATAAAAGAAGATGGCGACAATGATAAAATGTCGACGTTTGTAATACCTTTTTTCCTTTCATTAAAATGTAATGTTTTTGAAATATATTTTTTCAAATATTTTTCCGTCCGTATTTACCTTTATTTTGAGTCAGTAATGTTTCTCAAAGATTATTTCTAAAACGATTTGTGACCATAT
>NC_134794.1:25282020-25324520 GCF_046742065.1 Oratosquilla oratoria | reverse complement strand
AATTCTTCCATGCATTCTTTCAGTATCCAATTTGCAATTTCGTCCGGACCATGTGATTTTCTGACATCAAGGGTTTTAATTTGGACGCTGATTTCCTTTTGTGTTACGATTATTTCTTTCATTGAGGGGGATACCTCTCTCTCTATTTCCTCACAATTAGGTGAATTTTTCTATTGTGAATACTGATTTGAAATGGTTGTTCATGATTTCAGCCATTGGCCGTTCTTCTGTATATTCACTTTTACCTTGGCGCAGTTTTTCTAATTCTTGTTTATTCTTCAGTTTGCCATTTACTTACCTGGTAAAATAGTTTGGGCTCTTCCTTGCATTTTTCTATTAAACCTTTTTCATAGTTTCTCTTTTCATCTCTGCGTTATTTTTACATACTCATTTCTTATTTGGATGTACATTTGCCATTTGCTTGTTTTTCTTGTCTCTTTTCCATTTCTTGAAAGCTTTGTCTCTATGATCCATAGCTTCACTACGCCTTTTGTTGTACCAGCTTATTATGTATGTTCTTTCCATTTTTTGTTGTGGTACGTATATTTTTACTCCTCATTATAAATTTCATTTATTATATCATTTCTCTTCCATCCCTGTTTCTTCATTTAGGAATTTTTCCCACTTCGCATTGCGAAAGAAATATTTTGAGTTTCTCAAAATTTGTTTTGTTGTACATTAGTCTTCCTATTCTATGTCTATAATTTTTGCTTTGATCCATTTGCTCTTTCAACTCCAATTCTATTAGTTCTTTCCTATCGGAGATTTATAATCAATGTTATTGACAATCTCAGGTTCTGTCATGTGAGTGTGTGTGTGTGTGTGGTGTGTTGTGTGTGTGTGTGTGGTGTGTGTGTGTTGTGGCTTTGTGTGTGTGTGTGTGTGTGTGTGTGTGTGTGTGTGTGTCGTTATGTATTGTATATATATATGGTACAATATACACGTGCATACTTCATTCTATGATATGAAATAATATATGAATAAATAACAGATAAATGAAGACAGATAAATGGATAAATAGATAGGTTAAATAAGGATATAAACAATTGAATGTTAAATAGATAATAATGAATATATAAAGATAAGTATATAAATACATAAATCAATTAATTGAAAAATTAAATAATATAGAAATAGATCAATGATTAAATAAATATATGAATGAGTGAATGAATTCACGAATAAATAACCAAACAAGTACACAGGTAAATAATAGATAAATTAAATCAATTACACAACGTAACATTTTTTTTTGTCAAAAGTTTTGTTTGTTGTATTTTTTCTTAGAGTATGTTAATCCATTTTTCCTGCTGATTTCAAATATGCAATTTTTTTGTGTGTATCATCGACCGTTATAGAAATACATATAATTTCAATGTTACCATGTATATTTTGGAATTGTTATGTGGTTGCTTACTAAATGTTTATCTCATTTTCTCTTTCAGATCAATGACTGAACTACGAGTATTTACCTGTTAAGATGGCTACTAGAGGATGTGAAAATTCTCCTGATACATTTTGCTATGTGTGTGGTTATTATATTGGAAAAAAAACAAGTACTACATAAGATCGTGAGAGGTGCTAAAGTGTGGATAAGCGTGCAGACTCTATTTCGGAATGCTCATGGTGACCAGGACAAGCCATGGGCACCTAATGTGATATGTGGAAGCTGCCGATCTACTCTAGAAGGATGGCTGAGAGGTACAGGAAGGGCAATGTCTTTTGCCATCTAGAATATGGAGAGGAGCCGAAGAACCATCACGACGACTGCTACTTTTGTATGATTGATGTGACGAAGTACAGGAAAAGGAAGACAAGCTCTGCAGTATCCAGACATACCATTTTCATCTAGAGCACCTGTCCCACATGATGATAGCTTACTAGTACCACAACCACCAGAAAATGCAAGTTTATTTTTATCATATTCTCTTTACTTTTAATTAACTTCAATATCAAGTACTTAATATACATTCACCTTTCTAAAGATATATGGAATACTAATGCTATTCGTCTTTGTTGAAGTTGCTATATTTAGTTATATTTCTTTCTTTCCAGATGGAAGATGCAATGGAAATTTCATCTGAAGGGTCAGCAGGTAGCAGCAGCCATGAAATGAGACGAAGATTTCGCACCAAGAACGACTTCGGAGCCTCACTTTCCAAGTCAGAGTGAGCTAGATGACTTAATCAGAGACTTAGGTCTTACTAAGTCAGGAGCTGAGCTTCTTACTCAAGGATCAAGGATGAGATGGAATCTACTAGGAGAAGACTGCAGGACATCTGTGTCCGGAACGACATGAAGAATTTAAAATTTACTATGACTTTTATAGTTCCTCTTTACAAGGGAAAAGGGGACAAGTGTGAATTGTAGTAATTTCAGAGGGATTAGCCTGTTGAGTGTAGGGAAGGCTTATGGGAGAATCTTAATTGAGATTAGGAGAGGAACAGTAGGAGTAATTGGTGGTGAGGAACAGTGTGGATTTAGGAGGGTAGAGGTTTGTGTAGATCAGATCTTTGTGTAAGACAGATATGTGAGAAAGCTATAGGAAAGGGGAAGGATGTTTTTGGGCTTTCATCTGGAAAAGGCTTATGATAGGGTAGATAGAAAGGCACTTGAGTTATGCAGATTTATGGGATAGGAGGAAAGCTTATTCAAGAGTTTTTATGTGATTTATGTTAGGATTGGAAAATTTTGGTTTGAATAAAGGTGGGACTTCGTCAAGGATGCGTTATGTCGCCCTGGCTGTTCAACTTATACATGGATGGGGTGGTGCGAGAGGTGAATGCTAGGTCAGGGGATTGGAGATGGTTAAAGAAAATGGAGAAAAAGTGGGAGGTGAGCCAGCTGTTGTTTAAATGTGGCAGGGTCAGGAGGAATTGAGGAATTTAATTTGGGAGAGTATGTGATAGAAAAAGCTAAAGATAAATGTGGGTAAAAGTAAGGTGATGAGATGTACAAGGGGTGAAAGGCAGTAGACTGGAAGTGAACATTAAGGGAGAGCGACTGGAGTGGATAGTTTTAGAAACTTGGGGGCAAGTGTAGCAGGAAAGGTGGAGTGGTGTGGAGTAGAATGTAGATTGAAAACGAGTAATATTTTAAAGAGTGTAATGAGGAATAGACATTTAAGAATGGATGCGAAGAGGAGACTGTATGAAGTAGTTATTGTGCCAACAGCACTGTTTGGGGCAGAAACTTGGAACATAAAAGTTGAAGAGATAGGGAGTTTGAATGTGTTTGAGATGAGGTGTCTGAGAAGTTTGGTGGGGGTTACTAGGCTAGATAGAGTGAGAAATGAGGAGGTGAGGAGAACAGGGGGTGAAAGATTTGGGGAGAGAGGGTTGATTGAAAGAATATTAGGATGGTTTTGGACACATGGAAAGATGAGTGAAGAAGACTAGTAAAAGAGGTATGGAAGGCAGATGTGGGGGAGTGAACATAGGAGTCCTAGGATGGAGGTGGAAGTGGGTGAAGGGGCTTTGGGGAAGAGGGGAATGTCTGTTGAGAAGGAAGGAAGGGTCGGAAGACAAGGAGAGTGGAGAATGGTTGTATATGGATGTTGTTGTGACTGCATGAGGAGGAATGGGCGGGGGGGTGGGGGGGGGTAGTATGTGTGAGTAAATTTTGACGCAGAGCCCGAAGGGATCTCCCGTCCTCCCTTTATATGCAAAGGGGGCGGAGAGGGGGGTTCGCCGCCGATTAAATGAAGCGCCTTGCTGTGGATGTACTGTGTCTTGCGACACTGCTTCTGACCCAGGGCGGTGTGCAGGGTTCAGGGATGACCCGTCATCAATGATGTACACAGATGAGAGGAAGGGTGGGGAGGGGTGTGAGTGTATTTAGGATGAAATGGGTGGGAGTGTTTTTATGCCTTTACCTTAGTGGCTACCTCCCTTGGAATGGAAAAAGCCTTGTATATGTATGTATGTACTATGACTTTAGTGATGATATGTGTTATTGTAAGGATGTTACTGGTTTGTTTACAGCCCTTGGACTCGAACATGATCCTGCAGAATGGCGACTGTTCATAGATAGCTCAACACGAGGTCTCAAAGCAGTATTGCTCCACAATGGAAATAAAAACTCATCTTTGCCTCTTGCACACTCAGTACAGAAGAAAGAAAACTATCATAATGTCAAACAGCTTCTTGAAAAAATCAATTATGCTGAATTCAAATGGGATGTTTGTGGTGATTTCAAGATGCTAGCCTTTTTGCTTGGCTTACAAGGGGGATACACAAAGTATTCCTTTTTTCTCTTTTTTATGGGAAAGCAGGGCTGATGATGATCATTATAATAAAGTTCATTGGCCCCCAAGAGTTGAACTGCAGCCAGGAATGTTAAATGTTCTCAGACAGCCTCTAGTAGATTCGAAAAAAGTTTTTTATTACCCCCACTTCATATCAAGCTAGGGTTAATTAAACAGTTTGTGAAGGCTTTGGATTTTGGAGGCGAAACTTTCCAAGACATTTGTCTCATGTTTCCCAAGCTATCTGAGGCTAAACTCAAGGGATATTTGTTGGACCCCAGGTAAACAAAATGTTGAAGTCGGAGAAACTGGAAAGAGTGATGACGAAAGTTGAAAGAGAAGCTTGGTGTTCATTTCGTGATGTAGTTCGTGGATTCCTAGGAAATCACAAGGACCCTAATTATAAACAAATAGTGGCAAAGCTTATTGAGAACTTCAGGAAACTTGGTTGTCGTATGTCCTTGAAGATACATTTCTTGCATTCTCACCTAGATTTCTTCCCCGAAAACTTTGGGGCTGTCAGTGAGGAGCATGGCGAGAGATTTCATCAGGATATCGCAACTATGGAAAGAAGATATCAAGGACGATGGAATACTGCTATGATGGGAGATTACATATGGTCACTAGTCAGAAAAGACGAAAGCATGCATTCTAGAAAATCTCGATCGTCAAAGCACTTCTAATCATGAGAAGAGTCATCAAAACACATGCAGTGAAAAGTTGTGTTGTTTATTATGTTCTTACTAATATTGTAGCTCTTAAATACACTTCATATTATGAAAAAAAATACTAGATGTTGTATAATTATCCTTAGAATGCTAAAGTAGATTGAATCAATTAACTACTGTAGAGAAAGGTTGCGTATATAACAATAAAATATAAAATCAAGAATAAATAAAGAAATATCGATGTTACGTCAAAACTAATGTGATATTTGGATTCAGTGACACGAAATACATATATAAACATGAAAAAATACAAATAAACAAAACATGTGTTACATTGTGTTATTCAGTAAATGAGTAGAAAAATTAACAAATAGATAAATTAATCAAAATTGATAGACTTAAATCAAATAAATTGCCACCCAGCAGTGAACAGATCCGATATATGGGTATACTATGACCTTAAACCACATATCCATCCCCTTGCCCAAGGAAGGCAGTAACAGTAAGTAGTATTGTGACGTTTTCATGCCGTTCGTGGGATTAGACCTCAGATCAAATAGGATTCACACGTGCTTGGATCACGTGCTGGATGCGTGATCGATGGGTATTACTCCTCAGATGAGATCCATACATTGTTAAGAGGGATTTTTTTTTTTTTTTTTTTGCCAAGCGATTTTATTCAGCTGAGGGGATAGCCCTCTATGCCCAGGGTCTAAAATAGCAATAAAGAAATAAAAGAAGATGGCGACAATGATAAAATGTCGACGATTGTAGTTTCTTTTTTCCTTTCATTGAAATATATTTTTGAAATATATTTTTTCAAATATTTTTCCGTCCGTATTTATCTTTGTTTTGAGTCAGTAATATTTCTCAAAGATTGTTTCTGAAACGATTTGTGACCATGGTAATAATGGGTCAATAATAATTTTGTAATATAGATTTCGAATTAATTTACGTCTATATTCATTGATATCTTGAATCCATAATGTTTTTGAAGGTATTTTTTCCAATTCATTCATGTCCATCTCTCCTCAGATGAAAGCCATACATTTTTATGAGGGATTTTTTTTTGTGCCCAGCGATTTTATTCAGCTGAGGGGATACCCCTCTATGCCCAGGGGCTAAAATAGCAATAAGAAAATAAAAGAACATGGCGACAATGATAAAATGTCGACGATTGTAATTTCTTTTTTCCTGTCATTAAAATGTAATGTTTTTGAAATATATTTTTTCAAATATTTTTCCGTCCGTATTTACCTTTATTTTGAGTCAGTAATGTTTCTCAAAGATAGTTTCTGAAACGATTTGTGACCATAGTAATATTGGGTCAATAGTGATTTTGTGATATAGACTTCGAATTAATTTACGTCTATATTCATTGATATCTTGAATCCATAATGTTTTTGGAAGGTATTTTTTCCAATTCATTCATGCCCATATTCTCTCCAACAAGAAAGTCGATCTTGTGGACTAGACATGAACAGATTTTCCAAAAGAAGTTTAAGTGATTCAGGAAGTTCCGCCCATTTGGGGAAGTTCTTTTCTCTCTCGTTCCTTCGTGTCCATAGAGTGTACTCCTCGTCTGAGGCCACTGCCAGTGCCCAGGGAAGCGTACGGGTCAGCATCTTGTACAGAATGAGACCGCAAGCCCAAACGTCCACTGGAGGGCCGAGGTACCTGCCTTCTTGAAAGATTTCGGGAGCCATGTACACGATACAACCGACCATCCCAATCATCCTCACCTCTTCGCCTTCCAAGAGAAAAACGCCAGCGCTTCCGAAGTCCGCAATCTTGAGGACGTTTTCTTCAGTAACGAGAAGGTTGTCGGGCTTCAAGTCCCGATGGGCGATTCCTTTTGTATGGAGGTAATCGACTCCCTTCTTGAGTTGCTCGAAGTAGACCAAAGACTCTTCCTGCGTGATGTCTTTGATCTTGTCTTCGAGTCTTCCTCCAGTGACGTACTCCAGGAAGAGGGAGTGTGTGCGTCTTTCGTGTCTCCAGAAGAAGAGAGTCAGGACGTTGACGTGGTCCAACTGACTCTGGATAACTTCTTCTTTGGTGGCATCGGTGATTGTGTATTCGTCGACCCGTTTTCGGGCGACCAGCTCGTTGGTCTCGACGTTTTTCAACAAATACACCGTGCCGAAGAACCCGCTCCCAAGGGCTTTCACTTCTTTCCAGTTGCTCTCTGGTCCAAAAGCTCTTGAAGCTTCTTCGAGCCCTTCCAGAAGCTCCTTGCTTAATGTAGAGCTAACAGGACCCTCAGAGACTTTTGCAACGCGAACGAAGAACTTCCTGGACGAACTTCCTCCATCGTCTTCCTCTCGTCGTTGGGAAGTTCTGTTGAATCGTTCCTTGATTGCTTGAAGGAGACTTCTCTTCTTCTTAGTCTCTTTGCCCTTGGGCCTCCTGCAGCACTTGAAGCACGAGAACATTTTGGCGAAGTACAGTAGCTCTCGTACAATTCTTATTTATTGCTTTAGCTAGCCATGTCGACGGGCGAATGGTGATTGAAACTACATAGATGTAAGCAATTGGACTGGTCTTGGTATGATACGTAACGAGTCATGCAACATACATAAAATTGTGTATATATGTATATATGTACATTTATATATATATATATATGTATATATATAAATATATATATATATATATATATAATATGTGTGTGTTTGAATATATGTATGTGTGTGTTTATACATGTTCATATATATTTGTGTGTGTTCATGTATATATATATATATATATATATATATATGTACATATATAAATATATATATGTACATATATACATACATATATATATATATACATATATATATAATATAATATATATATATACATATATATATATGTACATATATACATATATATACATATATATGTACACATACATATATATATATATATGTACATATATATATATATATACATATATATATATGTACATATATATATATGTATATGTATATATATATATATATATATATATACATATTAATATATATACATAGATCACATGAAGAATTGTCACACCAGAACGCCCACATGAAGAATCAACACCCCAATGAGATCCCACCCCTAAGAACTGTCGCTCCAGTACGCCGAATATCATCAGTGGAATAAACAATAGGTTAGATTAGGTTAGGTTAGGTTGCTTAGATTAGAGTAGGTTACTTTAGGTTAGGTTGAATGAGGGTTATGATTATTGTCATCAACTTATACAACCGAATATTCATAAACCCAGGATGGCCCACAGGAAGAAATGTCACCCTGTCGAAGTTTGGGATGACGTGAAGCCGTCATTTGGCCAACATGTCCTGGCCCATGGGCAATTATATACATACAGCACATACACGGGTGCAAATTGCTCTCAAGTACATAAACAAATGTGGCTTATACACCTGAGAGTTGAATACAATATATATATATATATATGCGAATAAATCACAAAAACACATGATTCATAAAATGTGTAATAAAACCACCTGGAAAATAAAATGAAAGGTGACCGAACGTTTTCGTCTATTCAAAACATTTCAAATAGGCGAAAACTTTCGGTCACCGTTCATGTTATTATCCAAGCGGTTTTCTTACACATGAATATATATATATATATATATATATATATATATATATATATATATATATATCTATATATATATATATATATATACATATATATATATATATACAGTACATATATATATACATATTGACTTTTTAATAAAAAATGAGAAATAAAATTACGATGGGTCAGGCGAAGATATTGTCTTCCTACATAGAATGAGAAGATGAAGAGGGTACGCCAGGGGGCGATGAGTAGCTGCGACCGAAGCCGTCACCGTTGCCCTGTTGAGGCAGGTAACAGTTGTGTCTGGAAAATGGTGGTTATCAATTTGAACATTTGCGAACACTCAGGGAGGACTAGACTAGACTAGAGGTGGATAAACAAAATTTCTTATTCAATTTTAAAGATGGCCACAATTTTCCAGACACAGCTGTTGATAACAGTGACCAATGGATTTGACAACGTTACGAAACATTTAGGAATATGAGTATGTATTTTGAAAACCCTGTACATTTGGCGCCATCTGCAGGATTGTATGAATGAAACATTTTTGTTCACCCTGTAACAGTCGATTTTATTCGTCGTGTGAAGGACATTCATAGACTTAAGATGTCTAAAGAATATGATAATCTTTGTTAATCTGAAGTAATATTCTTGGGCGGAGTTATTATCATTCCGTATGTCAACAGGGTAAGTTTTCGAAATTAGCAATAAGTGAAGTAGATCACTAATTCTGAGTTTTCTAAGTCTTTTAACTGACAAGAAGGTGTTATCTTGTTACACTCATTCTGGATGTGTTTATGAATCTATATTTAACCGTATGGACAAAGGTCTGAATCAGATATTCCCCATTTTTTTCATGTTTGTTAATGCAAAACGGCCAGCACCCGTACGTAGCCTATTTAGCTGTACCCAGGTTTTTATGAATTGCTGTTTGGAGGATGTAGTGGTTACTACAATTGTCCTAGTTAGAAACGGTCAGCCTGGAACGAGTCGTGGGGACAAGGTATGGGAAGTTTTTCATAGTGGGGAGTCAGAACACACCATTTAGTTTGCCGTGGTATGGTTCCCTTGGGCACATTTGGAATGAGTGTTTCCACACTCTGCGCCGACGGCAGGTATGTTCTTATCAGAAGGCACCCGTAAGATCGAAATGATCACCGCGATTTATTTACCCTTATGCACCCTTGGGATGAACACTGCCGTGTTCGGTGCAAACAGCTTGGTACTCTTCCTTAAAGTAGCTAGGATATTTATAGTCAATCCCATGACTGATCTGTTTATTAGAAATGGCGATGACGGTATTTACAAAAATTGTGGCGAAATTCTGGATTCTTTGTGTTACATATGCAATAATTCAAAATCCTCCCACAATACATAAATATGCTTTTTACAGGATGTAGAGGGATATGTTTGATTTTATTTACATAATAAATTAAGTTGTTACAGTGAACATTGTTATTTATATTAATTAAATTTAGTTGAAATCATGTTTAGTCGAACGTATGTTCTAAGGGGTGACTATTGTTTATTCCGTACTCTGCGATCACGGGTCCTGAAGGGGTAATTACACGTGTTGGCTACAGAACACTACAATGTGAGTAAGTTTGACGCTTGTGCGGAGTTGTTGATAATTATGGGGACAAAATCGCAAATACATACACAAAAACACGCACACACACATACTCTCACACACATACACCACACACAAACACACACGCACACACACACACACACACACACACACACACACACAAAGATCAACCGAAATTATTTTACATATATATAAACATTAAACTAAAAGACAAACATTAAATAGTTAAACTGCGTGAAGGAAATATAGAATATACAGATGATGTAGAAAGGCTGAAGTAATGACCAGACACTTTAAGTCCGTATTTACAGTTGAAAGCACACCAATGTGGGGTGTAGGTCACCAAGAAGGATCCTCCAAAATGAAAGAAATAACGGTGACACAGAAATAAATAAGGGACTAGAAAAAGGAACATCATGTCGGAAAGTCACATGGGCCAGACGGAATAGCGAACTGCACATTCAAAGAATGCATAGATGAACAGATAAAATACACTCGAAAAAGGAAAAGTACCACAAGATTGGAGAAATGCAAATATTGTACCAATATATAAAGAAGGAGATAAAGTAAACCCAACAAACTATAGACCGGTATCCCTTACAAGCATAATTGCAAAAATAGGCGAAAGAGTTATCAAAAATAAATGGGCTAGACACTTGGAAGAAAACAAAATACTAAACCCCAACCATTTTGGAGTTAGAAGTGTATGTACTACAAACTTCATATGCTTTTACTCAAGATTGGTAGAAATAATACAAGAAAGAGATGGCTGGGCGGACTGTGCCTTCCTGGACTTTCAAAAGGCTTTTGACAAAGTACCACACAATAAGCTACTAAGAAAAATTGAAACAATGGGTGGAATACAGGGAATTTTTTTGGAATGGATAAAAGACTTTTTGAATGGAAGAAAAATGAGAGTGGTACTTAGAGAAAAGAACTCAAATTGGGTTAACATGAAAAGTGGAGTCCCCCAAGGCTCCGTATTGGCTCCGATAATGTTTGCTTTTTATATAAATGACATGGATGAAGGAATCAATTGTTATGTAAACTTTTTTGCAGATGATGTGAAACTATTGAAGAGAGTAAGTAAAGAAGAAGTTTGCATATCTTTTCAAGAAGACCTGGACAAAGTCTGAAAATGGAGTATAAAGAACGAAGTGAAATTCAATATTAAGAAATGTATAATGGAATTTGGAAAAAGCAAAAATAGAATATCCGGTCAGTACAAAATTGGAACAAATGAAGTTACAAAAGTAAACTCAAAAAGAGACCTAGGAGTCATTATCTCAAACGACATGACACCAGCCAAACATGTAAACAAAATAGTTGGAGAAACTTACAATTTAATCAGATCAATAAAAGTGGCCTTTGACTACATGGACGAGGAAATGGTAAAGAAAATACTAGTTACACTGATAAGATCAAAATTACAATATGCAGCGTCACTATGGACACCCATTACAATAAAACACATAAAGAAACTAGGAAGAATTCAAAGAGCATTAACAAAGATGGCACCAACACTTAGCAAGTTGACATACGTACAAAGATTGGACAAACTAAACTTACAAACTCTGGAACATAGAAGAGAAAAAGGCGATTTGATAACCATCTACAGAATTATGAAAGGGATGGAAATCCTTGATAGGGATGATCTACTTAAATGGGACAGAAGAAATACAAGAGGACACGAAAAGAAACTTAAGAAGGACAGTTACGGAAGAGATTTGAAGAAGAATAGTTTTCCACACAGAGTAATAGATACATGGAACAAATTGAAAGAGAAAACAGTGAGTGCTAAAACTATACATGATTTTAAGGAAGAACTGGATGCGGATATATACAATTACGGGTCACTACGAGCATAGCTCTTCTCCCGCAAAATATAACTAGATAAGTACAAGGTAAATAAATACACACACACAGAGTCACTGTAATATGTGACCGGTGACCCTGACCACAGTACTAGTACTCGTTGGTGACTGACTACAAGGTCGAGAGGTCACACTTGTGGAGACCGAGGGCGAAGAGTGAAGGACTTCTCGTTGTCTCGTAGTCGTGCTATGGTCATGTGCAAGACTTTTTGAACAACCCTGTCATTTTTCAATGTGTATATGATATATATATATATATATATATATATATATATATATATATATATACATATATATATGTATGTATATATACATACATACATATATATCGTGGACTTAGGGGGCAGGTTTTCTTTAATACAAAGTGAATTTGAACACCACAGCTTTATCAAAAATAATAATTGTGATCATGCTGTGATGTTTCTCTCAATTTGTATATATATATATATATATATATATATATATATATATATATATATATATATATATATATATATGTGTGTGTGTGTGTGTGTGTGTGTGTGTGTGTGTGTGTGTGTGTGTGTATATATAACAATATACAAGTGCATACTTCATTCTATGAAATGAAATGATAAATAAATGAATAAATAGATAGGTAAATAAATAAGGATATAAACAATAGAATGAATAAATAAATAGATAAATGAATGAATATATAAAAATAAGTATATAAATACATGTGTCCATTAATTGAAAATTAAATAATATAGAAATAGATCAATAATTTAATTAATATGTGAATGAATGAATGAATGAATGAATTCACGAATAAATAACCAAACAAGTACGCAGGTAAATAATAGATCAATTAATCAATTATTTAGTAAATGAATAGAAAAAATTAATAAATAGATAAATTAATCAAAACCGATAGGCTTAAATCAAATAAAGTGCCACCCAGCAGTGAACAGGCCTAATATATGAGTATACTATGACCTTACACCACATATCCATCCCCTTGCGCAGGGAGAGCAGTAACAGTAAGTAGTATTGTGACGTTTTCATGCCGTTCGTGGGGTTCGACCTCAGATCAAATATGATTTACACGTGCTTGGATCACGTGCTGGATCCGTGATCGATGGCTATTATTCCTCAGATGAGACCCATACATTGTTAAGAGGGATTTGTTTTTGTACCAAGCGATTTTATTCAGCTGAGGGGATGCCCCTCTATGCCCAGGGACTAAAATAGCAATAAGAAAATAAAAGAAGATGGCGACAATGATAAAATGTCGAAGATTGTAGTTTCTTTTTTCCTTTCATTAAAATGCAATGCTTTTGAAATATATTTTTCCAAATATATTTCCGTCCGTATTTAACCTTTATTTTGAGTCAGTAATGTTTCTCAAAGATAGTTTCTGAAACGATTTGTGACCATAGTAATAATGGGTCAATAATGATTTAGTGATATAGATTTCGAATTAATTTACGTCTATATTCACTGATATCTTGAATCCATAATGTTTTTGGAAGGTATTTTTTCCAATTCATTCATGTCCATATTCTCTCCATCCAGAAAGTCGATCTTGTGGACTAGGCACGAGCAGATTTTCCAAAAGAAGTTTAAGTGATTCAGGAAGTTCCGCCCACTTGGGGAAGTTCTTTTCTCTCTCGTTCCTTCGTGTCCATAGAGTGTACTCCTCGTCTGAGGCCACTGCCAGTGCCCAGGGAAGCGTACGGGTCAGCATCTTGTATAGAATGAGACCGCAAGCCCAAACGTCCACTGGAGGGCCGAGGTACTACCTGCCTTCTTGAAAGATTTCGGGAGCCATGTACACGATACAACCGACCATCCCCACATCCTCACCTCTTCGCCTTCGAAGAGAAAAACGCCAGCGCTTCCGAAGTCCGCAATCTTAAGGACTTTTTCTTCGGTAACGAGAAGGTTGTCGGGCTTCAAGTCCCGATGGGCGATTCCTTTTGTATGGAGGTAATCGACTCCCTTCTTGAGTTGCTCGAAGTAGACCAAAGACTCTTCCTGCGTGATGTCTTTGATCTTGTCTTCGAGTCTTCCTCCAGTGACGTACTCCAGGAAGAGGGAGTGTGTGCGTCTTTCGTGTCTCCAGAAGAAGAGAGTCAGGACGTTGACGTGGTCCAACTGACTCTGGAGAACTTCTTCTTTGATGGCATCGGTGATTGTGTATTCGTCGACCCGTTTCCGGGCGACCAGCTCGTTGGTCTCGACGTTTTTCAACAAATACACCGTGCCGAAGAACCCGCTTCCAAGGGCTTTAACCTCTTTCCATTTGTCTTCTGGTCCAAAAGCTCTGGAAGCTTCTTCAAGCCCTTCCAGAAGCTCCTTGCTCAGTGTAGAGCTAACAGGACCCTGGGATACTTTCCCAAAGCGAACGAAGAACTTCCTAGACAAATTTCCTCCATCGTCTTCCTCTCGTCGTTGGGAAGTTCTGCTGTGTCGTTTCTTTAATGCCTGAAGGAAGCTTCTGTTCTTCTTGGGCTCCTCGCCCTTGTACCTACTGGCGACTTCTGGTTCCTCTTCTTTCTTGAAGCAGCACTTGAGGTACGAGAACATTTCGACGAAGTACAGTAGCTCTCGTACAATTCTATTTATTGTTCTGGCTAGCCATGTCGGCGGGCGAATGGTGAATGAAACTACACAGATGCAAGCCATAGGATTGGTCTTGCTGTCATACGTAACGAGTTATGCAACATACATAGATTTATGTATATATATATATATATATATATATATATATATATATATATATATATATATATATATATATATATATGTATATATATATATATAAGTGTGTGTGTGTGTGTGTGTGTGTGTGTGTGTGTGTGTGTGTGTGTGTGTGTGTGTGTGTGTGTGTGTGTGTGTGTGTGTGTGTGTGTGTGTGGTGCATTTAAGGTGCAGGTTCTCTTTAATAATTGTGAATTGAACACCGCAGTATTATAAAAAATAATGATTGTGATGATGCTGTAATGTTTCTTCTAATTTGTATATATGCATATGTACATGCATTATATATATATATATATATGTGTGTGTGTGTGTGTGTGTGTGTGTGTGTGTGTGTGTGTGTGTGTGTGTATTTACCTAGTTGTATTATACGGGAAGGGAGCTATGCTCGTGGTGACCCGTCTTTGTATCTCTCAGCATCAATTTTTTTCTTAAAATCTTGAATATTGTTTGCACACACTGTTTCTTTGTCTAATTTGTTCCAAGTATCTATCACTCTGTGTGGGAAGCTTTTTTTTTCCTGATCTTTTCTGTAATTATCTTTTTTTTAGTTTCTTTTCGTATCATCTTGTTTTTCCATTTTCCCATATCAATAAGTCATTCTTATCTAAGATTTCCATTCCTTTCATTATTCTATAGAGAGTTAGTAGGTCTCCTCTTTCCTTTCTTTGTTCCACAGTTGGTCATTCTAATTTGGACGGTCTTTGCTCATATGTCATTTCGGAAAGAGTTGGTGCTAGTTTTATTGTTGCTCTTTGTATTCTTTCTAATTTTTCTATATTCTTTTTGGTACTGGGTGTCCATAGTGTTGCTGCGTACTCAAGTTTTGGTCTTATTAGTGTAGTTAGAATTTTTGTACCATTTCCTCGTCCCAATAAGCAAATGCCACTTATATTGACCTCAATAAATTATAGGTATCTCTGACTATTTTATCAATATGCTTATCCGGTGTCATGTCCTTGCTGATCATCACTCCAAGATCTTTCTCCGATTTTACTTTTTTGACCTCTACACCAATTTTGTAATCTTTTGATATTCTGTTTTACTTTTTCCATATTCCGTTATACTACATTTCTTGATATTGAATTTTACTACCCACTTTTGAGTCCATTTCCAGATCTTGTCCAAATCTTGTTGCAATGAGTTGCAGTCTTCCTCTGTTTTTACTTTCTTTAGTAGTTTTGCGTCATCTGCAAAGAAATTCATACAACACTCTACTCCTTCATCCATGTCATCTATGTATATGGCAAACATGATCGGGGCCAGTACTGATCCCTTCGGGACACCACTTATCACTTCTTCCGAGTCTCTAATTACTACTCTCATTTTCCTCCCAGTCAGGAAATCTTCCATCCATTCCAATAAATTTCCTTTGATGCCACCTATTGACCCTATCTTCCTTATTAGTTTTTTTTTTTTTGTGGTACCTTACCAAATGCCTTTTGTGGGTCCAGAAAGGCACAGTCTGTCCACCCATCTCTCTCTTGTATTATGTCTATTAATCTTGAGTAGAAGCAGATCAAGTTTGTTGTACATGATCTTCCTTGTCTGAATCCAAATTGATTTGGATTCTGTATAGTTTTTTCTTCCAAATGCTTAACCCATCTATTATTTGACGACTTCTTCACAAATTTTTGCTACTGTGCTTGTCAGGGAGACCGGTCTGTAGTCTGATGGGTCTTCTTTGTTTCCTCCCTTATAAACTGGCACAATGTTTGCCTTCTTCCAGTCCTGTGGCACTTTTCCCACTTTAAGTGAGAATCTAATTATATTGTATATTTTGTCTGTTAATTCTTCCATGCATTATTTCAGTATCCAATTTGCAAATTCGTCCGGACCATGTGATTTTCTGACATCAAGGGTTTTAATTTGGACGCTGATTTCCTTCTGTGTTACGATTATTTCTTTCATTGAGGTGGATATCTCTCTATTTCCTCACAGTTAGGTGAGTTTTCTATTGTGAATACTGATTTGAAATGGTTGTTTATGATTTCAGCCATTTCCAGTTCTTCTGTATATTCATTTTTATCTTGGCGCAGTTTTTCTAATTCTCGTTTGTTCTTCAGTTTGCCATTTACATACCTGTTAAAATAGTTTGGGCTCTTCCTTGCATTTTTCTATTATATTTTTTCGTAGTTACTCTTTTCATCTCTGAGTATTTTTACATACTCATTTCTTAGTTTGATGTACATTTGCCATTTGCTTGTTTTCTGGTCTCTTTTCCATTTCTTCCAAGCTTTGTCTCTATTATCCTTAGCTTCACTACGCCTTTTGTTGTATCAGCTTTTTATGTATGTTCTTTCCATTTTTTGTTGTGGTACGTATCTATTTACTCCCTCATTATAAATTTCTTTTATTATAATATTCCCTTTCTCTTCTATCCATGTTTCTTTATTTGGGAATTTTTCTCAGTTCGCATTGCGAAAGAATATTTTGAGTTTCTCAAAAAAAAAAATTTTTTTACATTAGTCTTCCTATTCTATGTTTATCATTTTTGCTTGGATCCATTTGCTCTTTCAACTCCAATTCTATTAGTATATGGTCACTCTTTCCTATCGTAGATTTGTAATCAATTTTATCAACAATCTCAGGCTCTGACGTTTGTGTGTGTGTGTGTGTGTGTGTGTGTGTGTGTGTGTGTGTGTGTGTGTGTGTGTGTGTGTGTGTGTGTGTGTGTGTGTGTGTATGTGTGTGTGTATGTGTGTGTGTGTATGTGTGTGTGTGTATGTATGTATATGTATATATATATATAACAATATACACGTGCATACTTCATTCTATGAAATGAAATAATAAATAAATGAATAAATAAACAGATAAATTAATGAATAGATAGATAGATAAATAGATAAGGATATAACCAACTGAGTGAATAAAGAAATAGATAAATGAATATATAAAAATAAGTATATAAATACACAAATCAATTAATTGAAAATTAAATAATATATGAATAGATAAATAATCATATAAATATATGAATGAATGAATGAATGAATGAATGACTTCACGAATAAATAACCAAACAAGTACACAGGTAAATAATAGATAAATTAATCAATTATTTAGTACATACATACATATACCAAAGGCTTTTTTCCCCTTCCACGGGGGGTAGCCTTTATTATTTAGTAAATGAATGTAAGAGATTAATAGATAAATTGATAAAAATTAATAGAATTAAATCAAATAAAGTGCCACCCGGCAGTGAAAAGGCCCGATATATGGGTATACTATGACCTTACACCACATATCCATCCCCTTGCGCAAGGAGGGCAGTAACAGTAAGTAGTATTATGACGTTTTCATGCCGTTTGTGGGGTTCGACCTCAAATCAAATAGGATTCATACGTGCTTGGATCACGTGCTGAATACGTGATCGATGGCTATTACTCCTCAGATGAGACCCATACATGGTTAAGAGGGATTTGTTTTTATGCCAAGCGATTTTATTCAGCTGAGGGGATACCCTTCTATGCCCAGGGGCTAAAATAGCAATAAGAAAATGAAAGAAGATGGCGGCAATGATAAAATGTCGACGTTTGTAATATCTTTTTTCCTTTCATTAAAATGTAATGCTTTTGAAATGTGTTTTTGAAATATTTTTCCTTCCGTATTTACCTTTATTTTAAGTCAGTAATGTTTCTCAAAGATTGTTTCTGAAACGATTTGTGACCATAGTAATAATGGGTCAATAATGATTTAGTGCTATAGATTTCGAATTAATTTACGTCTATATTCACTGATAACTTGAATCCATAATGTTTTTGGAAGGTATTTTTTCCAACTCATTCATGTCCATATTCTCTCCAACATGAAAGTCGATCTTGTGGAGTAGGCACGAGCAGATTTTCCAAAAGAAGTTTAATTGATTCAGGAAGTTCCGCCCACTTGGGGAAGTTCTTTTCTCTCTCGTTCCTTCGTGTCCATAGAGTGTACTCCTCGTCTGAGGCCACTGCCAGTGCCCAGGGAAGCGTACGGGTCAGCATCTTGTATAGAATGAGACCGCAAGCCCATGTATTTTCTTGGGCGCTGACTCAATTGGGTTGGCGTACCTGTGATGGGGGATGTAATCTTTGTTATATTTGCAAACTTATTTTTCTGCCAATGGTGTTTTGTTCTTCCCATTGCCCTATGTCTATTGTCTAATTCATGTGTATTTTGTATACTGTGTATTTTGTATTATTTCATGTTTCATGTCCCGGACGTCCGGCAATTGCCCTGTTTGCTTGTTTGTGTTTTTAACTGGCGCCAGTTCATATATATTTCCTTGTGTATGTATAATTGATTGTGTTTATAATTCTTGTATTTCTTGTGTTTTACCCAATTCTATGTTCTTTTTTTGTGTTTGTATATGTTGTTTATGTATTCATTTATGTGTATGTATAGGGTGTGCTGATGAGCCAATTTTTTTCCACACTTTTGTCATTCCCCTGTGGTGTGTGTGGAGTCAGATGTATATGTTGTCCATTTTGTCTTGCTGTGGTCAATTGTTTTTCTCGTTTGCTCAGTGGGGTCACTGAGTGGTGGTGGCCGAGCATTGTAATGGTGACATATTCCTTGTGTGTTGTACATATGTACTTGTAGTATTATTACGTATTTATTGTAGTATTATTATGTATTTATTGTGCATATTGATTTGATTGTTGCCATTGTATATTTGTGTGTGCATTTTTCTTTGAAATCGAACCGTACGATTCGTGCATGTTTTGCCCGCGAATCTTGGCGTCCCCACGCCAGTCTTGTTCTCACCTCTAAAGTGTACGCACGCTTGTTCGTGTTGTGAAATATTTACTTTAAACATATGAACCTATTGTTTCATTTAAAGCCACCCTATACATATATATATATACATATATATGTGTGTGTGTGTGTGTGTTTGTGTGTGTGTGTGTGTTTGTGTGTGTGTGTGTGTGTGTGTATACATATATATATATATATATATATATATATTATATATATATATTTATATATATATTATATATATATTGTATATATATATATATATATATATATATATATATATATATATATATATATGCAAAAATAATCACAATAACGCGTGATTAAATTATATTGCAGAAACCACAGGGAAAATAAAGTCGGAATACTAAACGTTTTCGTCTATTACGACATCCTCAGAGTACAAGAAAGAGAAAATAGAGCATAATATCTATACAGAAATTAGAAAACTGGGAAAGGTTATAGCCACATAAATGCTTCGTACAATAAACATACACATTCATATACAAATGGAACTAATTATAATAATAATAAAACAATAAAGCAGTAAAACATACACATTCTTATACAAATGGAACTAGTAATAATAGTAATAAAACAATACATACATACATACATATACCAAGGCTTTTTCCCCCTTACATGGGAGGTAGCCAAAAAGGAAAAGGCATAAAATCATTCCCACCCATTCCATCCCTGAATACACTCCACACCCCTCCACCCTCCCTCTTATCTTAGCACCTCCTGGATGACGGGTCATCCCTGCACCTTGTCCACTGCCCTGGGTCAGAAGCAAAGGATTACAAAGGATTACAAAGGCGGAGCATGCCGACAGGAGACCTTTTGATCCATATCTAGGTCGGATGCGAAAAAAAATCATATTAATAATAAAACAATAAATAAAAACTATAATAATGTAAATAACAAATAAAATACATAAATAAATGCATAGGTATATTTGAATAATAAACAAACAGGTAAATAGTAAATAATAATAAATTGACATATAACTAATAATAAATGAAAATCAGACAGACAAATGATAACAAAACAAAAACAAATCATATAAGATAAATTATAATCATTACAGCATCTTACTAAGGTGTTTATCTAACTGATTCTTAAAGCTTCGAACTGAACTACATTGCACTACCTGTGCAGGAAGTTTATTCCATTCATTTACTACACGATTGGCAAAGTTGTTTCTACCTACTTCTAAATTGAATCTATTTCCGGACAGTTTGAGACCATCTTGTCTGATTCTCATTCAATGTGAAAATTTGGTCACTTTTGATGTTGTCAATTCCCTTTAAAATCTTAAAGACCTGTATCAAGTCACCTCTGAGTCTACGCTGTTTTAGGGAAAACAGATTCATGTGTTTTAGTCGATTTTCATATGATTTATTTTTGATATTTGGAATCAGTTTTGTGGCTCGCCGTTGTACTTTTTCCAGTCTGTCAATGTCTTTAATGAGATTCGGTGACCATACAGAAACAGCATATTCCAAATGTGGACGAACTAACGATTTATATAGCTTGTTAATGAGTGATGTACTTTTGAAATCAAAAGATCGCGCAATCAGTCCCAGAATCTTATTTGCTTTCTCAGAGGCTGAAATACACTGCTTGGATGATTTGAGGTCGTTACTGATAATTACGCAGAGATCTTTTTCACTATCCACTTTTGTTAACGAATTACCAAATAACTTGTAATCGTACTTACTGTTACTTTTACCTATGTGCATTACCTTGCATTTACTTGTGTTAAATTTCATTAGCCACTTTTCAGACCATTGCTGTAATTTATCTAAATCTACTTGAATATCTAATTGGTTTGAGTGATCATTTGCCACTCCGCACAGTTTTGTATCATCAGCAAATTTGGAAACAGTAGATTTTAGTCCATGGTCTATATCATTTATATATACTATGAATAGAAGTGGCCCAAGAACGGAACCCTGAGGAACTCCACTTGCAACACTTTTCCATCCAGAAGTTTTTCCATTTAAAACAACTCTCTGTTTTCGACCATTCAACCAATTACTAGTCCAACCTAATAGGCTACCACTTATTCCATGCAAAGCTAATTTAGTAAGTAGTCTTTCGTGTGGAACGGTATCAAAAGCTTTTGCAAAGTCTAGATATATTAAATCTATATTGTTTATTTTGTCATAATTGGAGATAACCGTGTTGTAGAATTCGAGTAAGTTAGTCACGCAAGAACGTTTCCGTCTGAAACCATGCTGGCTATCATTTATCAAACGGTTACTTTCTAAATGATGTTCGATAGCATCTCTGATGATAGTTTCCATTATTTTTCCTACGATTGAAGTCAAACTTATAGGCCTATAGTTATTTGGTTTCTTTTTGTCACAGCACAATCACAGCAAGGCCGCTTCATTCAATCGGCGACCCCCCCTCTCCGTCCCCCCATTGCATAAAAGGAGAAGACGGGGAGAAATCCCTTCGGACTGCGTCAAATTTTGCTCACACATACTACCTCACCCCCATCCCCCCGCCCATTCCACCTCATGCATCACAACATCATACATATACAACCATTCTCCATTCGACCCCTGTCTTCTGTCCTCTCCCGCCCTTCCTCAACAGAAATTCCCCTCTTCCCCAAAGCCCCCTTCACTCCATCCATCCACCTCATCCTAGGACGTCCCCTCATGTTCACTCCCTCCACATCTGCCTTCCATACCTCTTTTACTAGTCTTTCTTCACTCATTCTTTCCATGTGTCCAAACCATCCTAATACTCTTTCATCAACCCTACCTCCGAACTCCCTTTCCACCTCCGTTCTTCTCCTCATCTCCTCATTTCTCACTCTATCTAGCCTAGTAACCCCCATCATACTTCTCAGACACCTCATCTCAAACACATTCAAACTCCTTCTCTCTTCTATATATATATACATATATTTATATGAATGGTAAGAATGGAAAGACACGATTGAGAACAAGAGACTTTATTCCTGACCGGTTTCGCCTTTGAGGCTTCTTCAAAAGCCCTCAGAGGCGAAACCGGTCAGGAATAAAGTCTCTTGTTCTCAATCGTGTCTTTCCATTCTTGCCATTCATAAACCTGTCATGATGTCACAATACATATATATATATACATATATATATACATATATACATATATATATATATATATACGTATATATATATGTGTGTGTGTGTGTGTGTGTGTGTGTGTGTGTGTGTGTGTGTGTGTGTGTGTGTGTGTGTGTGTGTGTGTGTGTGTGATGTATATATACATATACATCACCAGTAAACATCATCACAGTCTTTACACGGCAATTATAAAAAACTCCGGGGTATATAAATTGCCGTGTAAAGACTGTGATGATGTTTACTGGGGCCAGACTGGCAGGAATTTGTCCACAAGATTAAAGGAACATAAAAACTCCATAAAATATGGACAAGTTAATTTCGCTGTGTTCCTTCATGCCAGCCAAAAAGACCATAGATTAGATTGGGATAATGCATCAATTATTTATAAATCACACTGTAGCTATAGAAGATTGTAGAATCTTCTCTAATAAAACATTATCCTAACTTTAATACCTCTAAAGGCCAGTGGCCCCCAGATTGTATTACCAAGTTAGCGGTCAACAAGATCATGTCTAAAGCGGTTGGACAAAATATCACCCCTTGTCCTACTTTGACCCGACCATTTCAAGGGCATGTGACCTGAGCCCCCCCCCCCACTTTCCTCATCCCCTTCTATGTACCCCTCATTTCTTCATATATACTTGTACCTTAACCTTATGTAAGCGTTCTGCTGAAGAGGACTACAGAGAGTAGTCGAAATATACAGTTTCTCTGTACTTTCCGTTATTATTTCTCCGATAGTGGGTTAACAGTGATATATATATATATATATATATATATATATATATATATATATATACATAAATATATATACATATATATATATATACATATTGGATGAACCTTGAACAAGGCCATATAGGTAGTCGCTTGATTGATTTTCTTGGTGACAATTACTTAATTCAGCATGTAAAAGAGCCCACAAGATATGGAAACTTACTCGATTTTTTTATCACTAGCCGCGAAAGCATGGTAACTGATGTAGATGTCGGTGAATCTGTTGCAAATAGCGATCACAACTTAGTTAGATTCAAACTCCTAAACAATTTTAGAATAGATACTTGTTTCTAAAATACCCGATTTCAGTAAAGCTCAGTTCATAGAACTACGTCAGGAGCTTCAGCTTACAGATTGGGAGGCAAAATTAAACGAAAGACCTGTAGATCAGATGTGGGAAATATTTCAAAATACGCTCACTAAGATGATTCAAACTTACATTCCTTTTAAGGACAGACGTCCCCCAAATCAGGCTCGCCCAAAGTGTCTCGACAAAGAAACTGAAAAAAGTTTTGCTAAAAAGAGACAGGCTTATAAGAAATATAAGTGCTCGGGTGCATCTAATGACTATGAAAGTTATGTATCAATACAAAGAGATTTAAAAAAGACAATAAGAAAAAGAAAACGAAAATACAAAATGAACATAGCTGATAAATCCAAAGAGAATCCCAAAGAATTCTATAGTTACATTAGAGATAAAAAGGTTGTTAGGAATCACATTGGTCCACTATTATCTGCTGATGGTCAACTTGAATATTCAAATGAAGGAATGTGTAATATCTTAAACAATTATTTTAGCTCGGTAATCGTAAACGAAACACCTCAAAGTGAACTCCAAACTGAAACCAGTGAAAAGTCTAGGGTAAGCTTACTCACTACGGTAAATATAACAAAATAAAAAATTAAAAGGTGTATAGACAAACTCAAAGTTAATAAAACACCAGGGCCTGATGGTTGGCATCCAAGAATCTTAAAGGAAATGAAAAATGAGATTGTTGTTCCATTAGAAATTATTTTCAAGAAATCCATCATATCCGGAGATGTCTCAACAGAATGGAAGCTAGCTAACGTTACTCCCATATTCAAAAAAGGTGACAAAAAGAAACCAAATAACTATAGGCCTATAAGTTTGACTTCAATCGTAGGAAAAATAATGGAAACTATCATCAGAGATGCTATCGAACATCATTTAGAAAGTAACCGTTTGATAGATAGCCAGTATGGTTTCAGACGGAAACGTTCTTGCGTGACTAACTTACTCGAATTCTACAACACAGTTATCTCGAATTATAACAAAAGAAACAATATAGATTTAATATATCTAAACTTTGCCAAAGCTTTTGATACCGTCCCACACGAAAGACTAATTACTAAATTAGCTTTACACGGAATAAGTGGTAGCCTATTAGGTTGGATTAGTAATTGGTCGAATGGTCGAAAACAGAGTTATTTTAAATGGAAAAACTTCTGGATGGAAAAATGTTACAAGTGGAGTTCCTCAGGGTTCCGTTCTTGGGCCACTTCTATTCATAGTATATATAAATGATATAGACCATGGACTAAAATCTACTGTTTCCAAATTTGCTGATGATACAAAACTGTGCGGAGTGGCAAATGATCACTCAAACCAATTAGATATTCAAGAAGATTTAGATCAATTACAGCAATGGTCTGAAAAGTGGCTAATGAAATTTAACACAAGTAAATGCAAGGTAATGCACACAGGTAAAAGTAACAGTAGGTACGATTACAAGTTATTTGGAAATTCGTTAACAAAAGTGGATAGTGAAAAAGATCTCGACATAATTATCAGTAACGACCTCAAATCATTCAAGCAGTGTATTTCAGCCTCTGAGAAAGCAAATAAGATTCTGGGACTGATTGCGCGATCTTTTGATTTCAAAAGTACATCACTCATTAACAAGCTATATAAATCGTTAGTTCGTCCACATTTGGAATATGCTGTTGCCGTATGGTCACCGAATCTCATTAAAGACAATGACAGACTGGAAAAAGTACAACGGCGAGCCACAAAACTGATTCCAAATATCAAAAATAAATCATATGAAAATCGACTAAAACACATGAATCTGTTTTCCCTAAAACAGCGTAGACTCAGAGGTGACTTGATACAGGTCTTTAAGATTTTAAAGGGAATTGACAACATCAAAAGTGACCAAATTTTCACATTGAATGAGAATCAGACAAGAAACGATGGTCTCAAACTGTCCGGAAATAGATTCAATTTGGAAGTGGGTAGAAACAACTTTGCCAATCGTGTAGTTAATGAATGGAATAAACTTCATGCACAGTTAGTGCAATGTAGTTCAGTTCGAAGCTTTAAAAATCATTTAGATAAATACCTAAGTAAGATGCTGTAATGATTATAATTTATCTTATATTATTTGTTTTTGTCTTGTTATCATTTGTCTGTCTGATTTTCATTTATTATTAGTTATATGTCAATTTATTATTTTTTACTATTTACCTGTTTGTTTATTATTTAACTATACCTATGCATTTACTTATGTATTTTATTTGTTATTTACATTATTATAGTTTTTATTTATTATTTGATCATTAATATGATTTTTTTCGCATCCGACCTAGATATGGGTCAAAAGGTCTCCTGTCGGTATGCTCCGCCTTTGTAATCCTTTGTAATATATATATAATTACATATATATGTATATATATATATATATAAGTTTTTGTGTCCAAATGACCGCACCTATAAACTTTTAGCTCAGGTTGCTCTAGAAAAAGCATCTAAAATAAGTGTTAAACATCAGGACATACAACTTAAGAAGCTGGAAAGATTGTGTAAAAATAGTGTGTGGTCTAAATTCTCTGTGATAGAAAATGTAGTCAATCTCTCAGATGTTACTTTTACGCGCCATGAACTAGAGGTGTTAGGCTTAGGTGTCAATTTTGCCTTGATGCCTACAAAACATCAATCACTAGACCATATTGTGGAATTTGATAGGTATTTGGCGTCCAATAATTATGATAAAGAGCTTTTGTGTCTAAAAGGGATTCTATTACAAGGCATAGTGGATTGTTTTAAGGAAGAATGTGGGTTGCCAAAGCGTTATAAGTTAGCGGTAGACAGTCTCACGAATCGTAAAGATGTCATCATTTCCCGTGCAGATAAGGGAGGGAAAATAGTTATTCTCAATCAGTCAGAATATGAAAGTAAAGCCTTTGATCTTTTAAATGATATCGGGACTTATAAAAAACTAACAAAAAACCCTCTCAAAAGTACTGCCTCGGAATTCAACAGAAGAGCACGCAATATCGTGGGAAAAGAATTTTTTAATAATAATTTATTAGTCATAAACCCACAACTACCTAATTTTTATGGACTCCCAAAAATTCATAAAGAAAGTGTTCCCCTAAGACCTATTATTTCAAATAGAAACTCATGTACGAGTAAGACTTCAAAATGGCTCACTACCATTTTGTCACAATTTGTAGGGTGCTTTTCCGACTCACATATAAAACATTCAGAAGATTTCATAAGTAAGATCAAGAATCATAATTTATCGGGGCAGAGAAAATTACTAAGTCTTGATGTAGTTTCTTTGTTCACCTGCATCAACGTAGCTGAGGTTTTAGCTTTCTTGGAAACAAAATTACAAAATCATCGGGACCAACTTCCAATCTCTGTCAGCAAAATCATTAAATTAACGGAATTATGTGCTAACACAAATACTTTCTCGTTTAAAGATCAATATTATAAACAACAGTTCGGTTGTTCAATGGGATCCAATCTTTCCCCAGTGTTAGCTAACCTATATATGGAGTATTTTGAGACAGTACTTTTACAGGACATTAAGCCACAAGGTATGTTTTGGTACAGGTACGTGGACGACATTTTTACGATTTGGGATGATGAGTGGGGATCTTTCGATGCTTTCTTTGAACAACTAAACAACTTAACCACTAATATTAAATTTAATGTTGAATGGGAGGTGGATAATCGACTGCCATTTCTAGATATCCTATTAATACGGTACCAGGATCACTTGTCCTTTAAAGTGTACAGAAAACCCACAGATACGGGGAGTTATGTACACTTTTTCAGTCACCATCCTGATCAAATTAGATATAGTGTTACCTCAGGTCTTTTCCTGAGAGCACTTAGAATATGTAGTCCACACTATCTGGAAATGGAGATCACAACCATCAGGAATCAATTAAAAAGAATATGGTATCCTGATTGGTTCTTAAATAGAGCCCTAAGCAAAACCCAAACTAGTCACTTTGGATCCACTTCCCATTCCAGTAAGAATTTCGGTTGGGAAAAAAACTGTATCAAATTGCCTTATAATAGGTCCTTAAATGACATTTCGCAATTTTTACCACATAAAGACATTAAATTTGTTTTTAGTTTTCCCAATAATTTGTCTAGGAAAGTAGTTAATGTACACCAAAGACCTAGAGAAGAAATACATCAAGGTGTGT
This sequence comes from Oratosquilla oratoria, assembly GCF_046742065.1. Classification (NCBI taxonomy): domain Eukaryota; kingdom Metazoa; phylum Arthropoda; class Malacostraca; order Stomatopoda; family Squillidae; genus Oratosquilla; species Oratosquilla oratoria. Next base: position 25,296,731 of record NC_134794.1, on the reverse strand, counting down.
ATAAACTTCCATGCTCGGATTGTAATGATGTATATTGGGGACAAACAGGTAAAGATTTGCATACCAGGATGCAAGAACACAGAAATTCAGTCAAATATGCACACCAAAATTCCGCTGTCTTCCAACGCGTAGACAAAGAAGGCCACCGTATAGATTGGAATGAAGCAAAAATTATTTTCAATTCAAAGTGCAGTTTTAAAAGGAAAATAATAGAATCATCCTTGATTAACAAATTTCCAAATTTCAATATATCTCATGGACAATGGTCACCTGACTGCATTACCACCTGGGCAGTCAACAAATTACTACCATCTCTGGTGAAGGCGGGTGACCTGCCCCGCAAAGCATTAGACGCTACCTGAGTCCTATTCATGTTCCTTCTTTTACTGTTTATAAGACATGCCTTTTGCTCCTCTACTCTGTATTCCACTGAAGAGGATCACAGTCCGTGATCGAAATATATGGAATCTATTTATTTCATTTCTTCTTATCCAACACAGTGGGTTTTTGTTGAAATTTACTAATGTGTTACGACATTACTTTGTAGTTACATATTTATATATGTGTGTGTATATATATGAATATATATATGTATATATATGTGTATATATAAATATATGTATATATGTGTATATATATATATATATATATATATATATATATATATAATGTGTGTGTGTGTATGTATATATATATGTGTGTGTGTATATATATATATATATATAAAGTGTATATGTGTGTGTATATGTATATGTGTATATGTGTGTGCATATGTATATATGTGTATATGTGTGTGTATATATATGTATATATATATGTATATATGTATGTATGTATATGTATATATATATATGTATATATGTATATATATATATATATGTATATATATATGTATATATATATATATGTATATGTATATATATATATATATATATATATATATATATATATATATATATATATATATATACTTTATGTGTGTGCGTGTGTATTTTTGAGGGTGTATCATGGAAAACAAACAAATGAATAAATAGATAAGTAATAGTCAGACAGAAATGATTAAGAAAAATATAAGTAATGAATAGACTATATAACCAACAAACAACAATACAAACTAGCTGACTAACCTACTAACGGTCAATTGATTAACTAACTAAATACGAATTAACTTACTAGCTAAATAACTAATTTGATAACTAATTAACTAGCTACCCAACCAGGTGACTAAATAGATGCATAACAATAGGTAATCTAACCAGTAAATAAATATGAACACATATATAAGGAAATAAGATGCATCAATAAATATTATCAGTGATCTCTCTAACCACCATTTACGGTATCTTGAGAGAAATTCTCAAAATACGCGGTAGCACAGTGGATAAAGTGTCGAACACGGCTCGAGTTCCGAATAGCGACTGTAATAACAGCGGCTGTCAATAGAGCGACTTCACAATTGCGATTCTTTTAAGATAGCGACTATCACAACAGCGACCACATGATAGCAATTGTATTATAAGAGCGATTGTCATAACGAGCTAAACGTTGTACTACCAATACAGGCTTCGACCTCGCATGTTGTTGCCCCAACTTGCGTCATTTTTGTCCTGATGTTTTGTCAGATCCTTGATGGTCCTGCTAGAATGTCCCACTACTTGAATATTACTCGGCTCAATTGTCCGGGTGAGGAGGGAGGTGACGTTGCTGGTTGGTAGGATTAGTCTTCTTGTTGGTTCCTTTTGTTGTTGCCGACCTTCCATTATTTTAATTAACAACCCAAACATTACTATGACCGACGACCGAGAGACCGACCAGTAAATTCACTTCAATGAACTTATCTCACAAAGTGAACACAAACATGTAAACACGAACAAATAAACATGAGCGATAGAAACATAAGTCTGCGACCTTTTGAGCATATTTCATTCTGAACCTATTTCACAAAGTAAACACAACTGAACACGTAAATACAAACACGAAAACACAAGCAATTGAAACTTAAGTCTGCGACCATTCTGACCGGTTGATAGTAAAGTCGCTATTGTTACAGTCACTGTTATAATGCGGTCGCCATTATGACTGTCGCTGTTTTGACAGTCGCTATCCGGCCTGGATCCCGTCGAACTTATGAGCAGGTGGTCGGGAGTTCGTTTACCGGGACCCGCTGACGGCTTCTTGCGTTGGTTCGCGACAGCCTTGGCCAGGCGAGGAGGCGACCCAAAGTTTAAAAAAAAAAAAAAAAAAAAAAAAAAAAAAAAAAAAGTCTTGTGGAGTGGTGAGAGTCGCAACTTGAACCATATTTGGCCAGTTTTATCTCACCGTAAGACTGGGCATGGTAACAAATACTCTCGACCTATGAAGGGAAAATTTAAAAGAAAAAAATAGGACAAGATGTGAATACATCTATAACAAGTCAAATACAATTTATAGTAAATAAGCAGTATTTCCTTATAGATAATAATGATTTAATTTGTAGGATTTTGGTGCCTTATTTTCCCCCCTTCTTCTTTTTCTGATACAATCTTCGACTCAGATGATCTACTCAAATGGTGATTGTGTTGAAATTTTACAAGCATGATAGATTTTTTTTTTGTAGGTAAAATGTAATTTACTTCATGAATTGGACGGAACTGAAACTGCAACCGACATGCTTATACCAATGATGTTCACCAAATCATTCCTCGTCATATGTAGCGAAAGAAATAAAAAGAATGTATATAAACTATATTTTGTTTCAAAACGTCAACAAAGCGACTTTATTTTTCATTTCTGAAGATTAACGCTGCAGCTTGTATGATATTTGCTAAACAAAACATAAGTATTGCTATTTTCAGTGCGTGACATTATTATCGTCTTTTTCTGCAGCTGTTTAAGAATGAGCACATTATATGAAACACAAACATAAACATGCAAACATATACCAATGCACGCACACCAATCCACACACCACACAAACATACACACACACACACACACACACACACACACACACACACACACACACATGCATACACACACACTTCGTGGCGCTGTGGTTATAGTTCTCGCCTACCACTACGGCGGTCCGGGTTCGACTCCTGCCTAGGGGTGAAATAATTTCAGTATCGCTGCTCTTCGAGTCGTTACTCCAACTCTCGTTGGCGGGGAGTTGGGTGCGTGTGTGCGTGGTCACAGCATTACCCATAGATCGGTCATACGAGCTCTGAGCTCTATTCCAGGGGGGAAATAGCTGTCGATCACGAGTCCAACACGTGATCCAAAGACCAAGGTGAATTATACATACGGGCGTGCGCATACACACACACACACACACACACACACACACATACACACAGATTACAGGCTAGACTACCATTACCGATGAGAGGAAGGAGAGTAGGTTTCATTTATGAATGAATATGCAAAAACCCACCCGGGGAGAATCTGTTTCGCTCACCCGCAATGTATAAACTTATGTCGGGATATATTTCACAAGGAAAGAATACTGAACAATCCCCACATCCTGTGAGTGAGAAAGGTGAACCACACTATAACGGGATATTTACACACACACACACAAATACACGGCTCGGTGGCGGATTGGTAAAGCACTGGCCTCACAAGCCAGAGAACCGGGGTTCGATTCCCCGGTCGGGCGGAGATAAGTTGGGTTTCTCTCCTTGCACGTGTAGCCCCTGCTCACCTAGCAGCGAGTAGGTACGGGACGTTAGTCAAGGAGTTGTGACCTTGCTGTCCCGGTGTGTGGTGTGTGAGTGGTCTCAGACCTACCCAGAGATCGGCTAATAGGGAGCTCTGAGCTCACTGCCGTAGGGTGGTGTCTGGCTGTCTCGACAGAGACTGCAGCAGATCCAAGGTGAATACACACACACACACACACAAACAGGGTTCGTCCGACCCCGCTACGCCTGAGGCACTTCGGGTGACCTCGCTTCGCTCGCAGTCGCCTTCGGCCAATCGATCGTCTCTATTGCCGTCACGTCACCACTCTCGGCCAATCAGTCGTCTCCGTTGCCGTCACGTCACCACTCTCTCAGCCAATCAGGGGCCGGAGGGAACGTGTCCCCTTGAGGGATTCCCGGTTTCCGGGCCGATTTAGATCTATATCAACAGGAATTTATTATTATTATGTAGATAACTTTTATTGTACTAGCACATATAGTAGTCGCCGTATTATATGGTCTCGTAGAGGCGTTTATGATTTTCCTGCTGTGAATCGAGCCGACTTGATTGTAATTAGTTTATGGGCCATTTTTGTTTTAAATGATTATGTCGAAAACGTCTTATATTTTGGTTTTGGCCGCGATATGAACGGTTTTCGAGTGCTTTGACCCTCTTCGTGAATACCTCGGGCGTTGTAGTAGTAATTCGGGTAGTTGTAGTACACCATTTGGCTCGTGTTGTGGTACACCATTTGGCTCGTGTTGTACACCATTTGCCTCGAGTTGTGTACCTGGCCCCTCCTGGTATCGAGGTCGTGAATGCCTCGGGCGTTGTAGTGGTAGTTCGGGTAGTTGTAGTAAACCATTTGCCCTGAGTTGTGTACCTGGCCCCTCATAGTATCGTGGTTTTGGTGGTACTGGCGAGGGGTATTGTTTTCATGATTTGAATGATAATTGTATTGATTTTTTCTATAGTTGTTGTGGCCACTGGTTTTGGTGTTGTTACCAGTCCGAGGGTTGTCTGGTGTGTGACTTGAGTTGATGTGAGGCTTTCTTGCAGATTGGGCCATTTTCCTTTTGGCTTTTCGTTGAAGTGCAGAGTTGGTTTGAGACTCTTTACCAAACTCTTCCCTCTTCACTTCTGACAAATAGGTCTTATATTTGTGAGTTCTTCGTTCCTTGTGGGTGGACATTCTTTCTAAGTCCTCCATCGGATTTTGGAACGATTTTTGAACGGGGCCAATCTCGGAAGTTGAGGGCACTCTTTCCTCCTCTGTTTCTGGGTCTTTATTTTCACCCTCAGAAGGCTTTTGAAGCACTGCAGTGCTTTCCACGGATGCAGTGTTCATGTCAGGCTTTCTTTCAAATTCGGCCATTTTCCTTATGGCCTTGTGGGTGGACATTCTTTCCAAATCCTCCATCGGAGTTTGGAACGATTTTGGAACGGGGTCAATCGCGGAAGTTGAGGGAATTCTTTTCTCCTCTGTTTCCTGGTCTTCCTTTTCACCCTCAGAAGGTTTTTGAAGAATTGCAGTGCTTTCCGTGGATGCAGTGAAATTGTCTTCCTTTTGTCTTTCCATGTCCACGATGTCCTCCTTGCATACTTCTTCAGGAGGAGTAGTAGCCTCTTCAGTTACTTCGGGCTCGTGAGTCCTGTCGGAAGACCGTTGGGAAGAGTCTTCATGAGAGACAGAAGTCTTCTAGATCTCTTGAAGCGTCTCTGGTTCTTCGAGAAGGTTCTTCCTGTCTTCCGGTTGCAAGAGTCCTTCTTTACCACCATCAACTTCCCTTTCCTCGAAGTCTACCTGTGCCATTTTGTCCTGTGAAGCTCGCTGTGCTGAGGCTTCACAGCAGCAAATGGTTCTTAAAGCCTGGCGAAGCTTCTTCGAAGCCGCGCGAAGGGCTTTGCCGAAGACCTGAAAAATGGCCTTCGAGCTGGTGATCATTGTTGGCACTCCCTCAAATCCTCTGGACACTCTTCGTATGTTTTCGAAAATGGTGTACTTCGTCGTTGTGGCGAGTTGGTTATCTCAGTTTGGGGCAAATGGTTTCCATGAACCCTTTGGGTACTATGTAATTACTTTAGGGTATGTAGTGTTGACCTGGACATAATGATAATGATGATGATGATGACTGATAATAACAGTAATAACAACGATAATCATCATCATTTTTATCACCACCATCATCATCATCATCAACATCACCTCCACCACCACCTCTACTTCCATCTTCCTGATGACCAGTTTAGTGTAATACGGGTCACCTTGTTTATGTTATGTAGAAATAGCCGTCATCATTATCATTTTCATCCTCCTGAAGACCAGTGTACTGTAATATGGGTCACATTGTTTAAGTTATGTGGAAATAGCCCCACAATAAGGATACTCATGTTGATCTATTCATGTACATAATATGCATCAAAAATAGATTGATTAATTGATAACATATAAAAACGCTTTTGCATATATATAGATATCCTCTCACGACAGGCACAGGTTGTACGTCTATTGTGGTTTCATTTAAGTGAAAGTGACTTTTCCGTTTCACCTCCCCCCCTCTCTCTCTCTCTCCTCTCTCTTCCCCCTCTCTCTCTCTCCCCTCCCTTTCACCCCCTCTCTCTCTTTCTCTCTCTCTCTTCACAGCAGGTGATACACTTGGTTCGATTTATTCTGGCTAGAGGACAAACGATTTTATTCAGCTGAGGAGAAGATCCCCAAGGGAGTAGGGTCCCAGCGATCGAGCCCCACCTCCAATTTCAATTATATCAAGGTCATCCGTCCTTGGGCCGGAATAGAGTATGCGAAGCGAGTCCTAGTACCGAAGGTGTTAAGAAACCTTCCTTCTCAAGTGGAACTTTTACTCGACATTCTGGCTGCCGTCAGGCGATTTTATTTACCTTCGCATCACCTTACGTGTGGTGAAAAGGCCTCGTACTCATTCACGAAAACATTAGGGAACTCTACATATCTATTTATATAACAAGTCTTTCTTCATGTCATCTTACCGGTATCAAAAGGTCATCTCCCTCGTTCACTGATTCCAAATATCAAAAATAAATCATACGAAAATCGACTTAAGCACATGAATCTGTTTTCCCTAAAAAAGCGTAGACTCAGAGGTGACTTGATACAGGTCTTTAAGATTTTAAAGGGAATTGACAACATCAAAAGTGACCAAATTTTCACATTGAATGAGAATCAGACAAGAAACAATGGTCTCAAACTGTCCGGAAATAGATTCAATTTGGAAGTAGGTAGAAACAACTTTGCCAACCGTGTAGTTAATGAATGGAATAAACTTCCTGCACAGGTAGTGCAATGTAGTTCAGTTCGAAGCTTTAAGAATCATTTAGATAAATACCTAGGTAAGATGCTGTAATGATTATAATTTATGTTATATTATTTGTTTTTGTTTTGTTATAAGTTGTCTGTCTGATTTTCATTTATTATTAGTTATATGTCAATTTATAATCATTTACTATTTACCTTTTTGTTTGTTATTCAACTATACCTATGCATTTATTTATGTATTTTATTTGTTATTTTTACATTATTATAGTTTTAATTTATTATCAATATGATTTTTTTTTTTTTTTTTTTTTTTTTTTTTTTTTTTTTTTTTTTTTTTTTTTTTTTTTTTTTTTTTTTTTTTTTTTTTTTTTTTTTTTTTTTTTTTTTTTTTTTTTGCATCCGACCTAGATATGGATCAAAAGGTCTCCTGTCGGCGTGCTCCGCCTTTGTAATCCTTTGAAAACATCAAATGATTCTACATATCTATACAACAAAAGGATTATTCTCCCTTAAAAGGAAGGTAGCCGACCAAGGTATACATCTCACTCGTTCACGAAAACATCAAATAATTCTACATATCTATTTATATAACAAAAGGCTTATTCTCCCATATAAGAAAGGTATTCACCCATTGTATACACCCATCCACACCCATCCCAGTCCCCTCCTTCACCCATTTATTTCGCTTTTTATCTTAGCTTACCCGATCAAAGAATTAATTATAAAGAATAAGTTTTCACACCGAAGGAAGGAAACACTAAAGTTGAAGGAAAAGGAAATGCATGACTTTGGTAGCGAAAGGTGAATAGTACTACATAAGTGATGACAGATGCATCAGAATTATAGGTTCACACAAAAGTTAAGAAAAAATATATATAATAAATGTACATATATATAGATATATATACATATATACATATATATATATACACACAATATATATATATATATATATATATATATATATATATATATATATATATATATATATATATATATATATTGCAGTCGAAAAATATCTCTTTACAGCTAATGCAACTGATGATTACATGACTTATTTATGAGCGTGAGTGGATGCAAATATACATGTATAATAGGAATGAGATGCATATATTATTGTCAAATTTACTCAAATGTATCAAACGAGAAAGCATTTTGCCCTCCCCGCTCTCTCTCACTCTCTCTTATATATATATATATATATAGATATATATATATATATATATATATATATATATATATATATATATATATATATACTTTACGTGTGTGTGTGTATGTTTGAGGGTGTATTATGGAAAACAAACAAATAAATAAATAGATAAGTAATAGTCAGACAGAAATGATTAAGAAAAATATAAGTAATGAATAGACTATATATCCAACAAACAACCATACAAACAAACTAGCTGACCAACCCACTGTCAACTGATTAGTTAACTAAATAAAAATTAACTTACTAGCTAACTAATTTGATAACTAATTAATTAACTACCCAAATAGGAGACTAAATAGGTGCATGAAAAAATGAATAGATAAATGCAGAAATAGGTAATCTAACCAGTAAATAAATATGAACACATATATAAGGAAATAAGATGCATCAATAAATAATATCAGTGATCTCTCTAACCACCATTTACGGTATCTTGAGAGAAATTGTCAAAGTGCACGGTAGCCCAGTGGATAAAGTGTCGAACTCATGAGCAGGTGGTCGGGAGTTCGTTTACCTGGACCCGCTGCGGGCTTCTTGCGCTGGTTTGCGACAGCCCTGGCCAAGCGAGGAGGCGCCCCCCCCCCCAAGACTAAAAAAAACAGGCTTGCGGAAACTGACACGGCTTTGCCTTACCATGGGTTTCTCACTTCCCACTTCTTGGGAATGGAGTGGTAAGAGTCGCAACTTGAACCATATTTGGCCAGTTTTATCTCACCGTGAGATTGGACATGGTAACAAATACTCTCGACCTATGAAAGGAAAAAAAAAAAAAAAAAAAAAGGCCAAGATGTGAATACCTCTATAACAAGTCAAATACAATTTATAGTACATAAGCAGTATTTCCTTATAGATGTAAGTATTTCAGCGGCTTTGACCCATCGTTTTTCGCTCATATTTCCAAAATAACCATTCACGTCAGCTTGATATATTAGCACAGACTAATTCACACCCTGCCCTAATTTTTTACCTTATAGTGCCTTCACAAGGGCATTTAATTACGGCGTTTACTCTTGATATCAAGTGTGTCGTAGCCGACATCCGTGAAGTAAATCAAACAAGTGAAGTTGTGATGTCATCACAAAGTACCTCGCTTATCGCAACCAAGGAGGTGTGGGCGGGTGCTGTCAGAAGGTCCAGATCGTTCGAAGAAGAGTACTGGTCATCGGACAGCATACATGAAAGTGTGGAACCCGTCATCATCACCATGGACAGCGATGACGGTGATGAACTGTTTATCCATAGTGGTATGGAATGAAATAAAATGCATGTCCAGTTGTTATCATAATTTCCCTATCCATCATATGTATAAACTTGTTATTGAATTCCCTTTCCGGGTGCATGGTATTCAATTATTATTACATTTTTTTCAGAGAGAGAGAGAGAGAGAGCAGGAGGAGGGAGGAAATGGAGAGGAAGGAGGGAAGGGGAGGAGGATGGGATAGACGAGGTAGTTTGTGATGACGTCACAACTTCACTTGTTCGATTTACTTCACGGGTGTCGGCTGCGAGACATTTGAAGTCAAGAGTAAAAGCAATAAACAAATACACTTGTGAATGCACTATAATGTCAAAAATTAGGGCAGGGTGTGAATTAAGTTGTGCTAACATACTATGCTGATGTGAATAGTTATTTCGGAAATATGAACGAAAAACGATGGGTCAAAGCCACTGAAATACTTAGTAGTTTATGACTCTTAATTTGTAGTTTTGTGGTGCCTTATTTTCCCTCCTTCTTTTTCTCATTAAATCTTCGACTCAGATGATCTACTCAAATGGTGGTTGTGTTGAAATTTTACAAGCACGATGGATGTTTTTTTTTTTTTTTTTTTTTTTTAAGGTAAAATGTAATTTACTTCATGAATTGGGTGGAACTGAAACTACAACCGACATGCTAGTGCCAATGATATTCACCAAATCATTACTCGTCATATGTAGCGAAAGAAATAAAAAGAATATATATAAACTATATTTTGTCTCAAAACGTCAACAAAGCGACTTTATTTTTCATTTCTGAAGATTAACTCTGCAGCTTGTATGATATTTGCTAAACAAAACATAAGTATTGCTATTTTCAGTGCGTGACATTATTATCGTCTTTTTCTGCAGCTGTTTAAGAATGAGCACATTATATGAAACACAAACATAAACATGCAAACATATACCAATGCACGCTCACCAGTCCACACACCCACACAAACATACACACATACATACGTGCGCGCGCGCGCACACACACACACAAGCACACACGTATACATACACACATAAGCATACACACATACTTCGTGGCGCTGTGGTTATAGTTTTCGCCTACCACTACGGCGGTCCGGGTTCTACCGCTGCCCCCCTTTGGGTTGGATTTTGCTTGACTGGAAACCTTGATTTCATAATTACGTTTCGCTGAACGTGTATTCCTTTTAACCAGCTTTGCCATTTCGTTATATCTTGATCTAAGGTGTGATTCCCCGTTTTTCATTTTTACGTAAAGTCCTCTTTTCATTCCGATCTCATGTTTCAATCTGTCCGTCATCCATTCGGGAGTATTGCTATTTTTCCGTATTGACTTTAGGGGGATAAATGTATTTTGTGCATTAATAATTAGATCAGTTAGATTGTTATACATTTCATTTAAATTACTGACCTGACTGTTGGGCCCTCGTCCCCAATTGACCTGACCTAAGGTATGCGTATTACCCTCCTTGACCCAGACCTGACGTAAGGTATGCATATTACCCTCCATGACCCATATCTGACTACCAGCCCCGCAACGAGAATCAAGAATGTCTGAAACGTCCGCCTGGCTTTTCGTATTCAATTTCAAATAGGTTTTTATAATGTCAAAGTTTGCTTTCCTGAAGTCTGGTACTTGAACGTTATTCGTACTTTTTATTTTTTCCCAAATAACATTAAATCTTATTTTTTGATGATCGCTAAAGCCAAGACTATCTCCCACTATTACGCTGCTAATTTGGTGCTCATTATTTGTTAGAATTAAGTCCAGGGTATTTTGTCCCCGCGTAGGATCGGTAATCATTTGTTTTAGGAAATTATCCTGCACCACATCTAGGAATTTCTTCGCTTCATGATCTCCTATTAAAGTTTCCCAGACAATGTTTCTATATTTAAAATCCCCCACGTTTTTGTACTGGGACGCTCTGTGAATTTCATGAATCAGGGAATCAGTCTGCTCAATGCTGAGGTTAGGAGGTCTATACAAGACGCCAATAATAACTTATTCTTGCCTATAATCTCTACCCAAATAGATTCCGTACAGTCCTCTTCCTTAATCGAATTGTTGATAATACAGTTTAATGTATTTTTAACGAAAAGTGCTACACCTCCCCCATTCCTGCCGACCCTATCCTTATGAAAAAAATTATATCCTTCTATTTCGATTTCCGGAAGGAAATGTTTATCAGCCATGTTGATCCAGGATTCAGTAATAGCTATAATATCGAAATTTTCTACGCATGCTTTACCTCGCAGCAAATCAATTTTGTTAATTATGCTCCTGCTATTTGTATAGTAAACTTTAAGTTTATCTTCCCTCCACCTGTTTTGGTGATTTTTTACACAGTCCTCTAAGTTGTTTCTATTGCCTAAACTGTATTCCGATACTTTCCCCCCTACTCCCACATAATCTACCCGAAAAAAACCTGTAGGATGCCTACTTCTCGCTCAAGGGATTCAGCAAGGAGCCGAAATCCTCTGGGAGACAAGTGCACTCCGTCCCTTGTGTATAGGTGATTCTTACCATAAAAGCGGTCCCAGTTGTCGACAAATGCCCATCCATTGGCCTTACAATGTTTTGCCAGCCTGCAATTCATTGCAATAGCCCTGGAATGCCACATGCCTCCAACTCTACCCCTCGGAAGGATTCCACATACTACAGGAACACCTCCCCTATTTCTGATCCTGTCTAGCGCATCCCGGTACCGCGCAAATAATTCCTCACTCCCTAACTTACCTATATTATTTCCTCCGGCACTTAAGCAAACTACTGGGTCCTTACCTTCCCCTACTAGACACTCTTCAATCCTATCTCTAACATCTCCTATGCCCGCGCCAGGGAAACACACCTGCGTCCTATGTTTCCTATCTTTGTCGCAGAAAACCCTGTCTAAATACCTCACTTGACTGTCTCCTACTACCAAAATCTTACCTGTGGGCAGGGATCCAGCGTCTGCCCTTTCCTTCTTCTCTTGGATTTCATTAGTTCTTTCTTCCTGCAGATTTGCCAGCACTTGAAACGAGTTTTTGCATTTCAGTGGGGCTGGTGAGGACTTTTTCCACTTTTCCGCAACTTATTTCTCAACGTATTCCATCCATGCTCACCGCTAATTTTGTCTTCCGTATTATGGGCCTTCGAGCGGAGAACTCGATTCTCCTCTTTAAGGCACTTAACAGCATCCTCCAAGGCTTCAATTCTACTAAGTAGAGATTGTACCTCTTCGGCGCTGAACACAGTGACACATTCACTCGCCATATCGCTAACTGAAGCAGCTACCCGGTTGACCTGACCTGAGTGACGACTACTGCTCGTGGGCGGGGAGTTGGGTGCGTGTGTGCGTGGTTACACCATTACCCATAGATCGGTCATACGAGCTCTGAGCTCTATTCCAGGGGGGAAATAGCTGTCGAGCACGAGTCCAACACGTGATCCAAGACCAAGGTGAATTACACATACATACGTGCGCGCGCACACACACACACACACACACACACACACAGATTACAGGCTAGACCACCATTACCGATGAGAGGAAGGAGAGTAGGTAGGTTTCATTTATGAATGAATATGCAAAAACCCATCCGGAGAGAATCTGTTTCGCTCGCCCGCAAAGTATAAACTTAGGTCGGGATATATTTCACAAGGAAAGAATACTGAATAATACCCACATCCTGTGAGTGAGAAAGGTGAACCACACGATAACGGGATATTCACACACACACACAGGCTACGTCCGACCCCGCTACGCCTAAGGCACTTCGGGTGACCTCGCTTCGCTCGCAGACGCTTTCGACCAATCGATTGTCTCTGTTGCCGTCACGTCACCGCTCTTGGCCAAATCAGTCGTCTCCGTTGCCGTCACGTCACCACTCTCTCAGCTAATCAGGGGCCGGAGGGAACGTGTCCCCTTGAGGGATTCCCGGTTTCCGGGCCGATTTAGATCTATATCAACAGGAATTTATTATGTAGATAACTTTTATTGTACTAGCACATATAGTAGTCGCCGTATTATATGGTCTCGTGGAGGCGTTTATGATTTTGCTGCTTTGAATCGTGCCGACTTGATTGTAATTAGTTTATTGGCCATTTTACTTTTAAATATTAATGTCGAAAACGTCTTCGATTTTGGTTTTAGCCGCGATAGGAACGGTTTCGAGTGCTTTGACCCTCTTCGTGAATGCCTCGGGCGTTGTAGTAGTAATTCGGGTAGTTGTAGTACACCATTTGGCTCGTGTTGTGGTACACCATTTGGCTCGTGTTGTACACCATTTGCCCCGAGTTGTAGTACACCATTTGCCTCGAGTTGTGTACCTGGCCCCTCCTGGTATCGTGGTCGTGAATGCCTCGGGCGTTGTAGTGGTAGTTCGGGTAGTTGTAGTAAACCATTTGCCTTGAGTTGTGTACCTGGTCCCTCATAGTATCGTGGTTTGGGTGGTACTGGCAAGGGGTATTGTTTTCATGATTTGATTGATAATTGTATTGATTTTTTCTATAGTTGTTGTGGCCTCTGGTTTTGGTGTTGTTACCAGTCCGAGGGTGGTCTGGTGTGTGGCTTGAGTTGATGTGAGGCTTTCTTGCAGATTGGGCCATTTTCCTTTTGGCTTTTCGTTGAAGTGCAGAGTTGGTTTGAGACTCTTTACCAAACTCTTCCCTCTTCACTTCTGCCAAATAGGTCTTATATTTGCGAGTTCTTCGTTCCTTGTGGGTGGACATTCTCTCTAAATCCTCCATCGGATTTTGGAACGATTTTTGAACGGGGCCAATCTCGGAAGTTGAGGGCACTCTTTTCTCCTCTGCTTCTGGGTCTTTATTTTCAACCTCAGAAGGCTTTTGAAGCATTGCAGTGATTTCCGTGGATGCAGTTTTGATGTGAGGCTTTCTTTCAGATTCGGCCATTTTCCTTATGGCCTTGTGGGTGGACATTCTTTCCAAATCCTCCATCGGATTTTGGAACGATTTTGGAACGGGGTCAATCGCGGAAGTTGAGGGAATTCTTTTCTCCTCTGTTTTCTTGTCTTCCTTTTCACCCTCAGAAGGCTTTTGAAGCATTGCATTGCTTTCCGTGGATGCAATGGAGTTGTTTTCCTCTTGTTTTTTCATGTCCACGATGTCCTCCTTGCATACTTCTTCAGGAGGAGTAGGAGCCTCTTCAGTTACTTCGGGCTCGTGAGTCCTGTCGGAAGACCGTTGGGAAGAGTCTTCATGAGAGACAGAAGTCTTCTGGATCTCTTGCAGCGTCTCTCGTTCTTCGAGAAGGTTCTTCCTGTCTTCCGGTTGCAAGAGTCCTTCTTTACCACCATCAACTTCCCTTT
>NC_134794.1:25254520-25277020 GCF_046742065.1 Oratosquilla oratoria | reverse complement strand
CAGGGGGAGGGGGAGGAAGCTTGTTGACAATATTTTTGGTGATGAATAGTCCTGAAATGATGTCTGGGGTCCATTGACCCTTGGAAATATTCATCGTGGGCAGATAATCAATTAAAGTTGATTCCACCATTTTCCTTCTAAACCCACACCCTGATTTATAAATGAGATCAGATTTCTCCCAGTCCATCCGGTGATTAAATTTATTAACGTGTTGAAACACTGCTGAATTTATTTGGCCATATCTAATCGACCTTTTGTGTTCATTTAATCTTGTCCGTAGGTCTCTCCCCGTCTGGCCAATGTATGAAAGGTTACAATCTTTACATGGAAGGGAGTAAACACCTGGGATATGCTCTTCCTTCAACCTCTGGTGAACATTAACAACTTTTTTATTAATAGTATTAGGGTAGTTATGAATTAAATTTACTTTCTCTTTGGGAAGAAACTTGGACAATTGACTGATGGACTCTGAGAAGGGGATGACTAGGGGATTTTGTCTCTCTTTCTTTGACTTAGTGGAAGGGTGATTGAAAAAACTTGCTCTGGCTTGACTAAGGGCTTTGTCCAGAAACCAATGAGGGTAGGCTAATTTTGTTAATTGGGACTTGATAGAAGTTAATTCGTGTTCTAAAAATTGGGGGCTACAAATCCTAAAGGCTCGGAGAAAAAGTCCCGAAGCTATACTCCTTTTAATGTGATCTGGGTGATGACTGAAGAAATGGAGGTAACTACCTGAATGAGTGTTCTTTCTAAAAACAGTAAAAGCAAGCTTATTCCCATTCTTCATGATTAAGATGTCTAAAAAGGGGATTTTGTCATCTTTTTCCCATTCCACTTTGAACTTGATGTTGGTTGTTAAATTATTAAGTTTATCTAGAAAAATATCAAAGGGACCCCAACTCTCATCCCAAAGAGTGAAAATATCATCAACGTATCTGAGCCAAATCATACCTGGGGGTTTAATTGTTGGAAGAAGAACACTCTCAAAGTATTCCATGTTCTGGCTAATCATGTAAAGATTAGCTAATCATGTAAAGATTAGCCAGAACATGGACTGGTTGGTGAGGTTATTTAATGTTTGTTGGAGAGAGGGTAGAGTGCTGGAGGATTGGAGGAGTGTCTGTATAGTTCCACTTTACAAGGGAAAAGGGGACAAGTGTGAATGTAGTAGTTTCAGAGGGATTAGCTTGTTAAGTGTAGTTGAGAAGGCTTATGGGAGGATCTTGATTGAGAGGATTAGGAGAGGAAGAGAGGGAATAATTGGTGAGGAACAGTGTGGATTTAGGACGGGTAGAGGTTGTGTAGATCAGATCTTTGTGGTAAGACAGATATGTGAGAAAGCTATAGGAAAGGGGAAGGATGTTTTTTGGACCTTTATGGATCTGGAAAAGGCTTACGACAGGGTAGACAGGAAGGCACTGTGGGAGGTTTTGCGGATATACGGGATAGGAGGAAAGTGTCTAGGAGCTGTCAAGAGTTTTTATGAGGGTAGTAGAGCTTGTGTCAGGATTAGAAATGGAGAGAGTGAGTTGTTCGAAGTAAAGGTGGGACTTCGTCAAGGATGCATTATGTCGCCCTGGCTGTTCAACTTACACATGAATGGGGTAGTGCGAGAGGTAAATGCAAGGGTGGTGGGTCAGGGATTGGAGATGGTTAAAGAAAGTGGAGAAATGTGGGAGGTGAGCCAGTTGTTGTTTGCGGACGACACTGCGCTTGTGGCGGGATCGGAGGAGGGAATGAGGAAGTTGGTGACAGAGATTGGGAGAGTATGTGATAGAAGAAAGCTGAAGATAAATGTGGGTAAAAGTAAGGTGATGAGATGTACAAGGGGTGAAAGTGGCAGTAGACTGGAAGTGAGCATTAAGGGAGAGCGACTGGAGGAAGTGGATAGTTTTAGATACTTGGGTGCAAATGTGGCAGGAAAAGGTGGAGTGAAGGTGGAGGTAGAATGTAGATTGAGAGAAGCGAGTAAATGCCTTGGTGGATTAAAAAGTGTAATGAGGAATAGACATTTGGGAATGGATGCGAAGAGGAGACTGTATGAAGGAGTGATTGTGCCAACAGCACTGTATGGGACAGAAACATGGAACATAAGAGAAGATAGAAGGAATTTGAATGTGTTTGAGATGAGGTGTCTGAGAAGTATGGTGGGGGTTACTAGGCTGGATAGAGTGAGGAATGAGGAGGTGAGGAGGAGAACAGGGGTGGGAAGGGATTTGGGAGATAGGGTTGATGAAAGAGTATTAGGATGGTTTGGACACATAGAAAGAATGAGTGAAGAAAGACTGGTAAAAGAGGTATGGAAGGCAGATGTGGAGGGAGTGAACATGAGGGGACGTCCTAGGATGAGGTGGATAGATGGGGGTGAAGGGGGCTTTCGGGAAGAGGGGAATATCCGTTGAGGAAGGACGGGAAAGGACAGAAGACAGGGGTGAATGGAGAATGGCTGTATATGGATGATGTTGTGATGCATGAGGTGGAATGGGCGTGGGGATGGGGGGTGAGGTAGTATGTGTGAGCAAAATTTGACGCAGCCCGAAATAATTTCTCCCCGTCATCTCCTTTTATGCATGGGGGGACGGAGAGGGGGGGTCTCCGATTTAATGAAGTGGCCTTGCTGTGGATGTGCTGTGTCTTGCGACACTGTTTCTGACCTAGGGCACTGGACAAGGTGCAGGGATGACCCGTCATCCAGGAGGTGCTAAGATAAGAGGGAGGGTGGAGGGGTGTGGAGTGTATTCAGGGATGGAATGGGTGGGAGTGATTTAATGCCTTTCCCTTTTTGGCTACCTCCCTTGTAAGGGGGAAAAAGCCTTGGTATATATGTATTATTATTATTGTTATTATATTATTATTATTATTGTCATTAATGATAATAATAATAATAACAATAATAATAAAAATGGTAATAATAATAATAAAATTAATAATGATAATAATGATAATAATAATAATAATAATAATAATAATAATAATAATAATAATAATAATAATAATAATAATAATAATAATAATAATAATAATAATAATAATAATAATAATAATAATAATAATGATGATAATAATAATAATTAATTATTATCATTATTATTATTATTATTATTATTATTATTATTATTATTATTATTATTATTATTATTATTATTATTATTATTATTATTATCATTATTATTATTATTATTATTATTATTATTATTATTATTATTATTATTATTATAATTATTATTATTATTATTATATTATTATTATTATTATTATTATTATTATTATTATTATTATTATTATTATTATTATTATTATTATTATTATTATTACTACTATCATTATTATTATTGTGCATGATCATACATTGCGTGTCTGAACTGTTTCTCATAGTAATTCCTTATAATTACATGTGTAGGAAAGGCACTTGAGAAGAAATAAATGCTTATTTTTTTATTATCCTTATGTTTTTATTCAATAATTTGACGTCTCCAGGATTTTCCTCATATAACAATATCTAAAGCCGCGTCCACACATGTTGCATTTCCACGTATCGTATCATCTTTGCGTACTACCTATACGATACGGTACAACAGGGTATTGTACCCATTGTTGCGTATCCACCTGCTGTATAATACGCAACAAGTGGGTACAATACCCTGTTGCACCGTATCGTATCACTAGGTGGTACGCAAAGATGATACGATACGTGGAAATGCAACAAGTGTGGACGCAGCTTTAGGGCTGGTCAGAGTAGAGCTAAATATAGAAACAATTTAATTTTGTTTATCTTCCTTCTGTGAACGTATTCAAAACAGACTTATTCCTTTGTTAAAATAGAGTTGGTACGGAAATTGATATAATAGCTTCGTGGTGCCCTAAAAAAAAAAAAAAAAAAAATTATAAA
The DNA here is from genome assembly GCF_046742065.1 of Oratosquilla oratoria. Lineage (NCBI taxonomy): Eukaryota > Metazoa > Arthropoda > Malacostraca > Stomatopoda > Squillidae > Oratosquilla > Oratosquilla oratoria. Next base: position 25,273,131 of record NC_134794.1, on the reverse strand, counting down.
AAACTACCTATAATGAATGATTCAAAACATACATGAATCAAGAATTCTTCCGTATCGCACTTCAAATATGGTTTGAAGCTTTGATTCTCGAACCAAAAATGCTAGTGCAGCTGTGGACCAGGGATGCCGTTTTGTGGGAATTTCCCACAAATTTGTAGGAGAAATTTTAGGAAGGGATACCGGACAGAATGTCAATGAAGGCCAAAATATCATGATAGGATGTAATGACAGTGGAAGACAAAAGATCACGATGGGATGTAATTATAGTGGAGGAAAAAATATCACGGTAGGATATGTCACTGGAGGATAAAATATAATTTTAGGAAGGGATGCCGGACATAATGTCAATGAACAACGGGAGGCCGGCGTGAATCACGGTGACGTAGGGGGACAAAATATACAAAAGAGATCGGATGACCGTGATCGACCAGATGTCCGTGATGGCAGAAATGTTAATTTTGATGGGAGAAATGTTAATGAGGCATTGAATATCAATGAAGAACCAAATTATAATATAGAGCAAGGCATAAATAAAGAACAAAATGATAATGTAAGACATGATATTGAAACTCAAAATGTGTCAAAAAGAAATAATCACGAGTTTCTTAAAACCATGTACTTTAATGCTCGTAGTATTAGGAACAAATTTCAAGAAATACAGGCGTATGTCTAAAGCGAAAATTTCGATATGATAGGAATAACTGAGACATGCTTAAATGGTACAGAGTTTGAAGCTGAATTTAATATTGCGGGATTTAAACACTTTCATCTGGATAGAAACCACAAGAAAGGTGGGGGTGTTCTGTTGTACGTTAAAAACAATATTCATGATTGTGTTTTAGAGAAAGTGAAACAGGATGCATATGATAGTTTGTGGGTTGAGTTAACCCAAACAAATGAACAAAAAAAGAATATAGGTGTAATGTATAGGCCAAAGACATTATCATTAGCAGACGACAAACTGTTATTTCAAGAACTGTCTAGTTTCTGCAACCGGGATTTATTGATAAAGGGTGATTTCAATTTTAATGACATTGATTGGATGACCCTTGAACATTGCCATATAGGAAGTCGCTTGATTTATTTTCTTGGTGACAATTACTTAATTCAGCATGTAAAAGAGCCCACAAGATATGAAAACTTACTCGATCTATTGATCACTAGCCGCGAAAGCATGGTAACTGATGTAGAAGCCAGTGAATCTGTTGCAAATAGCGATCACAACTTAGTTAGATTCAAACTCCTAAACAATTTTAGAATAGATACTTGTGTTTCTAAGATACCCGATTTCAGTAATACTCAGTTCATAGGACTACGTCAGGAGCTTCAGCTCACAGATTGGGAGACAAAATTAAACGAAAGACCTGTAGATCAGATGTGAGAAATATTTCAAAATACACTCACTAAGATGATTCAAACTTACATTCCTTTTAAGGACAGACGTCCCCCAAATAAGGCTCGCCCAAAGTGGCTCGACAAAGAAACTGAAAAAGTATTGCTAAAAAGAGACAGGCTTATAAGAAATATAAGTGCTCGGGTGCATCTAATGACTATGAAAGTTATGTATCAGTACAGAGAGATTTAAAAAAAAGACAATAAGAAAAAGAAAACAACAATACGAAATGAACATCGCTGATAAATCCAAAGAGAATCCCAAAGAATTCTATAGTTACATTAGAGATAAAAAGGTTGTTAGGAATCACATTGGTCCACTATTATCTGCTGACGGTCAACTTGAATATTCAAATGAAGGAATGTGTAATATCTTAAACAATTATTTTAGCTCGGTATTCGTAAACGAAACACCTCAAAGTGAACTCCAAACTGAAACCTGTGAAAAGTCTAGGGTAAACTTACTCACTACGGTAAATAAAACAAAATAAAAAATTAAAAGGTGTATAAATAAACTCAAAGTTAATAAAACACCAGGGTCTGACGGTTGGCATCTAAGAATCTTAAAGGAAATGAAAAATGAGATTGTTGTTCCATTAGAAATTATTTTCAAGAAATCCATCATATCCGGAGATGTCCCAAGAGAATGGAAGCTAGCTAAAGTTACTCCCATATTCAAAAAAGGTGACAAAAAGAAGCCAAATAACTATAGGCCTATAAGTTTGACTTCAATCGTAGGAAAAATAATGGAAACTATCATCAGAGATGCTATCGAACATCATTTAGAAAGTAACCGTTTGATAAATGATAGCCAGCATGGTTTCAGACGGAAACTTTCTTGCGTGACTAACTTACTCGAATTCTACAACACAGTTATCTCGAATTATGACAAAAGAAACAATATAGATTTAATATATCTAGACTTTGCAAAAGCTTTTGATACCGTCCCACACGAAAGACTACTTACTAAATTAGCTTTACACGGAATAAGTGGTAGCCTATTAAGTTGGACGAGTATTTGGTTGAATGGTCGAAAACAGAGAGTTGTTTTAAATGGAAAAACTTCTAGATGGCAAAATGCTACAAGTGGAGTTCCTCAGGGTTCCGTTCTTTGTCCACTTCTATTCATAGTATATATAAATGATATAGACCATGGACTAAAATCTACTGTTTCCAAATTTGCTGATGATACAAAACTGTGCGGAGTGGCAAATGATCACTCAAACCAATTAGATATTCAAGTAGATTTAGATCAATTACAGCAATGGTCTGAAAAGTGGCTAATGAAATTTAACACAAGTAAATGCAAGGTAATGCACATAGGTAAAAATAACAGTAAGTACGATTACAAGTTATTTGGAAATTTGTTAACAAAAGTGGATAGTGAAAAAGATCTCGGCGCAATTATCAGTAACGACCTCAAATCATCCAAGCAGTGTATTTCAGCCTCTGAGAAAGCAAATAAGATTCTAGGACTGATTGCGCGATCTTTTGATTTCAAAAGTCCATCACTCATTAACAAGCTACATAAATCGTTAGTTCGTCCACATTTGGAATATGCTGTTTCCGTATGGTCACCGAATCTCATTAAAGACATTGACAGACTGGAAAGAGTACAACGGCGAGCCACAAAACTGATTCCAAATATCAAAAATAAATCATACGAAAATCGACTAAAACATATGAATCTGTTTTCCCTAAAGAAGCGTAGACTCAAAGGTGACTTGATACAGGTCTTTAAGATTTTAAAGGGAATTGACATCAAAAGTGACCAAATTTTCACATTGAATGAGAATCAGACAAGAAACAATGGTCTCAAACTGTCCGGAAATAGATTCAATTTGGAAGTGGGTAGAAACAACTTTGCCAACCGTGTAGTTAATGAATGGAATAAACTTCCTGCACAGGTAGTGCAATGTAGTTCAGTTCGAAGCTTTAAGAATCATTTAGATAAACACCTAAGCAAGATGCTGTAATGATTATAATTTATTTTATATCATTTGTTTTTGTTTTATCATTTCTCTGTCTGATTTTCATTTATTATTTGTTATATGTCAATTTATTATTATTTAGTATTTACCTGTTTGTTTATTATTTAACTATACCTATGCATTTATTTATGTATTTTGTTTGTTATTTACATTATTATAGTTTTTATTTATTATTTCATTATTATTATGATTTTTTCGCATCCGACCTAGATATGGACCAAAAGGTCTCCTGTCGGCATGCTCCGCCTTTGTAATCCTTTTGTGGGAGGACTTCAACACCTCAATATCTGTGGGATTTTTTTTTTCTTTTTTTTTTTCTTTTTTTTTTTTGAGGTCTCATGGGAATTTTTATTTTTGTGGATTTTTTATGGGATATCAAGTAAATGTTAAAATAATAGTAATAATTATAGTGCAAAAGTACATACACAGCTAAATAAGGCTGTCAATTTTCAAACATGTATCAGTCAAGTATCAACAGAAATGGTTATAGATAGCCCGGGCCTGGCGGTGGTGGGCTGGGGGTGGCATTGGTGTTCTCATGGATTCGTATTTCGTAAGCAGTGTTGCCACTCCTTGTGTTTTCCTTCTAGATCTAGTATTTTTTCCTTTGATCTTGGAGTCTTGTATTTTTTTCTGAAAACACCACAAATCTTGTAGTTTTTCATTAACCAAGATAAAAATGTGACAGTGCCCTAAATTTGCATTTAAATAGGCACTGGTAAAGAAATTAAGACTACCGAATACCAATCATATTCTAGCTAAGTCTACCCTAATACGAAAAACATCATATTTACTCTTTATTGCTTAATGTCTAGTTATATGATGTATGTATACGTACAGAACCTATAGAGGTAAAGAAGGAGAACGTTTTGCACGTCTCACGGGACCGCAAGCGTGATTTCACATAGAATGTGTGAGAGCGGACAGTGGAGAGTAGGACCAACGTACAGAACGAATTACGAAATTTGAATTGAGTGCGCAGTAAAAGACTCGGACGTACCAAACGTAGACCTTAAGTGACGACATACAGTTTACATAAAGTAGGTGGACAGGAACAATTAATTGTCAGGACAGTCAGTCTACAGTCCACAGGATTGGTTTTCGTCAACATCCCGGACTCGGAGTTTGCTGAACTGCGTGATTTCACATAGAACGTGTGAGAGCGGACGGGAGAGTAGCACTAACGTATAGAACGAATTACGAAATTTGATTTGAGTGCGCAGTAAGACTGTGGGGAAGAAGCACATAGAAAAAAATAAATCACCAGGAAGTAAAATACAGATGTCAGTTGAAAAGAGCTTGCAACCTTTAGTAAAAGACCCTACTAAAATAGCAGAGATAAAATTGACAGTTTATGTTACAGAGCATACATCTATTAAATTTGTTGATCATCTAGGTAAAGTGATACCACAGCTTGACAAGAACTTGGGCATTCTCCAGAAAATCAAGCTTCATCGCTCAAAATGCTCAAGGCTATAGAAGTATGTGATAGCACCTTATTTCTCAAAGAAATTAAGAAATGATATTTCATATCATCACTTTAGTTTGCTTGTAGACGAAAGCACAAATGAGGCTAATGTATCCTGTTTAGCATTAACTATTCGTTATTTCAGTGAGTCAAAGAAGAGCATGGTAGACACCTTTTACCGCTTAGTACCTGTAAGGGATGCAAAAGCAGACACCATTTATATAACTGTCAAAAACTGTTTGATGGAACATGGATTAGATGTTAACAAGCTGATAGATATAGGCACAGATGGGGCAAATTCAGTGGTAGGTCGTCATCACTCACTCATAACATTATTGAAGAATGACAACCCTGAAATAACTCTTATTATATGTGTGTGTCATACCCTGCATCTAGCTGCAAGTAAGGCATGTGAAAACCTCTGGATTGTTTAGTTAGAGAGACACACACATGGTTCTCTAATAGTCCAAATAGGATAAACAAATATACAGAGTTGTATAAAGTTCTTGAGGATCGTGTACCCAAGAAAGTGCCTGGGTTAGCTAGCACACGTTGGTTATCCCGTTTGGAGGCAATCAGTGTTATCCTTGCTTGATCAATGGGACTCCCTAAAACTGCATTTTGAAATGTGCGAAACAAGTGAGCGTTGCTACACAGCAAAACAACTAATCCAAGCATACAATGATCCTCATAATAAGTTGTACCTTTTATATGTTCGGAAAGTACTTAAGGAGGTGGTGAGAGTCAACACACTTTTCCAAGGCCAAAATGTTGAGGTAGCTAAACTTACTGAAGACCTGGGGCCGTGTACACAAAAATTTTTGTTAGCCTTAACAATCTCTGTTAGCTAACAGCAAATCACTAAAAGTTATGCACCAATACTTAACTAACAAATGTTAGCTAGTAAACAGTTGTTTGTCAAGTCCCGCTAAACATTGCTGAAGTTAGCAGCTTATCATATGATCATGTAAATGGACGTATTTTTAAAAAATTGCACACATAAAACAGTGTTATTAATGCAGTTGTTCAAAATTTATTAATAGAGTATCATGATAGGACATAAATATCGTATGTATGTTTTTTAGGAGTACTTATTAACCAACGACAGATATTTTTGAACGAAGGCGCATTGTATAGGCGGCCGCGCCACAGACAATTCTTCCTACAGAAGACTCAACAATTACTTCAGAGGATATAGACATGGCAGAAGAACCACAGAAAAAGAAAAGGAAGCCAAACTGGTCACAAGAGGAAACACTCCTCTTGGTCAACGTGATTATGGAGAAATAAATAATTATAAATGGGGGTTTAGATAAGGCGTCAGCAACCATTCATTGCAAGGATAGCCACTGTCTCCTAGAAGGTAGCATCCAGCTGGGACATAACTTTGTTCAAAAAGTGCCTTCAAGCCAGACTCATCCAATATCCTGGCATCATGTACTGAGCCAGGCCACCTTGCATCAAGCATCCTATACTTGGTATCGAATACGACTTGCACGTTGATGTTGTGGTATCGTTTTCTATTTACATATAAATGTGCATCGACACTGGGAGCCACAGTTCTAATGTGTGTGCCATCTATGGTACCCACAACACCGGGAAACCTATAGTCTTCCATGAACTCTGCTTGTTTCACTTACACTTCTTGGCGAGTCAATGGGAATTTTACAAACTGAGTTACAATATCTGGTTCTGACAATGCATCAATTGTCTGAGTAATGACACGGCTGATTGTTGCTTGCGAGGTCCCAAAGTCGTCACTGCTCCACTGCTGCATTTAACCTGTGACCAAATATCAGGACTCAGTGGTCGATTCCGTTCTGCTCGGGATTGAAGTTTGTTCTTCACTAAATCAGCCAGTTATTATATTGGCACGGTTCATCCTGAAGCGTTTGATGAGTTCGTCGTCATTGTACTCGCTAAATATGTCCCGTCGCTGTCGATATACTCGCTGTCGTCTTTGTAGTTGTTGTTGTTGCTCCGCCATCTTCTCTACATACATATACCAAGGCTTTTTCCCCCTTACAAGGGAGGTAGCCAAAAAGGGAAAGGCATAAAAACACTCCCACCCATTTCATCCCTAAATACACTCCACACCCCTCCCACCCTTCCTCTCATCTGAGCACCTCCTGGATGACGGGTCATCCCTGCACCCTGCCCACCGCCCTGAGTCAGAAGCAGTGTCGCAAGACACAGTACATCCACAGCGAGGCCGCTTCATTTAATCGGCGACCCCCCCCTCTCCGTCCCCCTTTGCATATAAGGCGAGGACGGGGAGAAATCCCTTCGGGCTGCGTCAAATTTACTCACACATACTACCCCACCCCCCACCCCCCCGCCCATTCCTCCTCATGCAGTCACAACATCATCCATATACAACCATTCTCCACTCACCTCTGTCTTCCGTCCTCTCCCTTCCTTCCTCAACAGACATTCCCCTCTTCCCCAAAGCCCCCTTCACCCCATCCATCCACCTCATCCTAGGACGTCCCCTCATGTTCACTCCCTCCACATCTGCCTTCCATACCTCTTTTACTAGTCTTTCTTCACTCATTCTTTCCATGTGTCCAAACCATCCTAATATTCTTTCATCAACCCTATCTCCCAAATCCTTTTTCACCCCTGTTCTCCTCCTCACCTCCTCATTTCTCACTCTATCCAGCCTAGTAACCCCCACCATACTTCTCAGACACCTCATCTCAAACACATTCAAACTCCTTCTCTCTTCTTCTCTTATGTTCCACGTTTCTGCCCCATACAGTGCTGTTGGCACAATCACTCCTTCATACAGTCTCCTCTTCGCATCCATTCCCAAATGTCTATTCCTCATTACACTCTTTAAACCACCAAGGCATTTACTCGCTTCTCTCAATCTACATTCTACCTCCACCTTCACTCCACCTTTTCCTGCTACACTTGCACCCAAGTATCTAAAACTATCCACTTCCTCCAGTCGCTCTCCCTTAATGTTCACTTCCAGTCTACTGCCACTTTCACCCCTTGTACATCTCATCACTTTACTTTTACCCACATTTATCTTTAGCTTTCTTCTATCACATACTCTCCCAAACTCTGCCACCAGCTTCCTCAATCCCTCCTCTGACCCTGCCACAAGCGCAGTGTCGTCCGCAAACAACAGCTGGCTCACCTCCCACTTTTCTCCATTTTCTTTAACCATCTCCAATCCCTGACTCACTACCCTAGCATTCACCTCTCGCACCACCCCATCCATGTATAAGTTGAACAGCCAGGGCGACATAACGCATCCTTGACGAAGTCCCACCTTTACTTCAAACCACTCACTCTCTCCATTTCTAATCCTAACACATGCTCTACTACTCTCATAAAAACTCTTGACAGCTCCCAAAAGCTTTCCTCCTATTCCATATATCTGCATAACCTCCCACAGTGCCTTTCTGTCTACCCTATCATAAGCCTTTTCCAGATCCATAAAAGCCCAAAAAACATCCTTCCCCTTTCCTATAGCTTTCTCACATATCTGTCTTACCACAAAGATCTGATCTACACAACCTCTACCCGTCCTAAATCCACACTGTTCCTCACCAATTACTCCTTCTGTTCCTCTCCTAATCCTCTCAATTAAGATCCTCCCATAAGCCTTCCCTACTACACTCAACAGGCTAATCCCTCTGAAATTACTACATTCACACTTGTCCCCTTTTCCCTTGTAAAGAGGAACTATACAGGCACTACTCCAGTCCTCCGGTACTCTACCCTCTCTCCAGCAAACATTAAATAACCTCACCAACCAGTCCACCATCACTGAACCTCCCTTTTTCAGACATTCTGCATGACATCCATCCAGACCAGGTGCCTTACCTGCTTTCATCATCTTTACAACTGCCTTCACCTCATCCTTCCTTATTTCTCCTCCATTCTCCTCACTCATCACTCTCATTTTCTTCGCATTTCCCACTGCAGCTATCTTTCCTTCCCTATCCTCCTTCACATTCAGCAACTCCCTAAAATATTCTGCCCATCTTCCCCTCACTGCCATCTCTTCCATTATCAACTCTCCATCTGTACCTTTTACCTTTTCTTCTATACTTGATTCGCCTCCTCTTCCTCTCTTAATTTCTTTCCAAAACATCTTTTTATTACTTTCAAATTTTTCTGTCATACTCCTACCCCAATTCACATCTGCTCTCCTCTTTGCCTCCTTTACCTTTTGCTTTACTTCTCTTTTCTTTTCTTTGTACGTCTCATATGACTCCCCTGTCCTCTTTTGTAACCATCTTCTCTACTAACAGGAATTTCCTAAGAGCTTAATAGTCCTCCACAGCACTTTTACCTTAACAGTACTTTTAAGGCCCTAACAAGTTTTCTGTATCCACTGTTAGTGCTTAACAGCTAAATGTTAGCCTTAACAGGAATTTGTTACCCTTAACAGCTATTTGTTAGTGCTAACAAGTTTTGTGTATACGGCCCCTGATCGATATGTATCGTAATATTATACATATGGTGGTAGAATCAGGTCATTTCTCAAAATGTGCCAAAGAAGATCTCACTTCTTTAAAATTTCAGAACTATATTTTCCCTTTGAATACTATCAATTTTGGTTATGAATTCAACACATTTGCAGACTCTTGTACCTTAACCAATAAACAGTTGATTAACGTCAAAGAGAAATGTAAAGAGTTTGTACTTGAGTTGATTAATCAAGTGTAGCTGCGCCTGCCAGGTAATGTTGACACCCTACTTCTTTTACAGAAATTGCATCCTCGTGCAGCCACTTCTCAAATCAAGGGTTCTATTGCAACTATTACTTCCAGGTACAGATCTATAGTCAGAGATATAGATGAACTAGAAAATGAATGAGGTGTACTTAACCTTGAGCAATGGTCCAAATCATGTTTGGAAAACAGTGTTGCATTTTGGGCAGAGGTATATGAAAAACTAGATTATGCAGGTAACCGAAAGTTCCCTAGTATTTCTGCCTTTGCCTTGGCATTATTGTCTTTGCCTTTCTCAAATGCAAATGTGGAAAGGGTATTTTCGGTTATGAACATCGTGCACTCAAAAGTAAGGAACAAATTTAGTGTACGATCTGTTAAGGTTATTTTGCAAATTAGGTGTGGCTTGTCTCTTCAGGGTTCATCTTGTGTTGACTTTATTCCCACTGAAGACATGTTAAAGAACTTTTTGGCTAAGGCTGAAGAAAAAACACGAGAAAATCAAGACTGTTTATTTGGAAGTAGACATAAAATGAAATTGTATTTTGAATAAAAAATCAATACAGTCTTAGAAGAAATAATTAAAACTCAATTTCAATGTAAAAGACAATACTTTATTTTTATTCTGAATTATATCTTTCATACAAAAGTAAAATTTAAGTTACTGTAACTTCCAACCTATCATGTTAAAACTGCTTACCATTATTTTTGTGTAGAATTTAATTTATGTTGCAATGAACTTATTTATGTTTATAATAATTCCTTCTTTTTTGTGGGAAGAAATGTGGGAATTCTGATTTCCTTGTGTGAAAAACTCACTTGTCCAGACGCTGCCGGGCAGCGGCGGAGAAAGGTTGTTCCGAGTATAAATCCAGACAATCTTCTTGTATTATATGACCACGAAATTTGGGAAGAAAAGGAGCTCCTTAGATCACACCTATGCTGCTATTGAATCCTCCCAGGAAGTTAACAACATGGATATGACTCTACCACAGAGTCGGAATAATGAAAACTGTGAAGGAAGTAATAATGGAATGGGCGGGGAAGTGGGGGGTGGGGTAGTATGTGTGAGTAAATTTTGACGCAGCCCGAAGGGATTTCTCCCCGTCCTCGCCTTATATGCAAAGGGGGACGGAGAGGGGGGGTCGCCGATTAAATGAAGCGGCCTCGCTGTGGATGTACTGTGTCTTGCGACACTGCTTCTGACCCAGGGCGGTGGGCAGGGTACAGGGATGACCCGTCATCCAGGAGGTGCTCAGATGAGAGGAAGGGTGGGAGGGGTGTGGAGTGTATTTAGGGATGAAATGGGTGGGAGTGTTTTTATGCCTTTCCCTTTTTGGCTACCTCCCTTGTAAGGGGGAAAAAGCCTTGGTATATGTATGTATGTATGTATGTGAAGGAAGTAGCATGAGAGAGACGCCAACACAGGGAGTAGGAGAGGTGAAGGACTGGGCCGAGATAGCTGAGAACTCGAACGACAGTGTCAACAATGCCGGTTCCCGTGCCAAGAGAATCAAGGTTAGTGGAACGTCTGAAGACCAAGCTAAATCTGCCACCACGAAAGATCCCTTAATGACTGCAATAGAAGCAGCCGGCATGGACCAGGACTTGATAATTTAAGAAAATAACTCCGCAGACACCAAAGCAGCTGATGTGAATCAAGATATTGTAGTCGGGGACAACAACACCACAGGTAGGGAAAGAGTCATGATAGCATTTCCAGAAAAATGTAACCTCTCTCTGGAAAACAAATATACCTGGTATATGGCTCAATTAAAACAACACCCTGAGTGTAGGCCACTCTTTAAGGAAGGGAGGAATGCACCACATATCACATTAATCAATGGTCAGCAGTATAACACAATGATAACAGATGGCTTCCAGGGACAAGTAATGAAACCTATAACTGGCTTACATCGTACTGTGGTCATTTTGATGTACCTACTTACATAAATGTCAATTTATTACAGTGTCCACCAGGATTCCAGTGGCTAAAACGACGGATGGTTGGGAAAAATCCAAGGCCACAACTCCTAGGAGCAGTATCAGGACCTATTGACACAGACACTTTCATCATCGGTGTTGGAAGGAAGAAAGTTGCTCCCTATGTTCCAGAGCCAGACCTGTGTCAAAGGTGTAGCAAATGGGGACACAAAAGTTGGCGATGTCGAGCTACATATGTGCGATGCAGATACTGTGCTGGGGGACATCTCTCAGAGGAGTGCTGGGAAAAGAATCAACAGAAAGTAGCTGTACCACCGAAATGCTGCAACTGTGGAGGTCAACACAGTGCAAGTTCTCCAGTATGCCCTAAAAAACCACGCTACAAGACTCTACCACCAAGTATACCAAGTATACCCACTACTGTTTACCAAACTACTACTCCACCTACAAGATCTGCTTGGAACATCACAGCAATGCAGGAAGAATTTCCACCTTTGCAACAGAGAAAGCAACAACTAATTCTACAACTAAGGTGAGGTCACTATCCATTACTCAGTCAAATAAAGTAAATATAGTGGCTAAAGAGCAGGAACAACTAAGTTTAGCAGTGGACAAATTTACTACATTGTTAAATGAAAGTATAGAGGAATTAAGAGCGGATAGAGTAAGGCTTGAGAGAAAGGTGAAAGAATACACAGACTCTAAATTTAAAGAAGTGCAGGAATTAGTACATCAAAACATACAAAAAGTCCAACAGGAAGTACAGGAATTTGTGCAACAAGACATTCAGAAAGTACATCATGAAGTACAGGAAACTGTGTATCAAGGCATTCAGAAAGTTCATCAAGAAGTAAAGGAAACTGTGCATCAAGAAATACAGAAGGCTAACTGTCAACAAGCAAAGAATATGGAATCTATCATGGAAAAACTTGAAATCTTGAAAAAGCGAGATAAGGAGAGACACGAAAATTACGAGCAGCTATCTAGGAATATAGAACTAATTCTAGAGAAATTTGAAGCCTTCAGAAGAGAAGTCATTGCTAGCCAGAACAATAAACAGTGGCCCCAACCAAAATGATGCAAAACCCTACAATGAATAACAAAATTTTCCATTTATTGACATGGAATGTTAATGGACTAAGAGATAGGGTAACTGATATACATGCATATATTCTTCAACAGAGCCCTGACTTCATAGCTGTACAGGAAACTGGACCAGAGGTGTATGGACTCAGAGGATATTATCAACATATTCTTAGTTGTGATGATGGAAGCAGTAGAGGTATGATTACTTATGTTAAGTCTGGACTTCCAGTTACCTTGGTGGAGAAAGGAGTCAATGGGGGAATAGAATATATCACTGTGTGTCTACATTTATCAAATAACTATATATATATCACTAATATGTATGTTCATTCTGGTGCCCTGTACATTGATAATTTACCTCCGCACATATTAGAAGAAAGTACAATTCTTTTGGGTGATCTTAATGCTAGACATGTAGACCTAGGTAGTTTTAAGACTTCTAATACTAATGGTGTAAGGTGGGTAACCTTTCTTAAAGCTAATAATAATGTACAAATTACTGGTGCCAAAGTCCCTACACATGTTCAGGAAGACTAGATTATGTTGCTTTATTTAATATGCCATTTTGTACGTGTGAAACTAATGTTGTACCATCTCTTCTCAGTGACCACTTTGCCCTTAAGACATATATCACCCTCTCCACAACCAACATAGTACACAGAAAAAGGTTAAGCATCCCCTCAAGTAAATTTCCTGGGCTCCTGATCAATGTTAAGAAATGGTACAGTAATAACAATATTATTTTACAAGATGCCAATGATATTTATCAGGGATTACTTAAAGTAATTAATGAACATGTAGACAACAACAAGACTAGGCAGAAGCACACTCATAATCAAAAGAGATCATATGCACATGACCCTGTTATATTAAATTGTCAGGATACAATGGCAGCCTTACAGAGTAGATGGCAAGCACAGCCAAATGATCATGATGTCAAGAGAGCTATGGGAACAGTTGCTAAACATTTGTCTGAGCTAAAGAGAGACATGAGGAAGAAGTATTAGGATGAGTTTCTAAATAAAATTCGTAACACCAAATCAATACAGGAAGTTTGGTATCACGTTAATAAGGTCAAAGGTAAGAAAACTTCAGTAACCAGTGACTCAAATCCTGCAAAAAAGGTCAAAGAACTCATTAAACAATGGAGTCCTGCTTCTGCTTTGTCTGGTCTGCCTGTTGGACATCAAATTGCTCTGGCAGAGAATAGGTTACGAAGGTTACAATTAGTAAATCATAATGTTAAGTTGGATGATGACACTTGTGTACCTATATCAATAGATGAACTATTATATGCTGTCAAAAGTGGTAAATTAACAGCCCCTGGTGAGGATGGACTTACATATAATATTATAAATGCACTACTGAATATTGACGGGAAAAATCCCATACTAGATATGTTTAATGTGTCTTACAGAAATAGTACGTTACCCCCAGCATGGAAATCAGCCATAATTATACCTGTACCTAAGAGTGATGGGAAATTTCGACCAATCTCACTTACCAGCTGCTTGTGCAAAATGATGGAAAGAATTGTCTTACGTAGGTTAATCTATAAAGTGGGTGATAAAATGTCTGAAAACTTATATGGTTTCATGAAGGGACGTGCTACTAGCGACTGCTTTGTTCATTGCTTAGCTAATACCAGTGCTTCTTGTCAAGTATATGTAGATTTGAAAGGTGCCTTTGATAGATCTAATAAAGAAGTTATACTAGAGGAACTTGTATTGAAGGGAGTCAAAGGAAAGTTATTAGGATGGATACAAGACTATTTGTATAATAGAAAAGGTAAGGTTTGGTTACAGGGAACACTATCAGATGAAGAAACATTCGAGTTAGGTACCCCCCAAGGTGGAGTTCCAAGTCCTATGCTATACAATATACTAATGGATAAAATTGCTAGATATGAATTTACACAGGGTACCAAAGTCATCATTTATGCTGATGACATACTTATTCAATGTGATACACCTAAAACACTTAGCAAGGCTGTGAATGAACTTGAACAACTATGTACATACATGGGGCTTGTCATAAATGAAAACAAAACTAAATTTCAAGCTAAACAGAAAAAGTGTAGGAAACCTACTGTAAATGGTGTAAAAATTGAGCGTGTCCTTAACTACAAATATTTGGGTGTACAATTAGGTTATAGAAATGCTAATTATTGTATTGAATATGTTAAAAATATGTGTGTATCTAGGCTAGCCCCTCTCAGTCTTAGCAAAGAGAGGGTCAGGTGTTGGTGTACCTATACTTCACATGTTTTATATATATATAATACGTTCCCTCATAGATTATGCTTCACTTGTGTTGGTGCAATACAATACACAACAACTTAAATGCTTAGAAGTCGTACAAAATAAGGCAATGAGAATTATTTTAGGGTGTGCTACAACAACTAAGATAGAGGTATTAAGAAGAGAGTTAAGATTACCCAGTATTATTTTAAGAATAGAAGAAATAACGAGTCGAACTGTATGTCGTATAGTGTGTAATGGTACAAACTCTCTCCAAAGAGATATATTAGCATTATATAATGATAATCATGTAACTAACAACCCATATCTTCGCAAAATATGTAAGGTTCTAAGAAAGTTTGATATACCACCTGGAATCCATACAATGTAAAAATTGACATTGAAAAGCTAAGTAAACCTAAGGAACAATGGTATAAATACGAATTAAAAGCACATTTTCTTGACAAATAGTCACAATACCCATGGAAACAGGTGGTACATGTGTACTGTGATGGGTCAGTTGAGGGTACCAAGACAGGATGTGGGGTGTTTATAAGGGAATATTCTTCCTCTGAAGAATTTCAAGATTATGAAATTTCAAAAAGACTACCAAATAATTTGTCATCAACCAGAACTGAACTATATGCTATCTTAGAAGTCTTACATATTATTACGAGTATGGGTAAAAATGTATACTTTTTTGTCGATAGTCGGAGTGCATTATATGAACTTGTATCTTCCTCTCCAGCTGATTGTGATGTTGTTAACAAATGTTTAAATATTATATATAACCTGGAGAGAAACAATACACATATTTATTTTGAATGGGTACCATCCCATATAGGATTGTATTATAATGAAAAAGCAGATAGTCTTGCACGAAATGCAATTAGAGATGTTAACAATATTCTTGGTAATGAATACACATATAAACATGTAAGGTCAATAATAAGATCAAATGTTATTGCTAACATGGATATAGACCTAGATAAATGTTGCGAGATGGGTAGTGTAAGTAGCAAGCATTATAAGGCAGTATTAAATAATACAGAGGAATATCCATATAGTAGACATAGTTCCCAAATGGATTTAGTCACTATGAGACTCAGACTGGGATATAAATATTACTGGGAGGTGTACAGGGAAGCTGAACCTGAGCCCTGTACTTTATGCGCAAGGCCGAGAGGACATTCACTACAACATTATATACAGTATTGCCCAATAATCGATGAATTTAGACCACAGGGACAATGGAACCTCATTGAGCTCATATGCTATTACATAAATAATGATATCTTAACTAAAATTGTAAAAAAAAAAAACATCCAATGTTTGCTTTCAAATGTTAAATACAACACTGATATTGTAATATAAACATTTTTGATAAAACTGTAATAAACAAATTAAATATAAAATGTATAGGGGTTAGTTGGCAAGACCCAACTCTCTCCTTTGTTGTACATCAACAATACACTTATTGAATTGAATTGAATTGAAAAAACTCATTTGTGGGAACTGGCATAGAACACAGTGGCAACACTGTTGTAGACCGTTAGTCAACGCAACTACAGCAGTGTAAGAGGACGTGTAAAGCTGGTGCTGGACTTGTTATACAACCATAATACGAGCAGGAATACAGTTTGTAAATAGTTTAGATTTTCAATAAATTGTGTACCTCCGGTTGCTCAGTAGTGATGATATATACATATAAATTTCTTTTCGGATTCTGTTCCAAGAATACACGAGGTGGCTTGGTCCAGGCAAAAGCATGAATAATGAATTGTGAAATTCAACTTTGTATTGAACTCTTAAGATTTATAGAAATAGCAGTTAAAACAAAATTGCGATTACAACAGACTAAACGTACGATTTGTGTTCGATAAATAGGTGACTATATCGTCATAGTAATAGTAAAGAAATCAAGTTCTTTGCAATGCTATCAACGACAGATCTTCAAGCAATAATCTACCGTAATATCACGTATCTCCTTGGGAAACTGGATCGGAAAGGTATGTACAGTTATTAACATTGTTGAAATGTTCAGTTCAAATTGCACGCTGTGTGTATTGCCAAGATAGGTTCACGGTCCCAGCCACTTCCTGAAGGACAATGTTTCAAAGCCATTGCTGCGGTGATGTATAAACTTTATTTTCTGTTGAACATGTACCAAGGGCCCGACTTGAGGCAGAGGATCGCGATTGAAATAATCTGGAGTCGACCGGAAAATTCTAATGTGGTAAAATTCCAGAAGCACGCAAGCACATTGAAACATGCGTGTCCAAAAGCTCCAAAACTGACTTTACTTACCCTAACAATTTGGTAGAAAAGTATCATTTAAATGCAATAGAGAAGCGCTTGCGTGTTACTTGAGCAACCACGTTTATTTCAATGCAGTACCGAGAGAATTGTGGTTAACTTGTTGGTATAGTGCTATGGAAATTTGTCCAAGCTGGAATGCAAGCCATTTCGTAAGTAACGAAGTCGCGCCGGACGAATGGTACGCCATGTTTATGATAGATGTCGACGTCGAAGAAATGAAAGGATAAATGATGAGATGCATTAAAAGGTTATCCTGTATTAATAGATGGAAGTCAATGACATGGGCGACTATAATAGGCTTAAAGCCAAAAGTGCCACTCAATGGGAGGGACAGCAAAACGGTGGTCTTGTGTGTAGGGGACTTGAACTTGTGTTTAATAACTTTTCCTTTTTCCAGTCGAGGGGGGGGGGGCATGCGACTAAATCGCTAGCGAAGGCCAGAAGAAAAACTAAAGTTTAGTGGACGAATAGATGTGTTGTCCCCATTTACTCCGGCCGCAGAAACGAGAGTTGGGGTCTGTACATTAGGCCACGTGGACGTGACCTTTCTTAAAGGTTTGAAATAGCGTTGACCTTAACTTCACTTTAGAATACAGAACGTGCGTTACGAGAATAATGGCTACAACTCTACTTGCGGCCAATCACTAGCGTTTCCTTGTGCGCACGCGCGCTTATTAATGAGAGATGTGCTCATACGTGATTGAATGTTAAAGAAATTAACACTTTCATTAGTTAAGATTAAATCTTAAAACTGAAATTATGCATAGTGGTCTGCCTGGTAATATAACTACTGATAACTCGCATGCACACTATTTTCAGACTCCCCCAGTAGAGTTAATAAACGAGAATAAATAAAAGGTGTGTGGGGGGGGGGCTACATTAAGTGTCCCTGTGTAGACACCCGTTGCCAGCCATGTGGGACTTTGCTCCACGGGGTACCCAGGGGATACAACTATCATCACTTGAAATGAGCGACAAACGAGACTTGAAATAAAGTAGATCCCACTTCAAACTACAAACGTGGAATTAATGTTAGAGATTCCACTACTTTAAACGTGACCTAAAACTGACATTTGTACGTGCGTGTGTTTGGGGGGGGGGGGCGGTGCTTATGCTCTTGCGTGAAACCGGCGCGTAAAGCGTGATGATCGCATGTAATTGGTACCTTTGGGGTCTGTGTAATCGTGTTCGCCCTTTACCATGGCACCTCAAGTTGAAAACGATTTGAACTTTAGTGTAACGGAAGAGCACCATTACCACTTGACGCCGGAACACTTCTGTTGGGGGTAGCACTTCCTTTCGTCAGACAGGAGGCACTGGCTGGGTATAGGAGGGCTCTGGAAGATGCCTCCAAGTCAGCTTGGAGTCCGTTTTGAAGTCGTCCTGAAGCCTGGATGAAGTGCTCAACTCCAAATAAAATTGTGGTGGTTTGAAATTTCTGGCTTAGGTGTTGGTCATATTTTAATTTTATTCATTT
>NC_134794.1:25250410-25254020 GCF_046742065.1 Oratosquilla oratoria | reverse complement strand
ACAAGCAAACAGCCAGACAGAGGCTACTGCTTTCTTATAGTATATATATTTATATGAATATATATATATATATATATATATATATATGTATATATATATTCATATAAGTATATATGTATATATATATATATATGTATATATTCATTTATATGAATGAATATATATATGTATTTATATATACACATATATATTTATATATATATATATATATATATATATATATATATATGGAGAAGATATCATATGAATAAGAAAATATAAAAATCCATTATCAGTCTTTACTGGTTCTTTTTTTTATGAAAGGATAGTTGTTTCACGGGGGCTCTTAGCAACAAAGGCACTTTAGTTCTTTATTGATCACGTTTCGGGAGTTGCAACAGGTATAATATAATATGTAGACCATGGCATAAAATACAGGAGAACGTGGGGAGACGCCTCTAGTAAGTTGACCTGATGATTGTTCTTGTGTAAGATCAAGCAGGAGGGAAATGAATGGAAATTTAATTATTTGCGTCTCGGGAAGGTATTACATCAAGTGAACATTATCTTGTTGACATATTGAAAAAACAAAAACAAAAAAAAACAAGAAAACTATAATTTTTCCTCTAAAACTAAACTGCGATCTAAAAATTATAGAATATATTTCCTAGTCTATTTGACGACTAATATTACTGGAATATTGAAATACAGGTAACCTTTTAACTATACGACCCGTTGTCATCTTTTACTAATTTTGCTCTGCATTCAATTGCGAGACACTCAAGACAAAGGCGGTCTCAGACTCGAGATGTTCCTTATCTAGCAACGAAAGAAAAGGAATCGACTGACGTCACCCAGACCTAAATCCTGATTGGGTGTCTTCTTTGACCTTTTCTAGAAATTCTTTTACCTCCTTTGACCTTGTTTCACCTTCTTTGACCTCAGCTGATCTCCCGTGACCTTATGTGACCTTTTCTCTTTCTCCTCCAGGCAGCCCTCGTCAGTAGTCATCGAGAACTTGCACCGGGGGCACGACAGCCTCATCGTCAAGTTGAGGGAAGTCCACGATTCCCTCAAGGTAAGTGGTTGATGGAGTGACTGACAGACAGACTGATTAATTGATTGATCGATGGTCTTACCATCTTGACACCGTCGCAGATCGCGTGGCTCAAGGTGAGTTTTGTGAAACGTGAGACAACGCTTCACCCTTTCGTTGCGGCGGCGGCGGCGGCGGTTTCCCTCAAAGACGAATGAAACCCACAGTCCCTAAAGCGCACAGGGCTAAGGTGATGGCTTCCATACTCTGTTATGAGCCTCCTGGCGTATGCTCCTCATCTTCACTTCCCCCCCCAACCCACCCCGCCACCGTTATTCCTTTTGTTTTGAAGAGCGTTAGCACTGCCTTGATTCACTATATCCGTACTGCAGAGTTACTTTTCATTTTCCTTTGGATGCCGTCGACCTGTTTCGTTCATCCCGATGACGCAACTACTCCGCTTCGGTAAGAAAGGAGAGAGTGTGCAGATCTGATTTTCTTGAACACCAGAAAATGTTAGGGGAAATCATAACAAGTTTGAATAAGACATGTTTCAATAGATTAAAAACTTACTCAATAATTTGTCATTCCTCAAACCCGTCAGCTAAGGAATATGTGGTTGGCCAAAACACTTTTTGGTGGGGGAACAAGGAATGCAATCTAAAAAAGAAAGAAAAAAAAAAAAAACTCTTTCGCATTTGTCTTAGCTGCCGTCAGGCGGTTGGTAGAGTCCCAGACTGTCAGTACGGAGGTGCCGGCGGTACTTGGTTCGAATCCTGCCCAGGGCTGAAATTATTTCAGTATCGCTGCGCTTCGAATCGTTACTCCAACTCTCGTGGGCGGGGAGTTGGGTGTGTGTGTGTGTGCGTGTAAGGTCATAGCATTACCCATAGATCGGTCATACGAGCTCTGAGCTCTCTTCCGGAAGGGAAACAGCTGTCGATCACGAGTCCAACACGTGATCCAAAGAGCAAGGCGAACTGAAGGAACCCTCTCCCTTTCCTACATAGCGAAAGGGTTAAATGGACTCAGCCTGATAGGGTAAAGAAGAACAAGGTTAGAACTAGAAGAAAAGTCACGTGCAAAACGAAAGACACATGGGGGACGGAAAAATCACAAAACGGAGAATGAAAGGAACACAGAAGAAGAAACAGAAGATGATAAGAGAGGGAAAGGCGAAGAGAAAAAAGAGAGAAAGGGAGGTAGAGAAGAAGTGAAGGAGAGAGAGAGAGAGAGAGAGAGAGAGAGAGAGAGAGAGAGAGAGAGAGAGAGAGAGAGAGAGAGAGAGAGAGAGAGAGAGAGAGAGAGAGAGAGAGAGAGAGAGAGAGAGAGATTGGTATTTATTTTGGCAATAAAAAGTGCCTCTATCCTTTCAGACAATATCTAACCGGAGAGGTGGACTCATAGATATGGTAAAGAACAGAAATGAAGAGGAAGAAGGCAGAATGGAGAGATAATACAAATCAAAAGTGATCAGTTTTCATTTTTGAGTGGAGATTATTCTCTCTCCAGTCATAAAAGAATGCCGAGTGACTTGGTCTCCAGGGATGCCACTAAAGTCCTTGAAATAACCGATTACATAAAATATGCAGAGAGAGAGAGAGAGAGAGAGAGAGAGAGAGAGAGAGAGAGAGAGAGAGAGAGAGAGAGAGAGAGAGAGAGAGAGAGAGAGAGAGAGAGAGAGAGAGAGAGAGAGAGAGAGAGAGAGAGAGAGAGAGAGAGAGAGAGAATGTGTGAGAGAGAATGAGAGGGGGATTGGGGGACATGTGGCGTGGAAAGGGCCTTGTAGGACAAGTATGTGTTAAGATTAAATTGAAGAGCAGAAAGACAGAGAAATAAAACTAGAAACCAAAGGAAAGAAAGAAATAAGGGGAAAGCAAGGTACAAATGCTGTAGATAATTATGAGGAAACACAAAGTAACAAAAACGGAGGAAGAAGTAAATGCAAGGTCACCAAGGAGGAAGAGAATGGAGGGATGAGAAGGAGGGTGAAGGGAAAGGAAAAACAGACGAATAGAAGAAATGGTAAAGAGCAAGAAAGAAGAAAGAAGAAATATCTTCAAGGACACAAAGGAGATAGAGAAGGGCGGGAGGAGGGGGAAGAGAGAAGGCAGAGAGGGAGGGGGTAGGGGGTAAGGGGAAAGGAGACACCCCCCCTCCCCCCCAGACGCTAGCTTGTAGTGAACCGCTTCCCTGTCTCAGAAGCCGCGCGTGAACTCGTGGTCTTGCTCGTCACGTGTTCCCTTTGGCTTCGAAACCTCTTCCAACTGAAACAAATCGCCTGATGTCAGCCAGAGTGAAATATACAAAGATATCCGTTCTTATGAACGGAGTAATGGAGGAATTATTTGACCCTTTTAATCTGCGAGGGAGAGTTTCCTTCGTTTGAATAAAATCTGTTGGCGGCAGCGGAGGATTAAATGAAGTGTTAGACTTTGTTCTGGGTGACAGTAGACTATCGTCATTACAACAAATTACCTCTGTCGGCGTGTTTTCTTCTATTCCCAAGACACCACTTCTACATCCCACCATACATATCCTTATCTAGTAGGATGTCATCACTATAGTGAGGCACAGAGGCTGTATTGTCCCCCT
>NC_134794.1:25240410-25247910 GCF_046742065.1 Oratosquilla oratoria | reverse complement strand
CGGTTGGACCTTTAGGAGACGATGATCCAACAGGAACGCCGATTTTCTTTTGGTTTTACTATTGAAGGGTTTTTTGGGAGTAATCTCACCTCCCTGCCAACTGGTTTCTTTTGAGATATTTCTCTGGTGTCACCTTACTCATTATATTCGGTGAAGCCCTATATACTTATAGTGTGCCCAATGGTCCACGCCGTCATTATGACGGTACCCCATCTATGAGGAATTTCCCTATTCGCCATCAGGGACGTGCCAGTTAGCAGTGGGTCCTGCGACTGTGTGAGCTGCTCTTTGTCTGATCTTTCTAAAAAACCTGTTCGATATGGGTGACCCTACAGAGATTTCCTCTCTATTGACTTAACTTTTGTAGTCATTAAGATTCTCAAGCCTATCCACCACGTCAAGGAATCAACTCTTGGTTAGGTACACACACACACACACACACACACACACACACACACACACACACACACACACACACACACACACACACACACACACACACACACACACACACACACACACACACACACACACACACACACACACACACACACACACACACAACACACACACACACACACATATATATATATATATATATATATATATATATATATATATATATAAACATATATATACATATATATATAAGCATATATATATATATGTATATATATATATATATATATATATATATATATATATATATATATATATATGAGATGTACAAGGGGTGAAAGTGGCAGTAGACTGGAAGTGAGCATTAAGGGAGAGCGACTGGAGGAAGTGGATAGTTTTAGATACTTGGGTGCAAATGTGGCAGGAAAAGGTGGAGTGAAAGTGGAGGTAGAATGTAGATTGAGAGAAGCGAGTAAATGCCTTGGTGGATTGAAGAGTGTAATGAGGAGTAGACATTTGGGAATGGATGCTAAGAGGAGACTGTATGAAGGAGTGATTGTGCCAACAGCACTGTATGGGGCAGAAACATGGAACATAAGAGAGGAAGAGAGAAGGAGTTTGAATGTCTTTGAGATGAGGTGTCTGAGAAGTATGATGGGGGTTACTAGGCTAGATAGAGTGAGAAATGAGGAGGTGAGGAGAAGAACGGGGGTGGAAAGGGAGTTGGGAGATAGGGTTGATGAAAGAGTATTAGGATGGTTTGGACACATGGAAAGAATGAGTGAAGAAAGACTAGTAAAAGAGGTATGGAAGGCAGATGTGGAGGGAGTGAACATGAGGGGACGTCCTAGGATGAGGTGGATGGATGGGGTGAAGGGGGCTTTGGGGAAGAGGGGAATGTCTGTTGAGGAAGGACGGGAGAGGACAGAAGACAGGGGTGAATGGAGAATGGTTGTATATGGATGATGTTGTGATGAATGAGGTGGAATGGGCGGGGGGATGGGGGGTGAGGTAGTATGTGTGAGCAAAATTTGACGCAGCCCGAAGAGATTTCTCCCCGTTTTCTCCTTTTATGCAATGGGGGGACGGAGAGGGGGGTCGCCGATTTAATGAAGCGGCCTTGCTGTGGATGTGCTGTGTCTTGCGACACTGCTTCTGACCCAGGGCAGTGGACAAGGTGCAGGGATGACCCGTCATCCAGGAGGTGCTAAGATAAGAGAGAGGGTGGAGGGGTGTGGAGTGTATTCAGGGATGGAATGGGTGGGAATGATTTTATGTCTTTTCCTTTTTGGCTACCTCCCTTGTAAGGGGAAAAAAGCCTTGGTATATGTATGTATACACACACACACACACACACACACACACACACACACACACACACACACACACACACACACACACACACACACACACACACACACACACACACACACACACACACACATATATATATATATATATATATATATATATATATATATATATATATATATATATATATATATCGTATATAAAGAAAATCAAACACTAGGACAGCGGGGGAAGTACTATAACGTGAACCGTCACGACCCCAGGGACCGTGATGTTGGTGCTCACTTGGTAACTAGGTAGATAGAGATTACATAGTGCAGTTCGGGGAGTACTGGTGACAATAGATGCAGCAGGCAGGGGACAACAACAATGAAGCACCATTTAGTTGTGTGAGTGTACGGGACAGCGGCAGACACTTCTCAAGTGCACGTGTACAGTACGGGCGTGGGCAACACTCCCCGTCCATCCCATTGTTGTAGCGGAGGCAAACATCAAAGCGTGTTGCTGATTCTTTATGTAGAGTATTCAGTTTGCAACATAAGGTATCTGATTTAACTTAATTTAACTTTAGTTTTAATTTTACTTTTCATTATCTATTTTGTTTATTTTATTTTATTTATTTACCTATTTTTTTATTTTTTTATCAATTTATTTTCATTGATTGATTTTTTCTTTACTTTCATTTTTGTGTTTATCTCTATCTTTATTTTTTGTTTCTATTTCTATCTCTATTTCTATTTCTATTTTTGTTTTTATCATCATCCTTAATTTTGTTTGTATTTTCATCTATTTCATTTTTTTTCATTTGCACAGTGAGAGCCCAAAATGATCAAAGAACGATGACGACTGCATTTCTAGACATGCGCGCGCTCACATGCACACACATATACACACACACACACGCACACGCCACTCGATGGTAGCGTTCGCGGCCGCCACTACGGCGGTCCGGGTTCGAATCCCGCCCGGGGCTGAAATTATTTCAATATCGCTACGCTGCGAGTCGTTACTCCAACTCTCGTGGGCGGGGAGTTGGGTGTATGTGTGTGCGTGTAAGGTCACAGCATTACCCATAGATCGGTCATATATACAGGAGAAATTGACGATCTTCCCTTATGTTTCAGGACGATGAGCTGAAGCTGAACAACGTCTTCTACAAGCTGGGCCTCCACGACACCGAGCTGAAGGGGCTCAGTTCGTCCGCTCGACACATGACTTCGAGTACGCGAAGGATTGAGGCCAAGCTCAACAAGCACGCCTTCAACGTAAGTTCCACCTCCTCCTCCTCCTCCTCCTCCTCCTCCTCTTCCTCCTCCGTCCACAGTTTCCTCCTGGATAGATAAAATCACTCGGTGGCAGCTGGGTCGAAATGCCTAAAAGGTGCCAAGGTCATCATAAGGGAATGTCTTGCAGGATTTCCCTTGATTGAATAAAATCACCCGACGGCAGCCAGAGCCGAGGATTGTGAAAAAGGCTATACCCTCGGACATCTCGAGGGAGTTTTCTTTAGCTGACAAAATCCGTCTGGCTGCGTAAAAATATAAGTGAAATAAATTCATGAAAAAAGATAAATGGGATAAGATAAACAAATAAACGAATAAACAAATGAATAAACAGATAAATGGATGAATTAACAGATAGATGATAATGATAATAAATAAGAAATAATTAGAAAATAAACAAAAAATATTCAAGTAAATATATAAATAGATAAAAACAAACAAAAATAAAACAAATAAGATGGATTAAGTACATACGGAGACGCCCTTTAGCAATATGATTCTGACTTTATTAGTCAGCTGAGGACGGAAAGCCCTTTGTCGGGTTCAAGACCAAACATGTCCTCCACTTAAGAGGATTCTGTTCTGGCAAACACCAGGCCATTCTATTCAGCTTAGGATGACCCCTACTTGTCCGGTGAAGTGATCTTTAAACAATTTCTTCGCCTCAATAAGATTGTCTTGTCTTCACAAGAAAAAAAGTAATACAAAATAGGAATAAGATGATCCTGGCAGATCTTAAAAAAAAAAAAAAAAAAAAAAAAAAAAAAAATGAGAATAACTGATAATCCTGGCAGACACAATCGTCTGATCTTCACAAGAAAGAAAATATGTAAAACAAAATAAAAGATACTCCTGGCAGACACGTCTTTAATCCTTAAATGAATGTACGTGTGGAGCTCCATAGCGGAATGAAATCGCCTGGCGGCAGTCATGAAATAAAGGACGCCGTTTCTTCGGATGAATAAAATTACTTAGCGGCACCCAGAAAGATATTTACGCGGTCCCCGTCGTCTTTATATCAAGAGCCGACAAAATGTGTTACGATAATAAAGTAGATAAAAAAAAACCAGTTTAACAGATCATGAAAATTGACCAACACACATTCAAGGTTTCAAACCTAGAAGCTAATTCAAATCTCGGAACGATTCGTATATATTTTTCCTTTTCCAATAACTCTAACTTATTTAAAGATCTTTCACGACAACGTCAACTACAACGGCAGCTTGCCATACAGGCTGCCAGATGTACGATCTCACGCAGACTTCGAGCCTAGTCGAGACCAAGGTCTAAATATACAGGTCAGACCGTTAGAATTCTTCTGCGCAGCTTCTGACGTCATTTGGCTGAGTCCATTTTCTCTTTGTGATACACTGAAGAAAACTGTGAAACGCCAAGGAAGACAGGAACTATAATATTTTATATATTATATATATATATATATATATATATATTATATATCATATATATTATATATTCATATATATAGACAGGAACTATAATATTTTATATATATTTTATATAATATTTGTCAGAATATAAATAATTGCGTGGAGCGGTGCGAGCGAAGGCAACGTCATTTTCCAACGACGGACCAGCTTCAACTGACAGCTATAGGACCCGCTAAGTGCTAACCCCACTTTGAACAGCCAGGTGACGTTCACGGGCCCGCTGCGCCAACTCCCTCTAAATTCGGTCGGAAGTGGTTAGACCTTATATTCTTAGATCTTGGTCGAGACACCTGCTGGTGAGCTTTCCGTGGCTTGAATAAAATCACCCGGCGGCACTCTGACCTACAAAACAGCGAAGGAGCTTTAACCTTCTCGCTATGGTGACACTTTACATATTTTATTCTGACTAACACCAGACGATTTCATTCAGCCTGGAGATGGACAATGCAGCTTCACAGGAAAGCCCCTTGACTAAGGGGGATCAATCGAGCCTTGAACTGAAGCTGTGAAATGAATTAAATCGCCTGACGACAGAAAGAATACAATACACTAAAACTCACTGCTTGGTCTGCGAGCTAAATATAAACCTGCCACAACTGACCCGTTCACAGAATCATGCCTGGGTCTTGTTAGCTGGTAATTAAAGCTTGCGTAAACAAGTTTTCGATTTCATATGTAATGAAGGCCATTATGCTAAATTGAGTTCAGGCCAGCCCACTGCAGAACTGTCTTATCCCTGAGTACGGGAGATGATACTGCCAATGTGGTTTATTAGTTAATAACAACGATTTGTATAAACAAGGTGTTCCTTTCACATATAACTAATACAATTATGCTTAGTATCAGTCATCCAGGAGGTACCAAGATAAGAGGGAGGGAGGAGGGTGGAGGGAGTGGAATATATAGGAAATGGAATGGGTGGGAGTGGTTTCTATGCCTTTTTCTTTTTGGCTACCCCCCATGTAGGGGAAAAAAGCCTTTGGTATATGTATGTATGTATCAGTAAGAGAATTTCAATTAGATGAATAGAATTACCCTGCAGCGGTTGGAATAAATACACAAAGACGATGTGTGTTAATAAAGACAGGCCTTAACCCTGAAGTACACTAAGGGTGGGTGTAGGGCTCCCTCTGCTGAATAAAATCGCCTGACGGTAGCCGTAGTAGACGCACAAGGAGCCACTATTCCCGAAGGAGTGAGAGGGAGGTTTTTCATAACTGAATAAAATCGCCCGGCGACATGACGAACAAGCACACCAAGAGGGGCCACCACTCCCGCTCGAGTTACATCTCGGATGATAAGAAGAGAGAAAAAGAAGACTTGGGTCGTGGTGGTCGGGAGGGGGGGGGGTTGCCTGACCTCCTCCCTCTCAGCTCGAAAGGTCACATTTGAAGGCATCGCTGATCTAAAGACAAAGTCATATTTGAACGCATGTGTAGCCAACGCAACGAAAAGACGACCTAAGAACCAGTATTTCTTCCTCCTCCTCCTCCTCCTCCTCCTCCTGAGTCCTTAGCTCTTTTAACGTGGAGGGGGGGTTTCCCCTCGGCTGAATTAAATCGCCTGGCGGCAGATAAATTAAATGCTAAAATCGCAAAGCGTAGCGAAAAGGTGAAGCTCAATCTTTTAAAGAGCTCTGAAGGCTTTCCGGTGACTAAAACTTAGTCGATAAGGATAGTGAGAAATCACCTCATACGTATTACGTAAGCAATAGCTGATCTAATGTTAACACTGAACTCGACTAGATTCGTCTGCTCCTCGCCAGTAATGGTTTCCCAAGTGCCATGATTGAGAAAGGCTTCTCGAACCGGCTTAATAAATTCATGACTTCATCTACACAAAACCCACAGAACAACGACACAACAACTCTCACAATTTTTGCAGGATGTTCTACCAACAGCAAAAGCCACGAACAAGAACGTTAGGTAGAAAACATCTTAACAAAAGAAGAGTCACCTCTCCAGCAGGCATTCATACAAAGCTCGTTTGCTTCTGCCAACCTTCCCGTATAGTGAAACTCGTGTGAAATATTCATGTCCCTGCAAGAGAACCACAGGATCAAACCAGCGTTTATTCTTTATGTCCCCGAAGGAGGTGTACGCCCTTGACCATCACCCACGTTGAGATCACCAGAGCGCCTCCCATAAGAGGTGCACCAAGTACCACCGCTCGCAAGGGACTATATACACAACAGTTTTTACAAGGAACATCAAACACGCCCCTCAGTTCTAGAACTCTTTAGTAACATCAAGGTGATAGAAATAGTAATATCAGCATACCATAAACTTTTAATAACTGAAGCAGTACACATTGATCAAACCTAGTTTGAATAAAAAAAGCCATCCTCCCATCCCATCGGTATTATGCCAGTAACAAATCAACTGCCACATTTCAGGAACTTCAAGCAACTCACAGAGCACTGCCTTCTATCAACATTCGATCAATCCACGGAGCGTCTACCTGTTAATGACCGATTATTCTGTTACCTCACATACCCACGATTTATTTGTATAAAATACCTTAAAACGCGCTCATAGGTCATAGTCCCTTTTATACACTACCGTCCTTTTTATTTTTCTACAAACTTTTCTTCATTATACCACAAAACCCGATCTCGAGGACAGGTGATCTGTCCTGGACGTTGATTTCTCTGACTATTATTTTTCCTCTCTAAGACCGCTGATGGTCAGCATACGTCTAAGACAGTGGTTCTTAACCTTGTTGGAGGTACTGAACTCCGCAAGTTTCATACATGTATTCATCGAACCCTTCGTAGTTGGAAAAATAAAATGTGTTTTTTTTTTCTTCAAATTCAAAACATAGGAACTATATACTGTATTAGTGCACAAACTGTGCCATGGATCATTTGCACACGAAATCACTGTGTTCAAAGAACAAAACCAACAAAACATGAATTTCACATAAAACAAAAACATAATGAATATTTACTGCAAATCAATGTGACTTTTGCTGTTGCCTCTCAGAGACAATTTCAGAAATGCGCCGAACCGCCGAACGCCGGAAACTGACTCACCGAACCCAGGTTGAGAAACACTGGT
>NC_134794.1:25222910-25232910 GCF_046742065.1 Oratosquilla oratoria | reverse complement strand
TAGATCAGTCATATATGTGCTCTGACCTCTCCTCCGTAAGGGAAATAGCTGTCAATCACGAGTCCAACACGTGATCAAAGACCACGGTGAATCACACATAAACACACACACGCTATCTCTCTCTCTCTCTATCTCTCTCTCTCTCTCTCTCTCTCTCTCTCTCTCTCTCTCTCTCTCTCTCTCTCTCTCTCTCTCTCTCTCTCGCTCACACACACTCACACACACACACACACTCACACACACACACACACACACACACACACACACACACACACACACACACACACACACACACACACACACACACACACACACACACACACACAGAGAGCGAATTACAGGCCAATGTCAGACTAGCATGATAGCTAAATTGTTTGAGAAATGGAAGATCATGTGTTTCAAATCTAATAAGAGTAATAGATGTGTTACAACAGCGAAATGGACATGTGGACTGTACTTAGATCTGGAGATGGCCTTTGACAAGGTATCACGCAAACGACCATCGTAGAAATTGGAGCAAATTGGAGGATTGAAGGAATCCTCTAAAAATTGACAAAAGACTTCCTGTAAGACCGATAGATGAGAACAATAGAAAGGATTGGAATGTTAGGATGGAGAGATGTAACCAGTGGATTTCCACAAAGGCTCGGTACTGTCTGTCAATTGTAAAATTCTTTTGCATAAATGACATGATGGAAAGAACGAAGAGATACGTCAATTTCTTTGCAGACAATGAAAAGTGCAAGGAGTGTAAGGGACATGGATGACAGATATACACTGAGACAAAAGCTCCAGAGAGGATTTAGGTCAGGAGACGAGGTCCCGACTAACGAGGAAGAACCTCGAAATTGCGAGTATCTCCTCGTTACGCTGGACTAAATAATAATATACGGATAAAACGCATTCACCGTCAACGGCCTTGTGATGCTTTTGCAAATGCAAGGTTCCAGAGTGCAGGTGGGCATCTGAACGACGCCATATTGTGCATAAACTTAGTGTGTATTAGTCTGTGTGTATAATGCTGTGAAGGCACGTGTTTTTGTGTTTATTGTCTATTGTTTATCGGTACCGCAATGTCAACATTTGTCGTTTGTATTTTTTTTTTTTTTATTCATCGATCATGTTGGTTTGAAACATTGCAATCTGCTTTGTACACACGTTGTGTGTATTAGTCTATGCGTGTGTGTGTGTATGCATGTATGTGTGTGTGTGTGCGTGTGCGTGTGTGTATGTGTGCGCACCCTGTGAATACAAGAGCATTGTGTTGCTAAGCGGCGGTACCAGTGTGTACCAGTGTGTACCTCCCAGTAACCGAATACCCATGCAGGCATACCACCTCGCATTTCACGCACTCTGGTTTCATGTCAATACTGTATCAAATTATCATTACTTAATATCTATTACTAATTTTAACATGTTTAGTTAGTTTTCTCTTCAGGCTTCCATTTTATAACTAGAATGTTTACATTTAGAAAGGAATGGACTTCGGGAAGATTGTATGGACACATAATGAGATAAAAAAAACACTTTGATTAAAAAGCTTTTGATACTCTAGTGTGAGATTTATTAGGTTTTCGAAGTTCCTTCATCCTTTCCTCGTCTATGTAACATGATGTCCCTCTTACATTAGTCAACAATTTATGGCCTTATAAATTTCCCCCACCCCCCTGTAATCTTTTTGAATTTTCCTGGTACTTCTCACTCTCACATGCAAACGTAATTGTATTCACCTGTGATATATAATCCTTCAATTCCCACCTTTTAAAGGTCACATTCGATTCACTAATGCCCCTAATGATCCGATTTCACTGAACAAAAGGTTTAATTTTTTATATTTTTTCTTTGTGTTCATGTGTAATTTTTGCCAATATTGTTACTCGCTTATAAAATATCCACCAAGTTTGATTTTCTCTTTAATTTTTTTTTACCTGTGGATATGTTTGCCGATACTGTTACTCGCTTTTAATTTTTCACCAAGTTTAATTTTCTCTTTATAAAATTTCACTTGATTAACATACACTGACGATATCCTATCTCTTATCTAATTTTTCATACCTGTGGATATGTTTGCCGATACTTTTATGCCAACTTAATCCTTCCAAGCCATTTTATTCAGCTGATGGAAACCTTCATTCTACAAGTTATGTTCACATCCTTTTGCTTCTATAACTCTGTCGTCACTTCCGGTCAGGCGTGTGTGCGAGCGGCTGGACGCGCGTCGGGCATCTCTGCTATTGGATAGGCCGAGAGGAGGTCTCCTACACGGAAGCAGTAGCCCAGTGCACCTCTAAGGGCGGGATCCTTCTCAGCCTCGAGCACCAGCAGGACACCCGGGACTACGATGACCACTTCAAAGCCCTCAAGGATCACCTTCGGAAGGAAAGTGAACATGGTAAAATACTTTTTTCTTTATAATAATAATGATAATGATAATAATAATAATAGTAATAATAATAATGATAATAATAATAATAATAATAATAATAATAATAATAATAATAATAATAATAATAATAATAATAATAATAATAATAATAATAATAATAATAATAATAATAATAATAATAATAATGATAATAATAATAATAATAATAATAATGATAAAAATAATAATAATAATAATAATAATAATAATAATGATAATGATAATAATGATAATAATAGTAATAGTAATAGTAATAATAATAATGATAAATAATAATAATAATAATAATAATAATAATAATAGTAATAATAATAATAATAATAATAATGATAATAATAATAATAATAATAATAATAATAATAATAATAATAATAATAATAATAATAATAATAATAATAATAATAATAATAATAATAAATAATAATAATAATAATAATAATAATAGTAATAATAATAATAATAATATAATAATAATAATAATAATAATAATGATAATAATAATAATAATAATAATAATAATAATGATAATGATAATAATAATAATAATAATAATAATAATAATAATAATAATAATAATAATAATAATAATAATAATAATAATAATAATAATAATAATAATAATAATGAAAATGATAATGATGATAATAATGATGATGATAATAATAATAATGATAATGATAATAATGATAATAAAAATAATAATAATAACAATAGTTAATAATAGTAATAATATCAATAATAATAACAGTGATAATATAATAATAATAATAATAATAATGATAATAATAATAATAATAATAATAATAATAATAATAATAATAATAATAATAATAATAATAATAATAATAATAATAATAATAATAATAATAATAATAATAATAATAATAATCATCATCATAGTAAGGGAGGTAGTCAAACAAAACAAAAGCATAGAAACCCCTCCCACCTATTCCATCCTCTACACACTCCACTCCCCTCTACCCTCTTAGCTTCTCCTGGATGACGGGTCATCCCTGCATCTTGTATACTGCCCAGGATCGGAAGCAGTGTCGCAAGACACAGCACATCCACAGCAAGACCGCTTCATTAAATTGGTGACCCTCCGTCCCCTCAAGCAGAAAAGGATAAGATGGGGAGAAATCCCTTCGGGCTGCGTCAATTTATTTCTCATACATACTCCCTCACCCCCCATCCCCCACCCACTCTCTCTCATGCATCATAGCATCATCTATACATAACCATTCTCAATTTACTCCATCTTCTGTCCTCTCCCGTCGTTTCTCAGCAGATATTCCCCTCTCCCAATGCCCATTTTACCCCATTCATCCAACTCATCCTAGGTCGACCCCTCATGTTCACTCCTTCCACCTCTGCCTCCCACACCTCTTTTACTGGTCTTTCTTTACTCATTCTTCTCATGTGTCCAAAACATCCCAATACTCTTTCATCAACCCTATCTCCCAACTCCCTTTCCACCCTTGTTCTCCTCTTCACCAACTCGTTTCTCACTCTATCTAGCCTAGTAACCCCTATCATACTTCAGAGGCAACTTATCTCAAACACATTCAAACTCCTTCTCTCTTCCTCCATCATGTTCCATGTTTCTGCCCCCACAGTGCTATCGGCACAATCACTCCTTCATACAATCTCCTCTTAGCATCCATTCCCAAATGTCTATTTCTCATTACATTTTTTAATCCACCAAGGCATTTACTCGCTTCCCTCAATCTACATTATACCTCCACCCCCACTCCTCCCTTTCCTGCCACATTCACACCCAAGTATCTAAAACTATCCTCTTACTCCAGTCTCTTTCCCTTAATACTCACTTCCAATCTGCTGCCACTCTCTCCCCTTGCACATTCCATTACCTTACTTTTGCCCACATTTATCTTCAATTTCTTTCTTTCGCACACCTTCTCAAACTCTGTCACTAACTTCCTCAATCCCTCCTCTGATCCTGCCACAAGCACAGTGTTGTCAGCAAACAACAACTGGCTTATCTCTCACTTTTCTCCATTTTCTTTAACCATCTCCAGTCCCTGACCCACTACCCTTGCATTTACCTCTCGCACCACCCCATCCATGTATAAATTGAACAGCCAGGGCGACATAACACATCCCTGACGAAATTCCACCTTTACTTCAAACCACTCACTCTCTCCATTTCTAATCCTAACACAAGCTCTACTACTCTCGTAAAAACTTTTGACTGCTCTTAAAAGCTTTCCTCCTATCCCATATATCTACAATACCTCCAACAGTGCCTTCCTGTCTACCCTGTCATAAGCCTTTTCCACATCTATAAAAGCCCAAAATACATCCTTACCTTTTCCTAAATATTTCTCACATATCCACCTTACCACAAAAATCTGATCCACGCAATCCCTACCTGTCCTAAACCCACACTGTTCCTCACCAATTACTCCCTCTGTTCCTCTCCTAATCCTCTCAATCAAGACCCTCCCACAAGCCTTCCCAACTACATCTAACAAACTAATTCCTCTCAAACTACTATTACTACTTTTTTTTTTTAATACGACCTCCATCCTCGTGGAACTGTACGGTGGAAGCAATGAGGATCTTTGTCCCACAGACACAGTTCATTGGCCCCTCTCCCGCCAATGACTATGGTGTACGACACTTTTATTTATAAATTTAATAAATCCTAATACAGAAGTTTATTTATACTACTGTCAACCGCCGTCTGCTCAAAATCTAGGTTTTGTACATGTGCTGATTTGGGCGATGGGGACCTGGTACCTCTCAGGCATAGAAAGGCTGATTTTAGGAGTGAGAATGACAGTCTACTTCTCATCCATGCAACAATGCTGTTTTTTGGCTGTTGTTTCTTTTCAACCATCACCTCTGCCAGCCGAGCGTAGAATGCCTTTGCTCTAGGAGCCATCCCACCTGAAGTCGTAAACGTTATAGGAGTGAATGAGCCCTGGTCCAGATTTTGTATACGCTCTTCGTACATCCTGATCTTATCATACTCGTTCCGGGAGTAGGATTCCTCAATGGTTAGGATGTTGTAACAGGGGGCCATCGGATCAAATATTCGCACGTCAAAGAAAGCCAATTGTCACCGTGTCCAAAAACCTCTTGCGCTGACATCCACTCTTGCTTCATCTGATGTGTTGGACGTGCGGTATCTGAAGTTCTCCCCTCCTAGTGGGAGTAATGTTGGTTCGATAGTCACATCCTTGCACACCTCCATAAGCATTTGGGCAGTGAGATCCCTTACCTCATCATGTCGCATGCAAATATATCTACCCTGCTTGCACAACGCCGCACGGTCTGGAGTAAACTGTACAGCACAGGAACATCTGTTAGGCAGCCCTTCCAATGGCTGTCCATACCTCAGGGCAATGGCATCCGTGAATTCTCTTTTGTTTAGGGTGAACCCCTTTGCCCTGATTGGTAGTGCTGTCAGTCAATTGGACGCCCCAACTTCCTGCGACATTGTTATCTTTCTTTTTATACAATTCGATAGCCGAGCTAAAAGTGCTCGAATTTCCTCCTTCTGCCTCTCTTCCCTTCCCTTTGAAATGTTTCTTCTAATTTCTCTGATTTCCTCCACGTTAGTCTCCTTCCATTGATCTTGTGACACGATGTTGTTTGTCAAGGAGGACGTGAGTTTCAGGGAGTATCAGTGTTCTATGGCGGCAAGGTTTAGCGGGTTGGAGATGCCTCTCTTCTTCTTTTATTGTCCGTCCGTTGGTGATGGCCGGAATTAGCTCGTTTCTGGTGGTTTCTTCAAGGGGTCTTAGTAGGTCGGTGATGTTCGGTACCGTCCTTAATATTTAGTTCTACTTATGTTCAACCCCATATATGAATGCGGCATATGCCGCCTGCTGTTCGGTCTTTGTAAGTTGGCTAGAAGCCTAACTTCCGCCACCCATTCGTTAACTTTCTTTTCAACATATTGCTTTTTAAAAGATTCAGAGCCGATCACTGCACCGAGATGTCTTTCGCCCTTTTTTTGTAACCTTCACTGTTTTCAAAGAGGATTTTGGCATTGTCAAAGTACTCTGGCTTCACTGTGAGGACAGACTTCTTCGCCTTCGGGATTTGACCCAAGTCCGGGCCGTGTGCCAGCACCAGATCCCACCACTTTTTTAAGTCAGCTACTTTTCCTACCCCCGTGAGATCATCTGCATATGCTACCTGTTTGACCCTGGTGTCCTCATATTGTATCCTCTGCTGCAGGTGCATAAGACCAGCGCGTACATTGCCATGGCCATCGGGTCTCCCTGAGAGGTGCCTTCTGCGGATTTGATGATCTCCACTTTCGTCTTTTTTCTCAACCCTGTTGGTGACAAATAGATTTGCAGATTCTCTGTACTTGTTCTCCACGTACTTGGCCAATACTGGGCACTTAATTCTGATGTTGTGTATAGTAGCCTTTCTATTTAAGTTGTTGAATGCGTTGGATACATCGACTAATAAGACTGCTTCGCAGTCTGATTCCTCGAATATCTTCCTCATGGCTTGGATTGCTGCCTCGGAACCTGCCTGTTGCCCCGCGTACACCTGCAGGTTGCCAGCCGCTTCTCGCACCTCGTCTTTTGCGACTTCCATGATGGTTTTTCCTATTATTATTCTCAACACCCCATCTATACCAATCGACTTCTTATCCAGCGGGATAAGTCTGCACGCTGTGTATGCCTCCAGGTGCTGATATTCTTCAGTCGCCAGTTTCTTCGCCAAACCAGCGATGGGCTCCTGCAGTCCCCCCTGCTGTCGTTCCAAATAGGCTGGTGCTAAGGAGACATTTCCACCCAGACGCATCTAAGCCCGATGGTCCCGCCGCTCCTTGGGTGTGTAGAGCAAGGTTCCAGATCCTTTCTCGTGTGATATTGCCAAAGACTACCATGTGGGGTGGGTGGTAGTCACCACTGAATTTAGAGTCCAGGTTTGCCGGATTTGCTTTTGGATGTTTTTCATTCAGGATCTTTAGCGTTTCCTCGTTTAGGGGTAGAACTCCAGGGTCTTCATTCTCCCCTGCGAGTGACCTCATGGTACCTTTCCCTGCCTCATCTTGTCTGCAAAATTCCTGGCTCTATCTTCTAGACTTTTCTTTCTGTTGGTGCCCTTGTTGAGTATCTCTTGAATGGCCTCTGCTTCCATCAAGAGTTGCTCCACTTCTCCCTTTTCCCACTGTTCCATCCTCCGTTGCAATGCCTGGACATTCACCGAGTGCTTAGATTTCCTGTGGGTCCTCTGACATGTAAGGTGTGGAAGGATAGCTATCGCTTTGAATACCATCGGGGCGCAGGGATATGGGTTTATGAATCACAATGGCAAAAGCCGACAAGACTGTGAGAATAAACACCTTGTGAGATCGAAACCTTTATTAGTACTACGTTTCGCTTGTTAAAGCTTTTTCAAGTACAGACATGACACACACTCTGAGCACATATAAGCCAACAGGGAAGGAACTGGGAGAGGTTATCAGGGAGGGTGGGTGGTAGGTGGAGGGGGAGGAGGGGGACGGGTGGGACTTGGTGGAGACAAAGGAGGACATTTCGGACAGTTTGTTGAAGTGGACTAAGGGGGACATTTCATACATTTATTTAATGCGGGTAACAGATGGATTATAGGAGGGGCGATGTTAAACATGCCTCTGTTCTGCTCAATGGTTTTGAAGCTTTGAATGGCGGCCGCTTCGAGGCATTTTCTCCTCATCCTATCTGGTTCACTAAACAGAAGTTCTGCGTTATCCCAATCCATCAGGTGGTCGTTGGTGTTCCGGTGGAGAAGGGGGGCGTTGGTGGTGATGTTGTTCCGGGAATCGTAGCGATGCTCCCGGATCCGGGTCTTCAGGTCACGGGAAGTCTCGCCAATGTAAACTTTATCACATCCAGCACAGGGTATGCGGTAGACACCAGCGTTTTTTCCCCACATCTCGTCCTGGCTGTCATTCCTTCTTGAAAGCTCTTTGATAGTTCTGCTGGACTGGCCCACTACCTGAATGTTGCAACGCCCAAGTGTCCGGGTGAGGGTGGCGGTGACGCTGCTGGCTGGAAGGATAAGCCTCCTAGCTGGATCTTTTGTTGGTTCCCGGACACTTGGGCGTTGCAACATTCAGGTAGTGAGCCAGTCCAGCAGAACTATCAAAGAGCTTTCAAGAAGGAATGACAGCCAGGACGAGATGTGGGGAAAAAACGCTGGTGTCTACCGCATACCCTGTGCTGGATGTGATAAAGTTTACATTGGCGAGACTTCCCGTGACCTGAAGACCCGGATCCGGGAGCATCGCTACGATTCCCGGAACAACATCACCACCAACGCCTGTGTTATCCACCGGAACACCAACGACCACCTGATGGATTGGGATAACGCAGAACTTCTGTTTAGTGAACCAGATAGGATGAGGAGAAAATGCCTCGAAGCGGCCGCCATTCAAAGCTTCAAAACCATTGAGCAGAACAGAGGCATGTTTAACATCGCCCCTCCTATAATCCATCTGTTACCCGCATTAAATAAATGTATGAAATGTCCCCCTTAGTCCACTTCAACAAACTGTCCGAAATGTCCTCCTTTGTCTCCACCAAGTCCCACCCGTCCCCCTCCTCCCCCTCCACCTACCACCCCCCCCTCCCTGATAACCTCTCCCAGTTCCTTCCCTGTTGGCTTATATGTGCTCAGAGTGTGTGTCATGTCTGTACTTGAAAAAGCTGTAACAAGCGAAACGTAGTACTAATAAAGGTTTCGATCTCACAAGGTGTTTATTCTCATATGGGTTTATATATGCTCTTAATAGATGGGTCATTTCCTCTATTAGGCCTTTGGTTGCATTGCATTTGGGCGGGGTGAAGAGTTTTCCTGGGGAGAAAGCAAGTATCCTGTTCTAGGCGTCGTCCAGCCACTCCTTAATCCTGGACTACTGCCACGTCTACCAGAACCTGCCCTCCTCTCTCCCACCCTGCTGCTCTTGATGACGTGGGCTTTCGTCTTTCGGTCTCAAGTTCATGGGATCACTTCCCTCTTCTGAGTCTCATTCACAGGATCACCACCTACGTTGATCTCCACCAAATCGCTCACATCCTCCACATTCTCCACATCCTCTCCCAGTTGACCACTCCCCGCCTCCGGAGGTTGTTGCTTCCCTTGATTTCTGCATTTCCCTCCTGAGGCCATCTCATTTTCATAATCCGTATGTTTTCCTTCATCGCCATTTAATGGTCCAATGCCGCAGGTAAGCGTTTTCTTCTTATTCGCATAACTGTAGAATTCTTTAGGATTCGACTTGCTTGCCTCAGCAATATACTCTTCAAGATCTTTCTTACTACGCTTTATCAGTGTTTTGGTTTCGCGGCGAATTCTATCTAGTGTTAGTTTATCGTCTTGGCTTTTAGTTGATAAATATTTTTTGTACGCACTCTTTTTACGAGAGAGGTTTACTAATTTCCCTATTCCACCACTTTGGTTTACTTGTTGCAGGACGTCTCTCACGATAGGGAACACAGAGATTTACAGCATTGTTTAGGTCCTCGGTGAAGTTTTCCCACGCTTTATCAATATCAGTCTCGTTCGAAGTTGTACTCCAGTCTAAGTTTTCTAGTAATG
>NC_134794.1:25152910-25215410 GCF_046742065.1 Oratosquilla oratoria | reverse complement strand
TTGTGCTGGGACTGATGACTTCCCCCAGTGACCTTCCACAGGGACTCAAATTGACCTTTCCCTCTTTCTTCAGTAACCTTTCCCAGAGACCTTTCCTACTTCTCACAGTGACCTCAACCAAGTACTCCTCTTGTCCTCTCCTACTTCTTCCAGTGACCTCATCCAAGCGGTCCCGATGACCTATCCTACATCTCCTAATAACCTCACTTGATAAGCAGTACAGGTAGGTCTGCAGACATTATTCTTCACTAAAACTTCGCCTACATGAACCCTTCAAGATAGATAGTTATAGTACTTCTCACCCTCTGAGAGAGGGGAAAAACTTGAGTCTTCGGTGTTTGTGTCAACAGTTTTATTGTACTGTTACATAGATTTGTTATAATCGTTGGCATTCATCAGCGCCTATGACAAGACCCTTTCACGTGATGTTGAAATCATGAATGATCATCATTGGTGAGACATGTAGTAACACATTTGTAAATCACATCTAACACCACAGTCGGACCAAAGAAAGAGTTACATACATATACTAAAGGCTTTTTCCCCTTACACGGGGGGTAGCTAAAAAGAAAAAGGCATAGAAACCATTCCCACCCTTTCCATCCCCTACATATTCCACTACACTCCACCCTCCACCCTCCCTCTCATCTTGGCACCTCCTGGATGACGGGTCATCCCTGCATCCTGTCCACTGCCCTGGGTCAGAAGTAGTGTCTCAAGACGGAAAGAAAGAGTTGAGTAAGCGAAACTATATATGTCACATAAGGGTTGAGGTAATGACGTTTCTTCTTTTTCAAGTTCCTTTCCTTTTGTAAGAGGTTGCTATTAAAGACAGCACCCTCTTTCCACTTTGTACTACTGAAGAGGATTGAAGTGAGCAATCGAAATATTTAGTTTCGCTTACTTAACTCTTTCTTTCGTCCGACTGTGGTGTTAGTTGTGATGAATGATCATGTTCAAACCTTGAACAATGAGACTAAAAAGGTATTCTTGACACTGAAGATATTGAATATCAAAATAGCCAAAGCTATTAGCGCAGTTGACTTCAATCAAAATTGTTTACGTGAGAACCTGTGCCCAAGTGTGTGTGTGTATATATATATATATATATATATATATATATATATATATATATATATATATATATCAACAAAAACCCACTGTGTTGGATAAGAAGAAATGAAATAAATAGATTCCATATATTTCGATCACGGACTGTGATCCTCTTCAGTGGTATTCCACTGAAGAGGATCACAGTCCGTGATCGAAATATATGGAATCTATTTATTTCATTTCTTCTTATCCAACACAGTGGGTTTTTGTTGAAATTTACTAATGTGTTACGACATTACTTTGTAGTTATATATATATATATATATATATATATATATATATATATATATATATATATGAGTGGTAGGGTGGTGAGTTTAAACGCCAAGAATCCGTTGAAGTTTTATTTCTGACGTTTCGTCCAACTAGGACTTCTTCAGAGTGTACACAAATAGAACAATGACAACTTATATACCCGCACAGCTCACCCCGTTCCCCCTCGGTCAATGCTGCTGCCATCTCTCTTTCGTCTTGCCTCATGGATGATTAGTCCGCTTGCTATCCTCGCCAGCTTGACGAAACCGTCCCGATGGTTGCTGCATGGGAGTGAGGTAATGTATGCTGCCTCAATTGTCCTCCTTTCCTTTCTATTGAGTCCAGTATGGAGCACCTCTGTTTTTTCCCAATCCGGCAAGTGGCCAAATTTGTCGATGTGTACCACTAAAGAGTTAGACGTCCGGTGGGCTTTGATGTCATTTTTGTGCTCAGTTGTCCGCTTGTGAATTCCTCTGCTAGTTTCGCCATAGTAACTAGCGGGGCAGGTTTTACAAGGAATTCTATAAATTAAACTGTTGTCTTCGTTTTCTATTTTGTTTCTAATTTTATTTCTCACAACGTCGCCAATTTTTACCCCCGTGCTGAATGCCAGTTTCAGGCCTGCCTTGGTGAGATTTTGTTCCATGACGTTTGAGCACTTGGAGTTGGGAACGGACAGATACCCACGGTTCTCATCATTAGCCTCTTTTCCTTTGACACCCCTATTTCTTATTTGTAACGCCTTTTCCTTATTTCTATATAAAAAGCCTGCTGGGTAATATAATTTTTTGAAAATATTAAAAATGCAATTAATTTCCTCCTGGAGAAATTCCTCACTACATATCCTAAATGCTCTCAGGAAAAAGCCTATAACGATTCCACTTTTTATTTTGTTGTGGTGTGCGGAGAAGAAATGCACGATGTCGTTTTTGTTTGTGCATTTTCTGTGGACTGAAAATGCTGTCTTGTTACCACGTCTCCATACTACTGTGTCTAGAAAGGCCAGATGGTTATCTTTCTCACGTTCCATTGTGAAATGGATGTCACGTACTATCTTGTTTAACTCTTGTAACTTAACATCCAAATCAGTATCTGCGGGTGCGACGACGAGTACATCATCCACATACCGCATCCAGGTGGAGTCTTGGCCCATTATTCCTATGAAATTGTCTTTCTCTAGTACCTCCATGTACAGAGAGGCTAACACGGCACTGAGAGGACTTCCCATAGCAAGCCCACGACACTGAATATATTCTTCGTTGTTGAAGATTAGAGGACCAAATTTTATACAAAGGGAAATTAGTTTTAAATAATCCTTCTTACCTACAGGCAAATCCTCGTCTTTTACGTCCTTGACTACCTCCTCAGCAGCTTTTAATGCCCCGTCAATAGAAACATTCGTAAAAAGGCTGGTTATATCATACGAAACCATGGTCTTATCTGATAGATCTACGTCCTTCAACCTGTCGATCAGGTCACTTGAGTTTTTAAGGTGGGCTTTGCTCAATGATCCTAATCTGGCAGACAAGGGTTTGGCCAAGTATCGGGCCAATTTGTGTGGGGCACTGCGGATCCCGGATATGATAGGCCTCATGGGAATGTTGGGTTTGTGCGTTTTTGGTAGTCCACGCATACTGGGTGGTCTAGGAGTTTCTTCCAGTAACCCCACTAATTTCTTGCCTCTGTTTGATTTCATGAGGGGGTAAAAATTGGCGACGTTGTGAGAAATAAAATTAGAAACAAAATAGAAAACGAAGACAACAGTTTAATTTATAGAATTCCTTGTAAAACCTGCCCCGCTAGTTACTATGGCGAAACTAGCAGAGGAATTCACAAGCGGACAACTGAGCACAAAAATGACATC
This sequence comes from Oratosquilla oratoria, assembly GCF_046742065.1. Taxonomy (NCBI): domain Eukaryota; kingdom Metazoa; phylum Arthropoda; class Malacostraca; order Stomatopoda; family Squillidae; genus Oratosquilla; species Oratosquilla oratoria. The sequence goes on along the minus strand of NC_134794.1, from coordinate 25,212,178 downwards.
AAAGCCCACCGGACGTCTAACTCTTTAGTGGTACACATCGACAAATTTGGCCACTTGCCGGATTGGGAAAAAACAGAGGTGCTCCATACTGGACTCGATAGAAAGGAAAGGAGGACAATTGAGGCAGCATACATTACCTCACTCCCATGCAGCAACCATCGGGACGGTTTCGTCAAGCTGGCGAGGATAGCAAGCGGACTAATCATCCATGAGGCAAGACGAAAGAGAGATGGCAGCAGCATTGACCGAGGGGGAACGGGGTGAGCTGTGCGGGTATATAAGTTGTCATTGTTCTATTTGTGTACACTCTGAAGAAGTCCTAGTTGGACGAAACGTCAGAAATAAAACTTCAACGGATTCTTGGCGTTTAAACTCACCACCCTACCACTCATTCTGTCTTCACACCTCAATATATATATATATATATATATATATATATGTATATATATATATTCATGTATGTATATATTTATACAAAACAAATCGCTAAGGACACGTGACAACAAGACTTACAGAAACCACTTGGAAAATAAAAGAAATGAATACCAAAAGTTTTCGTCTATTCAAGATGATGTCTTGAATAGACGAAAACTGTTCGGTATTCATTTATTCTATTTTCCAGTTGGTTTCTGCAAATATATACACACACATGTATACACATATATACATATATATATATATATATATATATATATATATATATATTTTTTTTTTTTTTTTTCCGTTGGGCAAGCGTATTAAGACGAGGAAACCTTCCTTCGGCAGTCAAAGTGTCAACCCTTTGTGAAGTAAGGTGTTTTCTCTTAAATGAATAAATTGTCTTGGAAGGAGCAAAATAAGAAAGAAAACGGTTATCACGAATAGGTATTCGATATGTGTTTCCATCATTCAGAGAAGTCCTTTATTTATTTGTTTATCTATTCATTCATCTATTTATCTATTTATATCTATTTATCTTAATATATGGGTGCTTATTGAAAGGGTTTTGAGCGGGTGCTTGAAAAGACTCCCGTCATGTTAAGCCTGAGACTATAGGAGTGGCACCATCACGGAAGGCGCTACACCAAAGCTTTCTCATAAAACACTGTCTCTTGTTGCTTGTCCACTGATATCATAAACAGGGATATGTTCATCTTGGACAAGAAGAAGAAGAAGAAGAAGAAGATTCAGCGAAGACATATCCGAGCTGACTTCGCCGTGATCTCTCTCTGAACTCATTATTTCCGTGTTAAAGGCTCGAATCATAAGCAACAAATGATGACTCTCTCCCTCTCTCTTTCTCTCTTTTTCTCTCTCTCTCTCTCTCTCTCTGCATCTGCATAATTAGTTTTTTTTAAGAGAACATAACTTTTTAAATGTAGATACAAGCTTATATTAAGGTGTGTATTCGTATGCGCAATATGAACTGCAGTCAGTATAGGTGTTTACTTTAATGTGTGATGTCACTTTCATTCATGACAAGGAATTGGGACATTCAAAAGCAAAGACTCTCTTGGGGAAGGATGACGAAGCTGAAGGAATTCGAAGTGCAGGAGCTATTGGGCAAAGGAGGCATCGGCTCTGTCTACCGAGCCAAGCGGATCATCGATGGCCAGGAGCAAGATCTAAGGATATAAGGTCTAACCACTTCCGACCGAATTTCGAGGGAGTTGGCGCAGCGGGCCCGTGAACGTCACCTGGCTGCTCAAAGTGGGGTTCCCGGGTCCTATAGCTATCAGTTGAAGCTGGTGTGTCGTTCGGGAATGTCGTTGCCTTCGCTCGCACCGCTCCACGCAATTAGTTATATTCTGACAAATATTATATAAATATATAAAAAATATTATAGTTCCTGTCTATATATATGAATATATGATATATATGATATATAATATATATATATATATATATATATATATATATATATATATATAATATATAAAATATTATAGTTCCTGTCTTCCTTGGCGTTTCACAGTTTTCTTCAGTGTTTCACAAAGAGAAAACGGACCCAGCCTAATGACGTCAGAAGCTGCGCACAATAATTCAAACGGTCTGACCTGTATATTTAGACCTTGGCTAGGAGGTCGCACTGAAGAAAGTGCCCTTGGCGCGGATGAAATCATATAGATGTCGCAACGGGAAGAGAATCCCGAAGGAAGCTGCGCTTCTGAAGAAGGTGCAGAAGGTGCCCGGCGTCATCAAGCTGTATGATTATTTTATCGCCAATGATAATTTCTATATGGTAATGGAACTTATTCCGTCGTCCATGTCGTACGATTATATAGAAAACGACAACGACCTATCGAAAGTAGAAGTCCGAAGACTGTTCAAAAAGATTGTCACAACTATAAAAGGATGTTTTGAAGCTGGGGTCTCCCATAAAGATATCAAGCCAGAAAATATACTGCTCTTCAGGGACAAGAGTTCAGGCCAGCTTGATATCAAAGTAATCGACTTTGGTTGCGGAGAGCGCATTACGAGTTACAAAGGAACGGACACAGGCGGAACTCGAATTTACTAGCCTCCAGAATACATCAAAGGCGGCGAGTTCCTGCACATGCCCGCAACAGTCTGGAGCCTGGGCACTCTTCTTTACTACATGGTGTGCCGCCGTGATCCTTTCTACACAGACGCCTCCATATGTAGGGCCAGTCCGTCATTCCCGAAGAACGTTCCGAACCTTTGCCGTGACCTAATAATGCGATGCTTCGCAAAAGACCCTTGGGGCCGCCCCTCACTCCACGGAATACTGTCCCATCCGTGGTTGGAGAATGAATCATCTTGCCTCTCCTTCGAAAAGGACGGAAAGACGGATTTCACTACCGAAGTGGAGCTCGAAACCACCAACGTCGCCCGGAGAAATCCTAAAAGGAAAAAACGCCCGACGAAGCCACAAAACGTCTCTTTAACGACAAAGAAGAAAGGAAGGAAAAGAGACCATACTGAAGAGGATGACACGCTTCGTGGGAGAAAGAGGCGATAAAAATGATAATGCGCCCACTACAGTAATGGGACCACGGCTTGAGAGTCTTTGGACTTATTGATTTGTGCCACAACGGCCATTAGAAAAAATGCATGTTGTTAAGAAAAAGAAGATCCCTAAGGAAGAGGTTAAGTCGGTGCCAAGTAATTGGAAAAAAAGTCTAAATCTGTTATGAGAAAAGCAGAGAAAGGGGAAAGCTGCAATATGTGACAAGATACAAGAACTTTCCAAAGGTAAAAAGTGCCAAGTTCAGAAATGGCGAACACATCATGCCCTTTAGAATTCTGTGGAAACTGACAACTGTCTGGTTCAGCCCAACCAAAACAAGACATCGTAAGAAAATGGGATTTCCAAGAAGTTTTAAATAAAGGGCATTGGTCCCTCAAGCGGCAGAGGGTTTCCCTCAGCTGAATAAAAACCTTTGGCGATGCTTTCAATATACAAAAACTCGACCGTCTTTGTTCATAAAGGATGGCCGTCGTTCAAAGGCTCATTGCGATGGTGTTAATTCTTAAGCCTTGTTGAGATGGGGCTAGTTTAGTGGCCGCAAGGACTAGCAACTTGAAAACTACTCTACATGCACAGTGTGAACAGAAAGTTAGTTAACTTCCCTCCAATTTATTCTAGTGACAGCACTTACTTGACAGGGACGTCACCTTGCAGCTAGGACTAGCGGCTACTAAACTAATCCCGTGTCAACAAGACTTTAAGCAATGTAGTTCAGTTCGAAGCTTTAAGATTCGTTTGAATAAACACCTAAACCAGATGCTGTAATGCCTGCCATTTATTTTATGTTATTTGTTTATTTGTTTTTAGTATTTGTCTGTTTATTATCATTTTCTTGATTTTCATTTATTATTAGTTATCTGTCAATCTATTGTTATTTACTATTTACCTGTTTGTTTATTATCTATCTATGCATTTACTCATCTTATTTAATATTTATGTTATTATAACTTTTATGCATTAATCTATTTATTTATTTATCATTATTATATTATTTTTCGCATCCGACATAGTTATAGACCAAAAGGTCTCCTGTCGGCATGCTCCTCCTTTGTAATCCTTTGTAATTCAGCTAAATGGAATCATCAGGTGACAGTCGTTAAGTCTACATCAGTCTCTGCCTCGTGCCTTTCACACCCTCCGCTCAGCGCTCCCTACGAGAAAGTAATACAACATGGCACATACCACAAACAGCAACAGCTCCAAGAAACTTGAAGATATGGTGGAGAGTCTCGTGAAAGCAAGAGAAGAGGACAGACAGTTCCTTTTGCAAGCAAGGAAAGAAGACCAGCAGTTTCTAAGCGAGCTAAAAGCGATAGTCATACAATAAAGGCTAGAGATACAAGATCTCAAATCGACTGTAGTTAATCTCCAAGCTAGAGTGAAAGACCTAGAGTAGTACACGAGGAGAGAAGAAAGCCGTGAAAGGTGATTCCGACTATAGTGTGGATAACAATGGACGGAACATTGTAGAAAATCAAGTGATCCATTCTCTAAGTAACAAGGAAATACAGATCAGAAACACAGAGATATCAGCTTGCCATACACTGGGAAAAAGAAAACAGGACGGTACCCAAAATGTAATCGTGAGATTCGTATCAAGAAAGTCGAAGGTGAACGTGCTGAAAAACGCCAAGAAACTGAAGGGGACGGGCATCTACGTGAATGAGCACCTGACGAAACGAACCGGAGAGATTGCCAAAACAGCACGCGACATGAGGAAACAAGGGAAGATCATCTCGACATGGACAAGAGACTGCAAGGTGTATATCAAGTGCAGGGATGAAAAAGTACATCAGGTAAGTAGTCTTGAACAATTAGTTGAATTTCAATACTTCACATTCCCTAGTCTCCTATCACAAACATAACCGTGAACACTACAACTAACACAAAAACAAACATAACAAAAAACTGTTCTTCATGCCATACCCTTGTCCCTACCAATCACCTCAAATGTACATTATGCAAATATTTACATCATTTCATGTGTGTAAATATAACCGTAAATACTGCCAAAAAAATTCAGAAACTGGTTCTGCACAGACTGCTCAAAAACATTTCCCTATCATGCCATCTCAAACACAGAAATTGATTTTTTGTTTTCCGCGCCGTCCTCCCCCCACTCACGTCTCACAGTGTGATCTACATGGGGGATTTCAACGCCCTGCACTCTGCCCTAGGAGGTTCTGTTAATCAAGATGAATCGCCTCACGGCAGCCAGAGCAGGATACACAAAATATATCCACATTTATTGTAGATTTGTTCATCAAGAACTTAGGGGTGGAGGGTACCAAAACTGAATAAAAGTCCCTGGCGTCAGACTTTTTTTGTAAGTAAATTCATCTACTGTGGTTCAGCAATGCAGCATTGTAGCCTATGAATGATTCACCATGGTCTTGCCCAGTGTCAACGGAAAATTGTGCTACAACGCCCCCAGAGCTCAATGCCCTCCAGCACCAGCAACAAACCAGGGACTAAAATTGACCTTTCCCTCTTTCCTCAGTAACCTTTCCCAGGGACTCCCATTGACCTTTCCTACTTCTCACAGTGACCTCAACCAAGAACTCCCCTTGCCCTCTCCTACTTCTCCCAGTGACATCATCCAAGGAGTCCCGATGACCTATCCAAATCTCCTTGATAAGCAATACAAGTCTTTCTGCAGAAATTATTCTTCACTAGAACTTCGCCTACAGCAACCCTTCAAGATATATAGTTATAGTTCTTCTCACCCTCTGAGAGAGGGAAAAAAACTTGAGTTATCGGTGTTTGTGTCAACAGTTTTATTGTACTGTTGCATAGATTGATTATAATCGTTGGCATTCATCAGCGCCTATGACATAACCCTTTCACGTGATACTGAAATCATGAATGATCATCACAGGTGAGAAATGTAGTAACACATTTGTAAATCACAACTAACACCACAGTCAGACCAAAGAAAGAGTTACATACATATACCAAAGGCTTCTCCCCCTTACAACGGGGGGTAGCCAAAAAGAAAAAGGCATCGAAAGCATTCCCACCCATTCCATCCCCTTCATATTCCACTCTCCTCCACCCTCCCTCTCATCTTGGCACCTCCTGGATAACGGGTCATCCCTGCATCCTGTCCACAGCCCTGGGCCAGAAGTAGTGTCGCAATAAAGAAATAAAGAGTTGAGTAAGCGAAACTATATATGTCATATAAGGGTTGTGGTAATGACGTTTGTTCTTTTTCAAGTTCTTTTCCTTTCGTAAGAGGTTGCTATTTAACACAGCACCCTCCTTCCACTTTGTACTACTGAAGAGGATTGAAGTGAGCAATCGAAATATTTAGTTTCGCTTAATTAACTCTTTCTTTCGTCCGACTGTGGTGTTAGTTGTGATGAATGATCATGTTCAAACCTTGAACAATGAGACTAAAAAGTTATTCTTGACACTGAAGATATTGAATATCAAAATAGCCAAAGCTATTAGCGCAGATGACTTCAATCAAAATTGTTTACGTGAGAACCTGTGCCCAAGAAGTGTGTGTATGTGTATATATGTATATATAAGTGTGTATATGTATGTGTATATATATATACATATATATATATATATATATATATATATATATATATATATATGTACAAAACAAATCACTAAGGACACGTGACAACAATACTTGCAGAAACCACTTGGAAAATAAAAGAAATTAATACCAAACGTTTTCGTCTATTCAAGATGATGTCTTCAATAGACGAAAACGTTCGGTATTCTTTTATTTTATTTTCCAATTAGTTTCTGGAAATATATATATATATGTATATATATATATGTATATATGTATGTATATATACATAAATATACATGTATATATGCATATATGTATGCATATATGTATGTGTATATACATATGTATATATACATATATACATATGAATATATGCATATATATATATATATGTATATATATATATATATATATCTATATATATATATGTGTCTGTGTGTGTGTGTGTGTGTGTGTGTGTGTGTGTGTGTGTGTGTGTGGGTGTGTGTTTTGCCCCCGTTTGGCACGCTTATTCAGACGAAGAAACCTTCCGGCAGTCAAAGTGTCAATCCTTTGTGAAGTAAGGTGTTTCCTCTTAAATGAATAAATTGTCTTGGAAGGAGCAAAATGAGAAAGAAAACGGTAATCACGAATAGGTATTCGATATCTGTTTACAACATTCAGAGAAGTTGTTTATTTATTTGTTTAACTATTCATTCATTATTCATCTATTCATATTTATTTATCTTGATATATGGGTGCTTATTAAAAGGACTTTGAGCGGGTGCTTGAAAAGACTCCCGTCATGTTAAGCCTGAGACTATAGGAGTGGCACCATCATGGAAGGCGCTACACCAAAGGTTTCTCATAAAACACTGTCTCTTGTTGCTTGTCCACTGATATCATAAACGGGGATATGTTTATCTTGGACAAGAAGAACAAGAACAAGAACAAGATACAGCGAAGACATATCCGAGCTGACTTCGCCGTGATCTCTCTGAACTCATTATTTCCGTGTTAAAGACTCGAACCATAGGCAACAAATGATGACTCTCTCCCTCTCTCTCTCTCTCTCTCTCTCTCTCTCTCTCTCTCTCTCTCTCTCTCTCTCTCTTTGCATCTGCATAATTGGGAATTTTTTAAAGAGAAAATAAGGTTTTACATGTAGATACAAGCTTATATTAAGGTGTGTATTTGTATGCGCAATATGAACTACAGTCAGTACAGGTGTTTACTTTAATGAGAACAAGAACAAGATACAGCGAAGACATATCCGAGCACTATGAACCTGGAGCTGACTTCGCCGTGATCTCTCTCTGAACTCATTATTTCCGTGTTAAAGAGTCGAATCATAACCAGCGAATGATGACTCTCTCTTTCTCTCTATCTCTCTCTCTCTCTCTCTCTCTCTCTCTCTCTCTCTCTCTCTCTCTCTCTCTCTCTCTCTTTGCATCTGCATAATTGGGAAATTTTAAAGATAACATAAGTTTTTACATGTAGATACAAGCTTATATTAAGGTGTGTATTCGTATGCGCAATACGAACTAGTCAGTACAGGTGTTTACTTTAAGGTGTGATGTGACTTTCATTCATGACAAGGAATTGGGACATTCTCAAACAAAGACTCTCTTGGGAAAGGATGACGAAGCTGAACGAGTTCGAAGTGCAGGAGCTATTGGGCAAAGGAGGCATCGGCTCTGTCTACCGAGCCAAGCGGATCATCGATGGCCAGGAGGTCGCCCTGAAGAAAGTGCCCTTGGCGCGGATGAAATCATATAGACGTCGCAACGGGAAGAAAATCCCGAAGGAAGCTGCGCTTCTGAAGAAGGTGCAGAAGGTGCCCGGCGTCATCAAGCTGTATGATTATTTTATCGCCAATGATAATTTCTATATGGTAATGGAACTTATTCCGTCGTCCATGTCGTTGTACGATTATATAGAAAACGACAACGACCTATCGAATGTAGAAGTCCGAAGACTCTTCAAAAAACATTGTTACAACTATAAAAGGATGTTTTGAAGCCGCGGTCTCCCATAAAGATATCAAGCCAGAAAATATACTGCTCTTCAGGGACAAGAGTTCAGGCCAGCTTGATATCAAGGTAATCGACTTTGGTTGCGGAGAGCGCATTACGAGTTACAAAGGAACGGACACAGGCGGAACTCGAATTTACTAGCCTCCAGAATACATCAAAGGAGGCGAGTTCCTGCACATGCCCGCAACAGTCTGGAGCCTGGGCACTCTTCTTTACTACATGGTGTGCCGCCGTGATCCTTTCTACACAGACGCCTCCATATGTAGGGCCAGTCCGTCATTCCCGAAGAACGTTCCGAACGTCTGCCGGGACCTAATAATGCGATGCTTCGCAAAAGACCCTTGGGGCCGCCCATCACTCGACGGAATACTGTCCCATCAGTGGTTGGAGAATGAATCATCTTGCCTCTCCTTCGAAAAGGACGGAAAGACGGATTTCACTACCGAAGTGGAGCTCGAAACCGCTAACGTCGCCCGGAGAAATCCTAAAAGGAAAAAACGCCCGACGAAACCAGAAAACGTCTCTTTAACGACAAAGAAGAAAGGAAGGAAAAGAGACCATTCTGAAGAGGATACCGCGCCTCGTGGAAGAAAGAGGCGATAAAAATGATAATGCGCCCACTACAGTAATGGGACGACGGCTTGAGAGTCTTTGGACTTATTGATTTGTGCCACAACGGACATTGGAAAAAAAGCATGTTGTTAAGAAAAAGAAGATCCCTAAGGAATAAGTTAAGTCGGTGCCAAGTCATTGGGAAAAAGTCTAAATCTGTTAAGAGAAAAGCAGAGAAAAGGGAAAGCGGCAATATGTGACAAGATACAAGAACTTTCCAAAGATAAAAAGTGCCAAGTTCAGAAATGGAGAACACATCATGCCCTTTAGAATTCTGTGGAAACTGATAAATGTCTGGTTCAGCCGAATCAAAGCAAGACATCGTGAGAAAATGGGCATTGGTCCCTGAAGCGGCAAAGGGTTTCCCTCAGCTGAATAAATATCTTTGGCGATGCTTTGAATATACAAAAACCCGACCGCCTTTGTTCATAAAGGATCGCCGTCGTTTAAAAGCTCATTAAGAGGATGTTAACCCTTAAGTCTTGTTGAGATGGGGCTAGTTTAGTGGCCAAAAGGGCTACCGACTTGAAAACTACTCCTCTACTTGCACAGTGTAAACGGAAAGTTAGTTAACTTGCCTCCAAATTATCCTAGTGACAGCACTTACTTGACGGGGACGTCAACTTGCAGCTGGGACTAGCGGCTACTAAATTAATCCCGTCTCAACGAAATTTCTAAGCAATGTAGTTCAGTTCGAAGCTTTAAGATTCGTTTGAATAAACACCTAAGCAAGATGCTGTAATGCCTGCCATTTGTTTTATATTATTTGTTTATTTGTTTGTTATTACTTGTCTGTTTGTTTATTATTATTTGGTTGGCTTTCATTTATTATCATTCATCTGTCAATTTATCATTATTTGCTATTTACCTGTTTGTTTATTATCTACCTATGCATTTATTAATTTTATTTAATATTTATGTTATTATAACTTTTATTCATTTATTTATACATTTATCATTATTATATTTTTTTCGCATCCGACCTAGTTATGGACCAAACGGTCTCCTGTCGGCATGCTCCTCCTTTGTAATCCTTTGTAATTCAGCTAAATGGAATCATCAGGTGACAGTCGTTAAGTCTACATCATATGGCAAAATAATGGGTACACAGGGTAGTGTTGATGTAAGGAGCGTAACAGAAAAGCTGCCACCTTCCATGGACCGAACACGAGACTCCCAATTGCCGGTGGGTGAGCTTACCGATTAATTACACTACGGTCGCCTCCAGTGATTAATCGCAAATATCACTCATAACGTTCCCTCTACCTCACTTTTCACTAAACATCCCAACCCCCACTCTCGCCGCCCGTGTCAAGTCTGGGTGTGTTGTAATGATAACAACAATAATGGCTATATTGATAGCAGTAGCAATAAAAATAACGACAACATTCCTCGTCTTAATGGCTACCCCTTCTCCTTCAGGGCAAGGTAAAACGAATACTATAAGGTACGTTAGCGGGGGGTGAGGGAGAGCCAGAAAACCTTTCCACTGCGCAGGTAGCTGATGACGTCAACGGAAATATCGAGACCAGGGTTCCGCGGGTCGAGAGCTGTCAGTCACTCGCACACCAGTGTATGGAGCGAAGCTCCATCTTCTGATTAAAGGGGTAGCTAAGGCAGACAAATAACATATAAAAATGCCAACAGTTTGTATAGTGCAGAAGTGCAATGCCGTTAGACTGAAAGGTGATAAAAATATACATTTCTTTTCACTACCCAAAGATAAAGAACTTAGAAAGAAATGGATTGAATTATGTGGCACACACAATACTCGGTCATCTGGATATGTATGCAGCCGTCATTTTGAAAGTAACTATTTATTAGCAACATTTCCTGAAATTTTCATTCAATTGCAAATAAACAGACTAAAGAATCCGGTTAAAACATAACTGAGCTTGGTGGAGATAAAGGTCTACATATAAAATCCACCAAATCCAAAATGTAATATAATAAAAACAATATGATGCTTTTACGTGTCATTACTACTGGGTTTATATTCAGCTAGTTGGTGTGTATCAACAGTATAGCATCTTCCTCGTCTACCTGATCAGCATATAAATTGACATGTCATCCCATCTAATAACTCGTCATATTAATATAATCCACCTAATGTGAAAGCATGGAAAACATTTCTATAACTTTTCTGGCGGTCATATCTCAGATACTGATAATTTGAGGATAAGAAAGTGATACTGAGTAATTTCAGTATTATGTGAACATCATAGTGTAATTCTAAAGTTTACCGTACATAGAGATGGCTTTCTTTAAAGTTTATATTTTCTTTCACCTCTCACTCTCTCCCCCTCTAGATTTCCTATGACGTCACGGTGGAGGTGCGCGGAGGGAGGGGGGGTGCTCAACTTACCTTATAGTATTCGTTTTACCTTCCTTCAGGGTTCATGTTCTTCACGAGCGCCACGGACATCTTCACCCCGGGCAAGTGGAGCTTCTTGATTACAGGCGACTCTCTTCCGCACAAACTGTGGGCCAAGGGGGTGTCTAGTCACTCATCGGACGATTCCAGGCACTGCGGCGTCATCAGCAACTTCGGCTTCTTGGATGTCCAGTGCTCGCAGAAGTACCCCGCCATCTGTCAGGCCTAATAGGGCGATGGGTAATTGGGGTAGGTAGGGAGATGGCGATGAGGAAAGGGAGAGGGGAGAGTGAAATGGGCAACACTGAATGGCAGTGGGAAGGTGTAGACATAGAACAAGCAGGGAGCTTGAAAATAGAAAGAGAGAAATATAGAAATAAAAAGAACGCCTCAGGGGGACGCTAAAGGACGCATGAACGCCTTCAAGAGGATTTCTCTAGAACAGTGTCTACTCACGTTCTTATCTTTACTGTGAAAATGTGAAAAATGTGAAGATGATCCACCTTATCAATATGTTCTGAATTGTGGTCAATAACAGATTCAAGGACGAAGGGATGAGAGTGATAAGAGTTATGTGAATAATCCAAATAGGTCATTACCCAAATCGCACTTCAGGTCGCAATTGTAACTCGAGTCGTTGTTGTAACTCCAGTTATTATCGTAACTCCAGTTATTGTCATAACTCGAGTCGTTGCCGTAACTCGAGTCATTGTCGTAACTCGAGTTGTTTATGTAACTCCAGTTATTGTCGTAACTCCAGTTATTGTCGTAACTCGAGTCGTTGTCGTAACTCGAGTCATTGTCGTAACTCGAGTCGTCGTAACTCTAGTCGTTGTCGTAATTCGAGTCGTTCTTGTAACTCGAATCGCTGTATCGCGTCCACAAATTTGGTGGGGCTCGCACGAAATCTCAACCCCCCGTTTGTGAACTAAGCTGCAGACGCAAGGCTTTTCACTCCATATCATTCCAAAAACAACGGTCCCACGGAGGGATTTCCATCAGTTAATAATAGTAATAAAAAAAAAAACAAAAAAAAAACAGACGACGTTCAACATAGTTGGAAGAAATACCTCCTACCTTATATGAAGAAAATATCCAATTCTCAGAGGTTAATCATCGCCTTTCATTTGGATACTGTCGACTTGTGAAAAGAGACCATTGCGTTTGTAACAAATGGTAATATCTATGAATCGGTCGAAATCAGTAAACAGACATCCGTCTTAAAGTAAATATTCCAAACATTAGTAGATACTGGTAATTATCTAACAATTACATCGATCAGAACGGAACGTTTTAGTCTTACGGCACACGAACTGTGCCTGAGCGTATCAATGACACAACGAGTGTGCAGATTGAAAAGAAAAAGAAACTACTAGAATTTTTGGGCGTGAATAAACAACAACGATTGTAAAAGAGCAATTCCAAGAGTTGCTTCCTCTTCCGAAGTATTTGTCATCCCGTTCAGTTACAGAGATGGTAGATTTTACGATAGTGGATATCGTGTTGAACTCATGAGTAAGTAGTCGTGAGTTCGATTCGCGGGACCCACTACGTGGTTCTTGCGTTGGTTCCCGACAGCCCAGACATCGGGCTAAAAAATTAATCCCAGCCGCTTGTCGCAACTGACAGGGCTTGTCTTATAGGGGTTTCTCGTTTTTGATTTGGTGAGATCGTGATGGTCAACTTGAGTTGTACAAAAAACACCACAGAATACCCTCATCAGGTGTAGGAAGAAACACGTGCTCCATCTTGCTTCAATTCATCAAGATGAAATATATTCCAAACAGTAGCGAGACGTTAAGCTTGAAGAAATCTGGATAAATGTCGTCTTACACTAGAGCGGGAGAATGGATAATCTAATCTGTAATTTCCAAACTGGAATCTGCCCATTGAGAGCAGGTTTCATTACACCATGAAAGCGGAGTTCGCAAAAGCCGTCACGAAATACGTAGCCGCCTTACAATCGTAACTCAAATTTACGATCGTAAATCGAACATACATCAGTTACCACCAAAGTCGCACAGATATGAAAAAATAAACAAAGGAAAGAAAATGTAGGGCGTTTGTGATAACTTACAAGAAGAGAAAGACAGACAGACACACAGAGAGAGAGAGAGAGAGAGAGAGAGAGAGAGAGAGAGAGAGAGAGAGAGAGAGAGAGAGAGAGAGAGAGAGAGAGAGAGAGAGAGAGAGAGAGAGAGAGAGAGAGAGAGAGAGAATGAAGCTTATAATAACTATGAGGGAAATAAATAAGAAATCGTTAATCGTAGAATTCCAATTTCCTGATATGTGAAACAAGACACCAATAGTTCATCTGCCAAAGCTTAAGTCTCACGATTTGACTTCCCACTGCTTCCTGCACGAGCTGTATTGTACAAATAATACAACAAAAGATTAATGCAGAAAAGAAACATTGATAATGACAGATAAATATAAAAACCGGAGAGAATCTGGATAAGAGAGGGAATGACAGAGAGAGAAGGGCGGGACGGAGAAAAGTGACAAAGAAAGATATATGTAGGCAGGCACAAGCCAAACAAGAGAGAGAACATAGAACTAGAGTGACAGACCAAGTGTTTGTGTGTGTGCGTGTGTGTGTGTATTTGCCTGCGTGCATGTATATTCACATGAGTATGGGTGAATTTGTATATAAATTAAGATTAAATCCTCCATTGTAACTGACCATATGTCATATGTGAACATTTTATATGTATCATACAAGGTGTTCTAAAGAAAGTACTCACAGAAGCACTCACAAATGTACTCACACAATAAGTACATTTTTGGAACACCCTATATATACATATTTGTACAAACACATACACCACACACTCACACACACACGCACACACACACACACACACACACACACACCCGCACACACACACACACACATATATATATATATATATATATATATATATATATATATATATATATATATATATATATATATATATATATATATAGATATATATATATGGATAAAAGATTGAAAGTGAAAGAAAGTGAAAAATATATACGTACTTAACGTTCGACCCGCAGGGTCTTGATCACAAAGCTAAAAACACAAACGAACACCGGATTTTTATACACGGACGGGTCATCTTACGGGACGCTTCGGAGAGCTTGCTATTTTATTTGCGTATTCTTTTGTTATTAATAGGCTTGTGGCTTTTGCTAAACATATAAAGCCTTCTCTATGGTTAATGTTGTTATTAGTGTTGATATAAGCTGCCTCAATTGTCTTCCTTAGTTTCTTGGATGATCCTTTGTTTAATATGGTTGTGTTGTTCCAGTCTGGGAGGTGACCATGTTTATCCACATGCATTACTATGGAGTTAGATGTCCTATGGGCTTTTACGTCATTTTTATGTTCATTTATCCTTTTATTAAGTCCGCGACCAGATTCACCAAAATATGAAGAGGGACAGCTGTTTTCGTTAGTGGGATTATTGTCGCTACGTGTTATCAAATGTCCTACTTTGCTACCTGACGTTCTGGCTATTTTGATGCCCGCTTTTAGGAGAAAAGTGTCTAGGTATGAATTAACATGAGAGTTTGGTACTGTGATATATCTGGTTTCATTCTTATTTTTATTTTTATCTTAACTTTTGTTAAGTATTACATTGGCTTTCTATTATAACCAACATAAGAGACCTTTTGGATATTTGAGTTTTATGAAAGTCTCAGTAATATGTTGTAATTCATGATCTAGAAATTCTTTACTGCATATACGAAATGCTCTGAGGAAGAAACCTATTATAATACCTGTTTTGGTTCTGTCATCATGTCCTGAGTAGAAGTGAATATAGTCTTCTTTATTGGTGGTTTCCGGTATACTGAAAATTTTCACATTTTTATCTATTCTTTGGATAATTGTGTCTAAGAAAGGTAATTTTCCGTTATTTTCATTTTCTGCAGTAAATTGTATTTTTTCATTTACACTGTTGAATCTACTTAGTTTGTTATTAATGTCTGTATCTTTGGGTACAATTACGAGTATATCATCAACATACCTAAACCATTTACTATTTCTATATATATATAGTGTGTGTGTGTGTGTGTGTGGTGTGTGTGTGTGTGTGTGTATGTATGTATGTATGTATGTATCAAACTAACATGTAGCAAAAATAAATAAGATAAAAATAATTTTTTCCTTAAAGGAGGAGCAATTCCCCATAAACTTTGCTTCGCGCTCTCCCTTTTCAACAAGTAATTTTGCAAAAATTTTGTATATATGTATGTATAGATTGTATTTTATTTTTGGTGAATAAACCTTAACTAACTAATTAACTATATCGCAAAATAATGGGTACACAGGGTAGCGTTGAGGTAAGGAGCGTAACAGAAAGGCTGCCACCTTCCATGGACCGAACACGAGACTCCCAATTGCCGGTGGGTGAGCTTACCGATTAATTACACTGAGGTCGCCTCCAGTGATTAATCGCAAATATCACTCATAACGTTCCCTCTACCTCACTTTCCACCAAACACCCCAACCCCTACTCCCTCGCCAGTGTCAAGTCTGGCTGTGTGTACCTCTATGGGATCCAACTCACTGCACCACCTTACATATCAAGGGTACTTTGAAGAATCCTCCAGTATATTTGTGACGAATATGATTAGTAAACTAGTGATAGAAGCAGAAAACACCGCCTGTGCACAAGGGCTGCAACAAGATCAAATCTAATGTGTTATATTTCCATGGACCGCTCGTACGGAGATAGTTGTCAATTGATACTGATGATGCTATGCACACATCATATCATACCTTTGAGATATCCATAGGCAAAGGGAAGCTGAGACTCTACAATGTTTGCTCTGCTCCAGGTCAAATCAATCTCTCCGTCCTCCCCCCACTCACGTCTCACAGTGTGATCTACATGGGGGATTTCAACGCCCTGCACTCTGCCCTAGGAGGTTCTGTTAATCAAGATAGATCGCCTCACGGCAGCCAGAGCAGGATACACAAAATATATCCACATTTATTGTAGATTTGTTCATCAAGAACTTAGGGGTGGAGGGTACCAAAACTGAATAAAAGTCCCTGGCGTCAGACTTTTTTTGTAAGTAAATTCGTCTACTGTGGTTCAGCAATGCAGCATTGTAGCCTATGAATGATTCACCATGGTCTTGCCCAGTGTCAACGGAAAGTTGTGCTACAACGCCCAAAGAGCTCAATGCCCTCCAGCACCAGCAACAAACCAAGCCAACAGCATCACGGACCAGAAGTCAAACCAGAGCTTCCACCTCTCTCTTTGTTCTGTGACTGATGACTTCTCCCAGTGACCTTCCCCAGGGACTCAAATTGACCTTTCCCTCTTTCCTCAGTAACCTTCCCCAGGGACTCCCATTGACCTTTCCTACTTCTCACAGTGACCTCAACCAAGAACTCCCCTTGCCCTCTCCTACTTCTCCCAGTGACATCATCCAAGGAGTCCCGATGACCTATCCAAATCTCCTTGATAAGCAATACAAGTCTTTCTGCAGAAATTATTCTTCACTAGAACTTCGCCTACAGCAACCCTTCAAGATATATAGTTATAGTTCTTCTCACCCTCTGAGAGAGGGAAAAAACTTGAGTTATCGGTGTTTGTGTCAACAGTTTTATTGTACTGTTGCATAGATTGATTATAATCGTTGGCATTCGTCAGCGCCTATGACATAACCCTTTCACGTGATACTGAAATCATGAATGATCATCACAGGTGAGAAATGTAGTAACACATTTGTAAATCACAACTAACACCACAGTCAGACCAAAGAAAGAGTTACATACATATACCAAAGGCTTCTCCCCCTTACAACGGGGGGTAGCCAAAAAGAAAAAGGCATCGAAAGCATTCCCACCCATTCCATCCCCTTCATATGCCACTCTCCTCCACCCTCCCTCTCATCTTGGCACCTCCTGGATAACGGGTCATCCCTGCATCCTGTCCACAGCCCTGAGCCAGAAGTAGTGTCGCAAGAAAGAAAGAAAGAGTTGAGTAAGCGAAACTATATATGTCATATAAGGGTTGTGGTAATGACGTTTGTTCTTTTTCAAGTTCTTTTCCTTTCGTAAGAGGTTGCTATTTAACACAGCACCCTCCTTCCACTTTGTACTACTGAAGAGGATTGAAGTGAGCAATCGAAATATTTAGTTTCGCTTAATTAACTCTTTCTTTCGTCCGACTGTGGTGTTAGTTGTGATGAATGATCATGTTCAAACCTTGAACAATGAGACTAAAAAGTTATTCTTGACACTGAAGATATTGAATATCAAAATAGCCAAAGCTATTAGCGCAGATGACTTCAATCAAAATTGTTTACGTGAGAACCTGTGCCCAAGAAGTGTGTGTGTGTATATATATATATATATATATATATATATATATATATATATATATATGTATATATATATGTACAAAACAAATCACTTAGGACACGTGGCAACAATACTTGCTTAAAAGTGGCAGTTTGCCAAAAAGATTGACGAGATAAACACCATAGGAGGACGGAGCCTTTATTTGTACGACGTTTCGCTTATTACAGCTTTTTCAAGTACAAGTTGAGATACAAATGCTTGAGATTAAATAAGGGGAAATTTTCTCCCCGTTCCCTCCTTTCCCCTTATTTAATCTCAAGCATTTGTATCTCAACTTGTACTTGAAAAAGCTGTAATAAGCGAAACGTCGTACAAATAAAGGCTCCGTCCTCCTATGGTGTTTATCTTGTCAAACAACAATATTTGCAGAAACCACTTGGAAAATAAAAGAAATTAATACCAAACGTTTTCGTCTATTCAAGATGATGTCTTCAATAGACGAAAACGTTCGGTATTCATTTATTTTATTTTCCAATTGTTTTCTGCAAATATATATATATATATATATATATATATATATACATATGTGTATATACATATATATATATACATATATATACATATGTGTATATACATATATATATATATATACATATATATACATACATATATGTATATATATATATATATATATATATATGTGTGTGTGTGTGTGTGTGTGTGTGTGTGTGTGTGTGTGTGTGTGTGTGTGTGTGTGTGTTTGCCCCCGTTAGGCAAGCTTATTCAGACGAAGAAACCTTCCAGCAGCCAAAGTGTCAACCCTTTGTGAAGTAAGGTGTTTCCTCTTAAATGAATAAATTGTCTTGGAAGGAGCAAAATGAGAAAGAAAACGGTAATCAAGAATAGGTATTCGATATGTGTTTCCATCATTCAGAGAAGTCGTTTATTTATTTGTTTATCTATTCATTCATCTATTTATATATTTATATCTATTTATCTTGATATATGGGTGCTTATTAAAAGGACTTTGAGCGGGTGCTTGAAAAGACTCCCGTCATGTTAAGCCTGAGACTATAGGAGTGGCACCATCATGGAAGGCGCTACACCAAAGGTTTCTCATAAAACACTGTCTCTTGTTGCTTGTCCACTGATATCATAAACGGGGATATGTTTATCTTGGACAAGAAGAACAAGAACAAGATACAGCGAAGACATATCCGAGCTGACTTCGCCGTGATCTCTCTGAACTCATTATTTCCGTGTTAAAGACTCGAACCATAGGCAACAAATGATGACTCTCTCCCTCTCTCTCTCTCTCTCTCTCTCTCTCTCTCTCTCTCTCTCTCTCTCTCTCTCTCTCTCTCTCTCTCTCTCTCTCTCTCTCTCTCTCTCTTTGCATCTGCATAATTGGGATTTTTTTAAGAGAACATAAGTTTTTACATGTAGATACAAGCTTATATCAAGGTGTGTATTCGTATGCGCAATATGAACTACAGTCAGTACAGGTGTTTACTTTAATGAGAACAAGAACAAGATACAGCGAAGACATATCCAAGCACTATGAACCTGGCGCTGACTTCGCCGTGATCTCTCTCTTGACTCATTATTTCCGTGTTAAAGAATCGAACCATAAGCAGCGAATGATGACTCTCCCTCTCTCTATCCCTCTCTCTCTCTCCCTCTCTCTCTCTTTGCATCTGCATAATTGGGATTTTTTTTAAGAGAACATAAGTTTTTACATGTAGATACAAGCTTATATTAAGGTGTGTATTCGTATGCGCAATACGAACTAGTCAGTACAGGTGTTTACTTTAATGTGTGATGTGACTTTCATTCATGACAAGGAATTGGGACATTCTCAAACAAAGACTCTCTTGGGAAAGGATGACGAAGCTGAACGAGTTCGAAGTGCAGGAGCTATTGGGCAAAGGAGGCATCGGCTCTGTCTACCGAGCCAAGCGGATCATCGATGGCCAGGAGGTCGCCCTGAAGAAAGTGCCCTTGGCGCGGATGAAATCATATAGACGTCGCAACGGGAAGAAAATCCCGAAGGAAGCTGCGCTTCTGAAGAAGGTGCAGAAGGTGCCCGGCGTCATCAAGCTGTATGATTATTTTATCGCCAATGATAATTTCTATATGGTAATGGAACTTATTCCGTCGTCCATGTCGTTGTACGATTATATAGAAAACGACAACGACCTATCGAATGTAGAAGTCCGAAGACTCTTCAAAAACATTGTTACAACTATAAAAGGATGTTTTGAAGCCGCGGTCTCCCATAAAGATATCAAGCCAGAAAATATACTGCTCTTCAGGGACAAAAGTTCAGGCCAGCTTGATATCAAGGTAATCGACTTTGGTTGCGGAGAGCGCATTACGAGTTACAAAGGAACGGACACAGGCGGAACTCGAATTTACTAGCCTCCAGAATACATCAAAGGAGGCGAGTTCCTGCACATGCCCGCAACAGTCTGGAGCCTGGGCACTCTTCTTTACTACATGGTGTGCCGCCGTGATCCTTTCTACACAGACGCCTCCATATGTAGGGCCAGTCCGTCATTCCCGAAGAACGTTCCGAACGTCTGCCGGGACCTAATAATGCGATGCTTCGCAAAAGACCCTTGGGGCCGCCCATCACTCGACGGAATACTGTCCCATCAGTGGTTGGAGAATGAATCATCTTGCCTCTCCTTCGAAAAGGACGGAAAGACGGATTTCACTACCGAAGCGGAGCTCGAAACCGCTAACGTCGCCCCGAGAAATCCTAAAAGGAAAAAACGCCCGACGAAGCCCCAAAACGTCTCTAAAACGACAAAGAAGAAAGGAAGGAAAAGAGACCATTCTGAAGAGGATGACATGCCTCGTGGGAGAAAGAGGCGATACAAATGATAATGCGCCCACTACAGTAATGAGACGACGGCTTGAGAGTCTTTGGACTTGTGCCACAACGGCCATTGGAAAAAAAGTATGTTGTTAAGAAAAAGAAGATCCCTAAGGAATAAGTTAAGTCGGTGCCAAGTAATTGGAAAAAGTCTAAATCTCTTACGAGAAAAGCAGAGAAAAGGGAAAGCTGCAATATGTGACAAGATTTAAGAACTTTACAAAGATAAAAAGTGCCAAGTTCAGAAATGGAGAACACATCATGCCCTTTAGAATTCTGTGGAAACTAATAACTGTCTGGTTCAACCGAATCAAAGCAAGACATCGTGAGAAAATGGGATTTCCAAGAAGTTTGATAAAGGGCATTGGTCCCTCAAGCGGCAGAGGGTTTCCCTCAGCTGAATAAAAACGTTTGGCGATTCTTTCAATATACAAAAACCCGACCACCTTTGTTCATAAAGGATGGCCGTCGTTTGAAGGCTCATTGTGATGGTGTTAATCCTTAAGCCTTGTTGAGATGGGGCTAGTTTAGTAGCCGCAAGGGCTAGCGACTTGAAAACTACTCTACATGCACAGTGTGAACGGAAAGTTAGTTAACTTCCCTCCAATTTATTCTAGTGACAGCACTTATTTGACGGGGACGTCACCTTGCAGCTAGGACTAGCGGCTACTAAACTAATCCCGTGTCAACAAGACTTTAAGCAATGTAGTTCAGTTCCATGCTTTAAGATTCGTTTAAGTAAACACCTAAGCAAGATCCTGTAATGTCTGCCATTTATTTTGTATTATTTATTTATTTATTTATTAGTTTGTTATTATTTGTCTGGTTGTTTATTATCATTTGCTTGATTCATTTATTATTAGTTATCTGTCAATTCATTATTATTTTCTATTTACCTGTTGGTTTATTATCTATCTACGCATTTATTCATCTTATTTAATATTTATGTTATTATAACTTTTATGCATTCATTTATTTATTTATATATTTATCATTATTATATTTTTTTCGTATCCGACCTAGTTATGGACCAAACGGTCTCCTGTCGGTATGCTCCTCCTTTGTAATCCTTTGTAATTCAGCTAAATGGAATCATCAGGTGACAGTCGTTAAGTCTACATCAGTCTCTGCCTCGTGCCGTTCACACCCTCCGCCCAGCGCTCCCTACGAGAAAGTAATACAACATGGCACACACCAGAAACAGCAACAGCTCCAAGACACTTGAAAATATGGCGGAGAGTCTCGTGAAAGCAAGAGAAGAGGACAGACAGTTCCTGATGCAAGCAAGGAAAGAAGACCAGCAGTTTCTAAGCGAGCTAAAAGCGATAGTCATACAATAAAGGCTGGAGATACAAGATCTCAAATCGACTATAGTTAATCTCCAAGCTAGAGTGAAAGACCTAGAGTAGTACACGAGGAGAGAAGATATCATCATCAGTGGTTTAAAGATTGTGAAAACGTATTCGGAAGCCGTGAAAGGTGATTCCGACTATAGTGTGGATAACAGTGGACGGAACATTGTAGAAAATCAAGTGATCCATTCTCTAAGTAACAAGGGAATACAGATCAGAAACACAGAGATATCAGCTTGCCATACACTGGGAAAAAGAAAACAGGACGGTACCCAAAATGTAATCGTGAGATTCGTATCAAGTCGAAGGTGAACGTGCTGAAAAACGCCAAGAAACTGAAGGGGACGGGCATCTACGTGAATGAGCACCTGACGAAACGAACCGGAGAGATTGCCAAAACAGCACGCGACATGAGGAAACAAGGGAAGATCATCTCGACATGGACAAGAGACTGCAAGGTGTATATCAAGTGCAGGGATGAAAAAGTACATCAGGTAAGTAGTCTTGAACAATTAGTTGAATTTCAATACTTAACATTCCCTAGTCTCCTATCACAAACATAACCGTGAACACTACAACTAACACAAAAACAAACATAACAAAAAACTGTTCTTTATGCCATACCCTTGTCCCTACCAATCACCTCAAATGTACATTATGCAAATATTTACATCATTTCATGTGTGTAAATATAACCGTAAATACTGCCAAAAAAAAATCAGAAACTGGTTCTGCACAGACTGCTCAAAAACATTTCCCTATCATGCCATCTCAAACACAGAAATTGATTTTTTGTTTTCCGCGCCAAATCTCGCATCAAAAAACCTAGATGTATATACCGTAATTAAGAAGTATAAAGAAATAGACAAAATATCAGAAAAGGAATTTTCGATATTCAATCACAATAATACCCAAAATGACCCCGAATTAAATTTCTACTCAAAACTAACAAAAGACAGTGATTACAATAGTGATACACAATTTGACACAGTATTTCGTGATATTGATGGTTTCACACTAATTCACATTAATTAATTATATTAATTATATTAATTATATTATCAGAAAATTGACTGTTATCTCAAGTTACTCAATAAAAGCTTTGACGTTATAGTGATAAGCGAAACATGGATTGACCCAGGATGTCTAGTTAACTTCCAACAAGTCTATACTCCCTACAGTGTTAATAGACAGATCCAAAAAGGCGGCGGAGTTTCTATCTTCATAAAAAAATCAATTTCATGCAAACTAATAAATCAATCCACTTATTCGCATGAAAACCTATATGATTGCGTAGCCGTTGAGATTTTCAGTAAAAAAAAAATACCGTCATAACAGGTATCTACAGAAAGCCAGGCACGATCATTAATGGGTTCACAAATATGCTTGAAGAAATCATAACTCCATTTAGAAATAAAAACCTATATCTCTGTGGGGACTTCAACATAGATTTACTCAAGTATGAGACTCACGAAGAAACAAGATACTTTACAGATATGATTTTCTCTTTAGGTATATATCATTTGATAAATAAAACCAACCCGAATAACAAAAACAATATACAAACAGTGCATACGCTCAGTGATGAATTATGCGAGTCCTGCATGGGCTCCTAATCTCAGTGAGACACACCACAACACCCTTCAAATCATACAATACAAAGCCCTAAAAACAATTACAGGCTGCACAAATACAACACCTACAGACCATTTACACCATGAAACAAAAGTCCTCAAAGTCAAGGACCACCTCGACATGAGAGGCACACAAACACTTTCCGCAGCCACCACAAACACATCACACCCGCTACACTACATAGCAGAACACCCACACACACCAAGAAACATTAAAACAACACCCAAAGACCTTTATCACACACAGATACTCTCTTCTCTTCCTCCACAACCACCAAATACCAGCCTCCAGAAACATATTCATAATCATATCACTCACCGCTCCATTAACACACTGAAAGACAACATAATGCTGCATGCCAGACCCCCTGATATCCACCCTTCTGGATCCTCTCTCCCACGAAAGGACGGATCCGGGACATAATCCCTCCCGGACACAATCCTCCCGGACACAATCCCCCGGACAAAATACCTCCGGACAATATCCCTCCTGGACAGAATCCCTCCACAAAAGCGAGCGGGCTGGACAAAATCCCCACACATTATTTAGATTAGCAGCTCTCCCATTATATATCATCACATGCAAAACAATTAAAATTATACCTTACCTTACCGAGGTGCTAATGAATACAGTACAGACATTTATACACTTGTTTGAATAAATCATTTGTGAAAAGAGTTTTTTGCTTCACTACTACACCTTACAAACATATGTGAAAACATTAGATATATTAAAATACATAAATAAACATATACTCACGTATACAGTCAAATATTATATGAGAATATATATCAAAATACATTAATATATTAAAATACATGAATAGACATATACTCTAGGAGGGATTCTGTCCAGGGGTGATATTGTCTTAGGGGGATTCTGTCCAGGAGTGATATTGTCAGGAGGGATTTTGTCCGGGGGGATTGTGTCCAGGAGGGATTATGTCCGGAAGCCGAAAGGACAGAGTCCACCTGGCCAGACTGCGGTGCGGCCACCACCCAGCACTTCTAAGCTACCAGAAGAGGCTGGATGACCGCATTGTGAACAGCTGCCCAGGATGTAACATTTCACCCCATACCATACAACACATAATGGAAGACTGCACAACATACACTCTATAAAGGATTTGTAGGAAAACCTAGTTTCGGCTGTGGCATTCCTTGGGGAGACGGGACTGCTCGGACAGACAGTCTAGGGAACGACTACAACAACAACAACAAATACAAGTGAAACAATGATAGATAACATTTTCAACAATATTGTAAACTCCGAGATTCATAGTGGTAGCTTAATAAGTGACATAAGTGACCATCTACCGGTATTCACTATCAATCCAAAAGAAATGCACTGCATAACAAAACCCAGAATCGCACTAAAACGTAAAATTGACGAATATAGTATTGCAAAATTAAATCAGTGCTTAAAAGAAGAAAATTGGGATCAGGTTTACGAGTCACAAAATGCCAATCTATCACATAACGAACTTGTAAGCATTATCATGAGTAATGTAAACAAATGCTGCCTAGAGAGAGAAGTAGAAATAAAACTATATGACGTAAACTCAAAACCATGGTTTACAAACGGTCTTAAGAACGCGTGTCGAAAGAAAAACCAACTTTACAAGAAATCTATTAAAAGCAAGTCCTTGACAGACGAAAACAAATACAAAGCGTACAAAAACAAACTTACAACAATTTTACGCAACTGCGAAAAAAATACTATGACACACTGCTTGAAAATTATAAAGGTAATATAAAAAAGACATGGGAAGTAATAAACAACTTAACTAGGCCCAAAAATAATAACAACGATGAATTCATAGACATTATCAAAAACGGAAAAACTAAAAAAGAAGTGGCAAACGAATTTAATGAATTTTTCTCCCATGTAGGACCTAACCTCGCGAAACAAATAAAGACAGCACATCAAACTTATGAGACCTTTTTGAAACACCGAATAAATAACACTATGTTTTTAAAACCCGTCACGGAAAACGAACTTATGAACACAGTAAAATCGATGCAGAACAAGAAATCACTCGATTGCACAGGAATCAATATGAACCTCGTAAAACAGATTATGCCTATCATCAAAAATCATTTTATGACAATATTCAATCAATCATTTGAACAAGGAATATTTCCAGATGCAATGAAAATAGCGAATGTAATACCGATATTCAAACCAGCCGACAAATCAAGTTATAATAACTACAGAACAATTTCACTATTACCACAGTTTTCCAAAATTCTTGAAGTTATTCACAATTCGCCTTGACTCATTTCTAAAAAAAAAAATGACGTCATTCACCATAGTCAATATGGATTTCAACGAAATCTTTCAACGTCAACAGCAGTAATGGAATTAATTGAAGAGATAACTAACAATATAGAACAAAAGAAAAAGACAACCGGCATATCTATTGATCTAAAAAAGGCATTTGACACAGTAAATCATGAAATCCTAATTCGAAAGGCCGAATAGTATGGGCTAAGAGGTAAGGTTAAAAAGTTATATAAAAAAAAAAAAAAACAGGAAACAATATGTAGCCATTGAGGAAGAAAGATCACATATTCTACCACTTACATGCGGAGTACCTCAAGGTTCAGTTCTAGGACCCAAGCTATTCTTATTATACATTAATGACATTACAAATGTATCCAACCTTATGAAATTTATACTGTTCGTTGACGATACCACCATTCTATGCTCTGATATAAATTCCAACAAACTGATCAAGACAATAAATGAAGAATTATGTCAGTTATCTAACTGGTTTTCAGCCAATAAACTATCCTTAAATGTATCAACAACTAACTACCTGCTTTTCTACAAAAATAATGAAAGCACTAAGCCGATCAAAATAAACAACGAAATTATTGAAAAGGCGTCCGTCAGTAAATTCCTAGGTGTGTATTTAGACGATCAACTTAGTTGGAAACATCATATAAATCACGTGATAAATAAGATGTCCAAAACTCTAGGAATAATGCATAAAATGAGAAATATCCTCAATGAAAATACCCTACGTACCATTTACTGTAGTCTACTACTACCATACCTAAACTATTGTTCAGAAATTTGGGGTAATACTTATGAAACTAATCTTCAATGCATAATTATCTCACAAAAAAAGGCACTGCGTATAATCTGCAATGTAGGTTGTTTAGAACATACAAATAATTTATCTAAAAAAGTAAATCTACTGAAATTCATGGACTTGATAAAGTACAAAACCGCCATTGTTATGCACCAAATCTACAATAAACAAATGAATCAAAACATATTGAAATTTTACTCACCTTACGAAACAAGCTATGCGACCAGGCATACAAACGACTTCTTTAAAACTCAATACACAACAACCAAAAAATGCCAATACTTATCTATCATAGGTATTAACACATGGAATAAACTTGAAAAGGAATTACCTAATACAAAATGTTTATCAACATTCAAACTATATTCAAAAAAGTCATTAGTCTATAAGTACTAGTATAGTGAACATTTCAGGTCCATTTCATAATTGTATTCATGGAGAAACTGTCATGTACCACCCAAGTCTGACGCTCTTTTTTTTTTTTTCATGCAGGTGACAGTGACCCGGATCCGCGCAGTAAGCAATTATCGTCCCGTCAACAATCGACCTGACCTCTCACTTCTCACCTGACCCCCACAAGATGCGATGCTCACATGTGACCCCGATTCCTACGTGAGGTCGGAGTTTACAAAGGATTACAAAGGCGGAGCATGCCGACAGGAGACCTTTTGATCCATATCTAGGTCGGATGCCAAAAAAAAAAAAAAAAAAAAAAAAAAAAAAAAAAATAATATTAATAATAAATCAAAACTATAATAATGTAAAAATAACAAATAAAATACATAAATAAATGCATAGGTATAGTTGAATAACAAACAAAAAGGTAAATAGTAAATGATTATAAATTGACATATAACTAATAATAAATGAAAATCAGACAGACAAATTATAACAAAACAAAAACAAATAATATAACATAAATTATAATCATTACAGCATCTTACTTAGGTATTTATCTAAATGATTCTTAAAGCTTCGAACTGAACTACATTGCACTACCTGTGCAGGAAGTTTATTCCATTCATTAACTACACGGTTGGCAAAGTTGTTTCTACCTACTTCCAAATTGAATCTATTTCCGGACAGTTTGAGACCATTGTTTCTTGTCTGATTCTCATTCAATGTGAAAATTTGGTCACTTTTGATGTTGCCAATTCCCTTTAAAATCTTAAAGACCTGTATCAAGTCACCTCTGAGTCTACGCTTTTTTAGGGAAAACAGATTCATGTGCTTAAGTCGATTTTCGTATGATTTATTTTTGATATTTGGAATCAGTTTTGTGGCTCGCCGTTGTACTTTTTCCAGTCTGTCAATGTCTTTAATGAGATTCGGTGACCATACGGAAACAGCATATTCCAAATGTGGACGAACTAACGATTTATATAGCTTGTTAATGAGTGATGGACTTTTGAAATCAAAAGATCGCGCAATCAATCCCAGAATCTTATTTGCTTTCTCAGAGGCTGAAATACACTGCTTGGATGATTTGAGGTCGTTACTGATAATTACGCCGAGATCTTTTTCACTATCCACTTTTGTTAACGAATTACCAAATAACTTGTAATCGTACTTGCTGTTATTTTTACCTATGTGCATTACCTTGCATTTACTTGTGTTAAATTTCATTAGCCACTTTTCAGACCATTGCTGTAATTGATCTAAATCTTCTTGAATATCTAATTGGTTTGAGTGATCATTTGCCACTCCGCACAGTTTTGTATCATCAACAAATTTGGAAACAGTAGATTTTAGTCCATGGTCTATATCATTTATATATACTATGAATAGAAGTGGCCCAAGAACGGAACCCTGAGGAACTCCACTTGCAACACTTTTCCATCCAGAAGTTTTTCCATTTAAAACAACTCTCTGTTTTCGACCATTCAACCAATTACTAGTCCAACCTAATAGGCTACCACTTATTCCATGCAAAGCTAGTTTAGTAAGTAGTCTTTCGTGTGGGACGGTATCAAAAGCTTTTGCAAAGTCTAGATATATTAAATCTATATTGTTTCTTTTGTCATAATTCGAGATAACTGTGTTGTAGAATTCGAGTAAGTTAGTCACGCAAGAACGTTTCCGTCTGAAACCATGCTGGCTATCATTTATCAAACGGTTACTTTCTAAATGATGTTCGATAGCATCTCTGATGATAGTTTCCATTATTTTTCCTACGATTGAAGTCAAACGTATAGGCCTATACTTATTTGGTTTCTTTTTGTCACCTTTTTTGAATATGGGAGTAACGTTAGCTAGCTTCCATTCTCTTGGGACATCTCCGGATATGATGGATTTCTTGAAAATAATTTCTAATGGAACAACAATCTCATTTTTCATTTCCTTTAAGATTCTTGGATGCCAACCGTCAGGCCCTGGTGTTTTATTAACTTTGAGTTTGTCTATACACCTTTTAATTGTTTCTTTTGTTATATTTACCGTAGTGAGTAAGTTTACCCCAGACTTTTCACAGGTTTCAGTTTGGAATTCACTTTGAGGTGTTTCGTTTACGAATACCGAGCTAAAATAATTGTTTAAGATATTACACATTCCTTCATTTGAATATTCAAGTTGACCGTCAGCAGATAATAGTGGACCAATATGATTCCTAACAACCTTTTTATCTCTAATGTAACTATAGAATTCTTTGGGATTCTCTTTGGATTTATCAGCGATGTTCATTTCGTATTGTCGTTTTCTTTTTCGTATTGTCTTTTTTAAATCTCTCTGTATTGATACATAACTTTCATAGTCATTAGATGCACCCGAGCACTTATATTTCTTATAAGCCTGTCTCTTTTTAGCAATACTTTTTTCAGTTTCTTTGTCGAGCCACTTTGGGCGAGCTTGATTTGGGGGACGTCTGTCCTTAAAAGGAATGTAAGTTTGAATCATCTTAGTGAGCGTATTTTGAAATATTTCCCACATCTGATCTACAGGCCTTTCGTTTAATTTTGCCTCCCAATCTGTAAGCTGAAGCTCCTGACGTAGTTCTATGAACTGAGCTTTACTGAAATCGGGTATTTTAGAAGCACAAGTATCTATTCTAAAATTGTTTAGGAGTTTGAATCTGACTAAATTGTGATCGCTATTTGCAACAGATTCACCGACTTCTACATCAGTTACCATGCTTTCGCGGCTAGTGATCAATAAATCGAGCAAGTTTCCATATCTTGTGGGCTCTTTTACATGCTGAATTAAGTAATTTTCACCAAGAAAATCAATCAAGCGATTACCTATATGGCCATGTTCAAGGGTCATCCAATCAATGTCAGTAAAATTGAAATCACCCATTATCAATAAATCCCGGTTGCAGAAACTAGACAGTTCTTGAAATAACAGTTTGTCGTCTGCTAATGATAATGTCTTTGGCCTATATATTACACCTATATTCATTTTTTGTCCATTTGTTAGGGTTAACTCAACCCACAAACTGTCATATGCATCCTGTTTCACTTTCTCTAAAACACAAGCATGAACATTGTTTTTAACGTACAATAGAACACCCCCACCTTTCTTGTGGTTTCTATCCTGATGAAAGTGTTTAAATCCCACAATATTAAATTCAGCTTCGAACTCTGTACCATTTAACCATGTCTCAGTTATTCCTATCATATCGAGATTTTCGCTTTTGACATACGCCTGTATTTCTTGAAATTTGTTCCTAATACTACGAGCATTAAAGTACATAGTTTTAAGAAACTCGTGATTATTTCTTTTTGCCACATTTTGAGTTTCAATATCATGTCTTATATTATCATTTTGTTTTTTATTTATGCCTTGCTCTATATTATTATTATTTGGTCCTTCATTGACATTCAATGCCACATTAACATTTCTCCTATCAAAATTAAAATTTCCCCCATCACGGACATCTGGTCGATTACGGTCATCCGATCTATTTTGTACATTTTGTCCCCCTACGTCACCGTGATTCACGCCGGCCTCCCATCGTTCAGTGACATTATGTCCGGCATCCCTTTCTAAAATTATATTTTGTCCTCCAGTGACATTATATCCTACCGTGATATTTTTTCCTCCACTATAATTACATCCCATCGTGATCTTTTGTCTTCCACTGTCATTACATCCTATCTTGATATTTTGGCCTTCATTGACATTCTGTCCGGTATCTCTTCCTAAAATTATATTTTGTCCTTCACTGACATTATATCCTACCGTGATATTTTCTCCTCCATTATCATTACATCCTATCGTGATATTTTGTTCTCCACTATCATTATTTCCCATCGTGATCTTTTGTCCTCCACTGTCATTACATCCCATTGTGACATTTTGTCCTATGACATTACATCCTAATGTGTCATATCGTCCTCTAGCGACATTACATCCTATCATGATATTTTGGCCTTCATTGACATTCTGTCCAGTATCCCTTCCTAAAATTACATTTTGGCCTTCAATGACATTATATCCTACCGTGATATTTTCTCCTCCATTATCATTACATCCTATCGTGATATTTTGTTCTCCACTATCATTACTTCCCATCGTGATCTTTTGTCCTCCACTGTCATTACATCCCATTGTGACATTTTGGCCTATGACATTATATCCTAATGTGACATTTCGTCCTCTAGCGACATTAAATCCTAAAATTATATTTTGTCCTATACTGGTACATTGTTCTACATTAATGCTATACTCTACACTGTTTTCCCAAGTAGATTCTATTTCCCCTTCCCTTTGGCCTTCTACCCTAAAAAAGGAGCTAGTTCATTACAAACTCCCACAATGAGGTTTGTAAGAACATCTTTGCCTCTGCGGGTAAGGTGGATCCCATCAGAAGCGTAAAGGTCATGGCGCCTAGAAAAGAGATACCAAGGATCAAGAAAGTGGTATCCCAATTGTGTGCACAACTGCGATATCCTATCATTGATCCCTATGGCTCTACTGTTCCAACACGAACCTGCGTAGATCCTCGGGAGGATCCCACAGACTACGTGACGGCTCCCACGTTCCTTCATCTCCTGAAGGAGGACCTTGTAATTCCGAACAAGCTCCTCTGATCTCACCCTACCTACATCGTTACTTCCCGTATGAATAATTGTAACCGTGTTCTTCCGTCCTTGCTCCCTGATGGACCGGGTACAATCAACGATCCCACGGCCCGGTTGACATACAAGCTTGCAACGTCGCTTAGTCTTTCGCTGCAGGATGTCGTCATAGCCTCGAACCATGGAGTCCCCCACCACCAAGAACTCCTGGTTTTCAGCCACTTCATCCTCCAGTAGAGCAAAACGATTGACTAGAGCCAGCGGTTGCTCCACAGGGCACACGTCTACCGAAAGCGGGCTCGACAAACGGGACCCCACGGAGCGCCACTCGCTCATGGCAGTGACAGTAGGTGAAGAAGTGGAACGCTCTTTGGGTTGTGGGGAGGGTTCACTCTTCTCACGGAGCGCACTCCTGAGAAGCCGAATTTCCTCCTCACACATCCTGAGACGGACCTCTAGGTTCACGCAACCTTCACAAGCCATTCCGCTCCCCCTTTAGCAATAAAAACGGCAAAGAGAAAATACAAATCAACAACAACAAAAATCAAAGCGGTCTCTAATAAACTAAATACGCGAAGCTTACTCTGCTTACCTTATACTATTTCTCCTACCTTTGGAGTACGGTAACAGAAAACTGTTTTGAAATTAAATAGAACCCTGCACTTTATATTATATCTGTAACTGTATAGCGCTATACGTATACAATTACAAAAACACAACACAATCACTTAACACTATTCGGAGATATAAAATTCACAGGTATTCGTTAGCTGGTGTCTGTGTAGAAAAACGAGGTCTCTAGCTGAGGTCACGAGCGGACTGAGCTGAGGTCACGAGCGGACTGAGCTGAGGTCACATCTCATTGAAAAAAAATGATAATAATAATAAAATAAGTAAATGAATAAATATATATATATATATATATATATATATATGTATGTATCAAACTAACATGTAACAAAAATAAATAAGTAAAAAAAAAAATTATTTCCTTAAAGGAGGAGCAATTCCCCATAAACTTTGCTTCACGCTCTCCCTTTTCAACAAGTAATTTTGTAAACAATTTGTATATATGTATGTATAGATTGTGTTTCATTTTGTTGAATAAACCTTAACTAACTAATTAACTATATCGCAAAATAATGGGGTAAGGAGTGTTACAGAAAGGCTGCCACCTTCCATGGACCGAACACGAGACTCCCAATTGCCGGTGGGTGAGCTTACCGATTAATTACACTGCGGTCGCCTCCAGTGATTAATCGCAAATATCACTCATAACGTTCCCTCTACCTCACTTTCCACCAAACACCCCAACCCCTACTCCCTCCGCCAGTGTCAAGTCTGGGTGTGTGTACCTCTATGGGATCCAACTCACTGCACCACCTTACATATCAAGGGTACTTGAAGAATCCTCCAGTATATTTGTGACGAATATGATTAGTAAACTAGTGATAGAAGCAGAAAACACCGCCGGTGCACAAGGGCTGCAACAAGATCAAATCTAATGTATTATATTTCCATGGACCGCTCGTACGGAGATAGTTGTCAATTGATACTGATGATGCTATGCACACATCATATCATACCTTTGAGATATCCATAGGCAATGGGAAACTGAGATCCTACAATGTTTACTCTGCTCCAGGAAAAATCAATCTCTCCGTCCTCCCCCCACTCACGTCTCACAGTGTGATCTACATGGGGGATTTCAACGCCCTGCACTCTGCCCTAGGAGGTTCTGTTAATCAAGATAGATCGCCTCACGGCAGCCAGAGCAGGATACACAAAATATATCCGCATTTATTGTAGATTTGTTCATCAAGAACTTAGGGGTGGAGGGTACCAAAACTGAATAAAAGTCCCTGGCGTCAGACTTTTTGTAAGTAAATTCGTCTACTGTGGTTCAGCAATGCAGCATTGTAGCCTATGAATGATTCACCATGGTCTTGCCCAGTGTCAACGGAAAGTTGTGCTACAACGCCCAAAGAGCTCAATGCCCTCCAGCACCAGCAACAAACCAAGTCCATAGGATCACGGACCAGAAGTCAAACCAGAGCTTCCACCTCTCTCCTTGTTCTGTGACTGATGACTTCTCCCAGTGACCTTCCACAGGGGGTTAAAATTGACCTTTCCCTCTTTCCTCAGTAACCTTTCCCAGGGACTCCCATTGACCTTTCCTACTTCTCACAGTGACCTCAACCAAGAACTCCCCTTGCACTCCCCTACTTCTCCCAGTGACATCACCCAAGGAGTCCCGATGACCTATCCAAATCTCCTTGATAAGCAATACAAGTCTTTCTGCAGAAATTATTCTTCACTAGAACTTCGCCTACAGCAACCCTTCAAGATATATAGTTATAGTTCTTCTCACCCTCTGAGAGAGGGAAAAAAACTTGAGTTATCGGTGTTTGTGTCAACAGTTTTACTGTTGCATAGATTGATTATAATCGTTGGCATTCATCAGCGCCTATGACATAACCCTTTCACGTGATACTGAAATCATGAATGATCATCACAGGTGAGAAATGTAGTAACACATTTGTAAATCACAACTAACACCACAGTCAGACCAAAGAAAGAGTTACATACATATACCAAAGGCTTCTCCCCCTTACAACGGGGTTAGCCAAAAAGAAAAAGGCATCGAAAGCATTCCCACCCATTCCATCCCCTTCATATTCCACTCTCCTCCACCCTCCCTCTCATCTTGGCACCTCCTGGATAACGGGTCATCCCTGCATCCTGTCCACAGCCCTGGGCCAGAAGTAGTGTCGCAATAAAGAAATAAAGAGTTGAGTAAGCGAAACTATATATGTCATATAAGGGTTGTGGTAATGACGTTTGTTCTTTTTCAAGTTCTTTTCCTTTCGTAAGAGGTTGCTATTTAACACAGCACCCTCCTTCCACTTTGTACTACTGAAGAGGATTGAAGTGAGCAATCGAAATATTTAGTTTCGCTTAATTAACTCTTTCTTTCGTCCGACTGTGGTGTTAGTTGTGATGAATGATCATGTTCAAACCTTGAACAATGAGACTAAAAAGTTATTCTTGACACTGAAGATATTGAATATCAAAATAGCCAAAGCTATTAGCGCAGATGACTTCAATCAAAATTGATTACGTGAGAACCTGTGCCCAAGAAGTGTGTGTGTATATATATGTATATATATGTATATATATATATGTGTGTGTATGTATATATATATTTATATATGTATATAATATGTATATATATGTATATATATATATATATATATATATATGTATATATATATATATATATATATATATGTATATATATGTATATATATATATGTACAAAACAAATCACTAAGGACACGTGACAACAATACTTGCAGAAACCACTTGGAAAATAAAAGAAATTAATACCAAACGTTTTCGTCTATTCAAGATGATGTCTTCAATAGACGAAAACGTTCGGTATTCATTTATTTTATTTTCCAATTGTTTTCTGCAAATATATACATATATATATATATATATATATATATATATATATATATATACATATGTGTGTATATATATATATATATATACATATATATACATACATATATGTATATATATATATATATATATATATATACATATGTGTATATATACATATATATATATATACATATATATACATACATATATGTGTATATATATATATGTATATATATATATATATATATACATTATATATATACATATATATATATATATACATATATATACATACATATATGTATATATATATATATATATATATATATATATATATATTGGAAAACAGCAAACACCAGATTCAATTGAAGGGTTTATTTGCCCGACGTTTCGATTCCCGTCCAGGAATCGTCTTCAGGGGGTATAACGGTTACAAGAATGTGAACTCCTTATGAATCGCTGAAATGGTAAACCTGGGAAAGGTTCACCCTTGCAGTCAATTGTACAACGCATACAATACAAAAATAAAATAAAATAAAATACAATAAAAATAATAAAATACATTACAATGCCAATTACAGTAAAATAAAAATTACAATTTTGAACATAAAACAAACAAAGAAAAAGTGACCATAGGTGACACATAGTAAACAACAACAGGACAACGAGTAAATAGAAGTGCACCAAATGTCCGCACTGAAGAATCAGGAACAAACGACTAAATTAAAAAACAAAAATGCACTACAAAATACTAATAGAAATAAAATGCATGGCTGTGAACAAAAACAAAACAAAAGTGGCAAAAAAAAAAGACTAGCGTGACACAACGTGAATACTTCAGAACATACATTAAGGACCAAATGTCCGGAACGAAATGTCAGGGGGGGGGTAAACGGCTAAATTACAGCCAAACAAGTAAAACCAAACAAAATACAAAGAGTAAATGGCAGTGTGACAAAAAACATCAAAACGAAACCCAAAAGTAAAGGCAGAACATAATTCAAAGACGTAAAAGAAAGAAGGTGGACCAAATGTCCGCCGAAGAAGGAAGTGGTGGACAAGCGGAAAAAGGGGGGCTCAATAACAAATGACTACATTACAAGCAGACAAATAAAAGCAAAGAAGAATGAACGTAGAAAAAGGGAAGCAAACTACAAATGTAACGTCACGGGAAGGGTGGGGGGAGTCGAAGAGGTGCATTGGGAGATCGCTTACGAGAAAGGAAGTCAGCCAAAAGCCAACTGGTGAACAAAAGACAGGTCGAAAAGAAGCAACGGAAAAAAGAAAACAGGACAGAGGAATTAGCCTGTGTTACTCCTCGTGCCTAGATAAATAGGGTTGAGGTCAATGCACCTGTTTATGCAGTTGCTCTTAGTTTCCCATGCTTCGAGGAAAAGTCTTTTCTTTTTATTATTTTCTTTATGTAGAGTTGTAGCTCCATCCCAATCAATCATGTGTTGGTGTTCTGTAGTGTGTTTGTACAGGGCCGATTTCGGATCTTCTCGTCTAACTGCACGTTGGTGTTCCTGTACTCTAGTGGACAGTTTCTTTTGTGTTTCTCCTACGTAAACCGTGTCACAGTCCGTGCAGCTTATTTGGTAAACTACACCGGCCTGTTGAGTAGGTTCTTCGGTGTCTTTTACTTTGGTGAGATTTCTGTGTAAGGTGTTGCGGGGTTTGTGTGCTACTTGTATTCCTTTGTCACGTAAGACTCTAGCAGTGACCTCTGAAGCTCCTTTGATGTAGGGGATAGTGACTCTAGGCGTGATATGTGGTCTCTGTTGTGGGGTCTCGGTGGGTCGTGCTTTTGTCCATTTCCGTATGGTACTGCTGGAATAGCCGTTGTTCCGGAAGACCTGTAAAAGGTGTTTTCTTTCGGCCTTCTTGGATTCCACAGAAGAACAGACTTTATCAGCTCTGTTCCATAAAGTCTTGATGACACTCCTTTTGTGGCAATCTGGATGGTAGCTATCAAAGTCCAACAGTCTATCAGTGTGGGTGGGCTTTCTGTAGACACTTGTACCAAGGGTGTCACCTTCACGCTTGACGCAGACGTCCAGGAACGGCAGTTGGAAATCTTTCTCCAGTTCCATTGTGAATTGAATGGCCGGTTCAACACTGTTGATGTAACTGAAGAAAGGCTCCACGTCCTTGCTGTCCAAAATGGCGAATACATCATCAACGTATCTAGTCCACAGTTTTAGCGAAGTAGGTGCAGCACTTAGAAGTTGAGCTTCCAGTCTTTGCATCACTACTTCAGCCACCACAACTGAAATAGGCGATCCCATCGGTGTGCCCTTACGCTGGTGGTAGGTGTGATCCCTGAAGCGGAAATAAGTGGAGTCAAGGCACAGGGATATGAGTCTCATGAGTTCTGACACGGAAAGTTTCTGGTTATCCAAGAATCCCCGGTTGTCCTCCATGGCC
Organism: Oratosquilla oratoria; assembly: GCF_046742065.1. Lineage (NCBI taxonomy): Eukaryota > Metazoa > Arthropoda > Malacostraca > Stomatopoda > Squillidae > Oratosquilla > Oratosquilla oratoria. The sequence continues at coordinate 25,174,504 of NC_134794.1, read as the reverse complement.
GACTTCAGCGCACTTTTGGCCAAATCTCGTGGGATGGACGTAAACATGGACTGAACATCAAAGGAAACCAAGACATCCCCACTCCTTAAGTTAAGTCCTTTGATTCTTTCAATGAAGTCAGCTGAATTCTGAAGCATATGTGGTGAATCAGTCACTAGAGGTCTGAGAAGTTTAGCCAAGTACGAAGCAAGATGGTATGTCGGAGAATTTCTAAAAGCTACTATGGGTCGAAGGGGAATATTTTCTTTGTGGACTTTTGGTAACCCATAGAACTTAGGGATGGTAGAATCTCCTGGCCTCATTTTCTTCCACTCGACATCATTTATGATCCGATTTTCTCTGAGTTCTTTCAGTCGTTTGTTCCTGATTCTTCTGTGCGGACATTTGGTGCACTTCTATTTACTCGTTGTCCTGTTGTTGTTTACTATGTGTCACCTATGGTCACTTTTTCTTTGTTTGTTTTATGTTCAAAATTGTAATTTTTATTTTACTGTAATTGGCATTGTAATGTATTTTATTATTTTTATTGTATTTTATTTTATTTTATTTTTGTATTGTATGCGTTGTACAATTGACTGCAAGGGTGAACCTTTCCCAGGTTTACCATTTCAGCGATTCATAAGGAGTTCACATTCTTGTAACCGTTATACCCCCTGAAGACGATTCCTGGACGGGAATCGAAACGTCGGGCAAATAAACCCTTCAATTGAATCTGGTGTTTGCTGTTTTCCAATATGGATCCCAGATTCCAAATCTTCTCTTATATATATATGTGTGTGTGTGTGTGTGTGTGTGTGTGTGTGTTTTGCCCCCGTTAGGCAAGCTTATTCAGACGAAGAAACCTTCCGGCAGTCAAAGTGTCAACCCTTTGTGAAGTAAGGTGTTTCCTCTTAAATGAATAAATTGTCTTGGAAGGAGCAAAATGAGAAAGAAAACGGTAATCACGAATAGGTATTCAATATCTGTTTACATCATTCAGAGAAGTTGTTTATTTATTTGTTTATCTATTCATTCATCTATTCATCTATTCCTATTTATTTATCTTGATATATGGGTGCTTATTAAAAGGACTTTGAGCGGGTGCTTGAAAAGACTCCCGTCATGTTAAGCCTGAGACTATAGGAGTGGCACCATCATGGAAGGCGCTACACCAAAGGTTTCTCATAAAACACTGTCTCTTGTTGCTTGTCCACTGATATCATAAACGGGGATATGTTTATCTTGGACAAGAAGAACAAGAACAAGAACAAGATACAGCGAAGACATATCCGAGCTGACTTCGCCGTGATCTCTCTGAACTCATTATTTCCGTGTTAAAGACTCGAACCATAGGCAACAAATGATGACTCTCTCCCTCTCTCTCTCTCTCTCTCTCTCTCTCTCTCTCTCTCTCTCTCTCTCTCTCTCTCTCTCTCTTTGCATCTGCATAATTGGGAATTTTTTAAAGAGAAAATAAGGTTTTACATGTAGATACAAGCTTATATTAAAGTGTGTATTCGTATGCGCAATATGAACTACAGTCAGTACAGGTGTTTACTTTAATGAGAACAAGAACAAGATACAGCGAAGACATATCCGAGCACTATGAACCTGGAGCTGACTTCGCCGTGATCTCTCTCTGAACTCATTATTTCCGTGTTAAAGAGTCGAATCATAACCAGCGAATGATGACTCTCTCTTTCTCTCTCTCTCTCTCTCTCTCTCTCTCTCTCTCTCTTTTCATCTGCATAATTGGGAATTTTTTAAAGATAACATAAGTTTTTACATGTAGATACAAGCTTATATTAAGGTGTGTATTCGTATGCGCAATACGAACTAGTCAGTACAGGTGTTTACTTTAATGTGTGATGTGACTTTCATTCATGACAAGGAATTGGGACATTCTCAAACAAAGACTCTCTTGGGAAAGGATGACGAAGCTGAACGAGTTCGAAGTGCAGGAGCTATTGGGCAAAGGAGGCATCGGCTCTGTCTACCGAGCCAAGCGGATCATCGATGGCCAGGAGGTCGCCCTGAAGAAAGTGCCCTTGGCGCGGATGAAATCATATAGACGTCGCAACGGGAAGAGAATCCCGAAGGAAGCTGCGCTTCTGAAGAAGGTGCAGAAGGTGCCCGGCGTCATCAAGCTGTATGATTATTTTATCGCCAATGATAATTTCTATATGGTAATGGAACTTATTCCGTCGTCCATGTCGTTGTACGATTATATAGAAAACGACAACGACCTATCGAATGTAGAAGTCCGAAGACTCTTCAAAAAGATTGTTACAACTATAAAAGGATGTTTTGAAGCCGCGGTCTCCCATAAAGATATCAAGCCAGAAAATATACTGCTCTTCAGAGACAAAAGTTCAGGCCAGCTTGATATCAAGGTAATCGACTTTGGTTGCGGAGAGCGCATTACGAGTTACAAAGGAACGGACACAGGCGGAACTCGAATTTACTAGCCTCCAGAATACATCAAAGGAGGCGAGTTCCTGCACATGCCCGCAACAGTCTGGAGCCTGGGCACTCTTCTTTACTACATGGTGTGCCGCCGTGATCCTTTCTACACAGACGCCTCCATATGTAGGGCCAGTCCGTCATTCCCGAAGAACGTTCCGAACGTCTGCCGGGACCTAATAATGCGATGCTTCGCAAAAGACCCTTGGGGCCGCCCATCACTCGACGGAATACTGTCCCATCAGTGGTTGGAGAATGAATCATCTTGCCTCTCCTTCGAAAAGGACGGAAAGACGGATTTCACTACCGAAGCGGAGCTCGAAACCGCTAACGTCGCCCCGAGAAATCCTAAAAGGAAAAAACGCCCGACGAAACCAGAAAACGTCTCTTTGACGACAAAGAAGAAAGGAAGGAAAAGAGACCATTCTGAAGAGGATGACATGCCTCGTGGGAGAAAGAGGCGATAAAAATGATAATGCGCCCACTACAGTAATGAGACGACGGCTTGAGAGTCTTTGGACTTATTGACTTGTGCCACAACGGCCATTGGAAAAAAAAGTATGTTGTTAAGAAAAAGAAGATCCCTAAGGAATAAGTTAAGTCGGTGCCAAGTCATTGGGAAAAAGTCTAAATCTGTTAAGAGAAAAGCAGAGAAAGGGGAAAGCTGCAACATGTGACAAGATACAAGAACTTTCCATATATATATATATATATATATATATATGTGTGTGTGTGTGTGTGTGTGTGTGTGTGTGTGTGTGTGTGTGTGTGTGTGTGTGTGTGTGTGTGTGTGTGTGTGTGTGTTTGCCCCCGTTAGGCAAGCTTATTCAGACGAAGAAACCTTCCAGCAGCCAAAGTGTCAACCCTTTGTGAAGTAAGGTGTTTCCTCTTAAATGAATAAATTGTCTTGGAAGGAGCAAAATGAGAAAGAAAACGGTAATCAAGAATAGGTATTCGATATGTGTTTCCATCATTCAGAGAAGTCGTTTATTTATTTGTTTATCTATTCATTCATCTATTTATATATTTATATCTATTTATCTTGATATATGGGTGCTTATTAAAAGGACTTTGAGCGGGTGCTTGAAAAGACTCCCGTCATGTTAAGCCTGAGACTATAGGAGTGGCACCATCATGGAAGGCGCTACACCAAAGGTTTCTCATAAAACACTGTCTCTTGTTGCTTGTCCACTGATATCATAAACGGGGATATGTTTATCTTGGACAAGAAGAACAAGAACAAGAACAAGATACAGCGAAGACATATCCGAGCTGACTTCGCCGTGATCTCTCTGAACTCATTATTTCCGTGTTAAAGACTCGAACCATAGGCAACAAATGATGACTCTCTCCCTCTCTCTCTCTCTCTCTCTCTCTCTCTCTCTCTCTCTCTCTCTCTCTCTCTCTCTCTCTCTCTCTCTCTCTCTCTCTCTCTCTCTTTGCATCTGCATAATTGGGAATTTTTTTAAGAGAACATAAGGTTTTACATGTAGATACAAGCTTATATTAAGGTGTGTATTTGTATGCGCAATATGAACTACAGTCAGTACAGGTGTTTACTTTAATGAGAACAAGAACAAGATACAGCGAAGACATATCCGAGCACTATGAACCTGGAGCTGACTTCGCCGTGATCTCTCTCTGAACTCATTATTTCCGTGTTAAAGAGTCGAATCATAACCAGCGAATGATGACTCTCTCTTTCTCTCTCTCTCTCTCTCTCTCTCTCTCTCTCTCTCTCTCTCTCTCTCTCTCTCTCTCTCTCTCTCTCTCTCTCTCTCTCTTTGCATCTGCATAATTGGGAATTTTTTAAAGATAACATAAGTTTTTACATGTAGATACAAGCTTATATTAAGGTGTGTATTCGTATGCGCAATACGAACGAGTCAGTACAGGTGTTTACTTTAATGTGTGATGTGACTTTCATTCATGACAAGGAATTGGGACATTCTCAAACAAAGACTCTCTTGGGAAAGGATGACGAAGCTGAACGAGTTCGAAGTGCAGGAGCTATTGGGCAAAGGAGGCATCGGCTCTGTCTACCGAGCCAAGCGGATCATCGATGGCCAGGAGGTCGCCCTAAAGAAAGTGCCCTTGGCGCGGATGAAATCATATAGACGTCGCAACGGGAAGAGAATCCCGAAGGAAGCTGCGCTTCTGAAGAAGGTGCAGAAGGTGCCCGGCGTCATCAAGCTGTATGATTATTTTATTGCCAATGATAATTTTTATATGGTAATGGAACTTATTCCGTCGTCCATGTCGTTGTACGATTATATAGAAAACGACAACGACCTATCGAATGTAGAAGTCCGAAGACTCTTCAAAAAGATTGTTACAACTATAAAAGGATGTTTTGAAGCCGCGGTCTCCCATAAAGATATCAAGCCAGAAAATATACTGCTCTTCAGGGACAAGAGTTCAGGCCAGCTTGATATCAAAGTAATCGACTTTGGTTGCGGAGAGCGCATTACGAGTTACAAAGGAACGGACACAGGCGGAACTCGAATTTACTAGCCTCCAGAATACATCAAAGGAGGCGAGTTCCTGCACATGCCCGCAACAGTCTGGAGCCTGGGCACTCTTCTTTACTACATGGTGTGCCGCCGTGATCCTTTCTACACAGACGCCTCCATATGTAGGGCCAGTCCGTCATTCCCGAAGAACGTTCCGAACGTCTGCCGGGACCTAATAATGCGATGCTTCGCAAAAGACCCTTGGGGCCGCCCATCACTCGACGGAATACTGTCCCATCAGTGGTTGGAGAATGAATCATCTTGCCTCTCCTTCGAAAAGGACGGAAAGACGGATTTCACTACCGAAGCGGAGCTCGAAACCGCTAACGTCGCCCGGAGAAATCCTAAAAGGAAAAAACGCCCGACGAAGCCCCAAAACGTCTCTTTATCCATAAAGAAGAAAGGAAGGAAAAGAGACCATTCTGAAGAGGATGACATGCCTCGTGGGAGAAAGAGGCGATAAAAATGATAATGCGCCCACTACAGTAATGGGACCACGGCTTGAGAGTCTTTGGACTTACTGACTTGTGCCACAACGGCCACTGGAAAAAAAAGTATGTTGTTAAGAAAAAGAAGATCCCTAAGGAATAAGTTAAGTCGGTGCCAAGTAATTGGGAAAAAGTCTAAATCCGTTATGAGAAAAGCAGAGAAAGGGGAAAGCTGCAATATGTGACAAGATACAAGAACTTTCCAAAGGTAAAAAGTGCCAAGTTCAGAAATGGCGAACACATCATGCCCTTTAGAATTCTGTGGAAACTGACAACTGTCTGGTTCAGCCCAACCAAAACAAGACATCGTAAGAAAATGGGATTTCCAAGAAGTTTGAAATAAAGGGCATTGGTCCCTCAAGCGGCAGAGGGTTTCCCTCAGCTGAATAAAAACCTTTGGCGATGCTTTCAATATACAAAAACCCGACCACCTCTGTTCATAAAGGATCGCCGTCGTTTAAAGGCTCATTGAGATGGTGTTTACCCTTAAGCCTTGTTAAGATGGGGCTACTTTAGTAGCCGCAAGGGCTAGCGACTTGAAAACTACTCCTCTACTTGCACAGTGTAAACGGAAAGTTAGTTAACTTGCCTCAAAACTATCCTAGTGACAGCATTTACTTGATGGGGACGTCACCTTGCAGCTAGGACTAGCGGCTACTAAATTAATCCCGTCTCAACGAGACTTTAAACAATGTAGTTCAATTCGATTAAATAAACACCTAAGCAAGATACTGTAATGCCTGCCATTTGTTTTATATTATCTGTTTATTCATTTGTTATTATTTGTCTGTTTATTATCATTTGCTTGATTTTCATTATTTATAATTTATCTGTCTGGGGTATTGGCTGCTCCCCGTCTGGGGTATTGGCTGCATGTTATTGTGAAAAAGTAGCATGCAGTTGATACTTTAGTGTCTATATGGGGTGCCCCTATGGACCAGAGCCACACATCATTTTGTTTGTGATAGAGGAAAACTGTACATAGAAAAATTATGACACTTTTATACTACGGCTGTCCCCCCGTTATGCTGTCCCCCAACCCCTTGTTACTGTCCTGTACCATTTCTCTGAATATTCATTTTTTTTTTCGCCTACCTACCCCGTGGTGGGGGAAAAGAATACTGCCACCAAGTACAGTATTTCCACTTGAGTCGTAGAAGGCGACAAAAAAAGGGACGGGGGAAGGGATTAGGAGTCCTACTACCTGTAGCCCCGAAAGGGGGCATTCCTAAGAAAGAAAGTAAAGGCATAAGAGGGTCTGGGAGCTTTCCAACCAGTACCCTAAGGTTTGGGTCTTTTAATGTGCGTGGATGTGGTACAAATGAGAGTAAAAGGGAAGAGATAGGTAGTATTTTTGTGAGAAGAAAGATGGATGTACTGGCTTTGAGTGAAACTAAAAATGAAAGGAAAGGGCAACTGTGAGTTTGGGAGTGTAGCTGGGAGGTACTCAGGAGTGAAGAGGGGACGAGGGAGAGAAGGGATGGCTATACAAGTAAGTGAAGAGATAGGTAAGCGGGTAGTAGAGTGGAAGGAGGTGTCATCAAGGTTGATGTGGATAAAGGCGAAGCTGGGAAAAGAGATGTGGGTTTTTGTAAGTGCGTATGGGCCTGGTAGTGAGAAGAACGTAGAGGAAAGAGAGGCATTTTGGGTAGATATAAATGAGTGCATAGAGGGATTAGGGAGAAATGTCAATGTAGTTGTATTGGGAGACCTAAATGCTAGGGTAGGAAATGAACCAATTGACGGGGTGATTGGGAAGTATGGAGTTCGACGCAAAAATTGTAGTGGAGAGTTGATGGTGGAGATGTGTCTTGAAAGAGAGTTGATGATAGCAAATACAGTGTTTAAGAAGAAAGTCAAGCATAAGTACACATGGGAGAGGGTGTTGGATGGAAAGGTGGCAGATAGAGCGTTAATTGACTATATAGTGGTGACCAGGAGTATGGTAGGAAGAGTTTAGGATGTACATGTTCTAAGGAGAGAGAGTGGGGGAATATTAGATCATTTCCTGGTGGAAGGTAAATTGAGAGTAGAGAATAGGTGGAGAAAGAGGAAAAGGGCAGAAGGTAGGGAGGTACTTAGAGTGAACTGCTTAAATAAGGAAAAAAAGGAGAATGAGTATAAGAAGAAGCTGAGAGAGGAGTGGGAGAGAGTAAAGGATAGAGTAGAACTAGGAGTGAAGGAGGAATGGGGATGGTTCAAGGAGGGAGTCATAAGGTGTGCAAAGATGGTGTGTGGAACAAGGAGGGCGGGAGGAAATAGAAGGAAGGGTAGTGAATGGTGGGATGAGGAAGCAAAGAAGGGTGTAGAAGAGAAGAAGCAGGCATTCATAGATTGGCTACAAATTAGGACGAGGGAATCGTATGAGAGTACAAAGTAAAGAGAAAGGAAGTTAAGCATAAGATAAAGGAAGCAAAGAGGAGAGCAGATGTGAAATGGGGAAAGAGTATGACAGAAAAATTTGAAAGTAATAAAAAGATGTTTTGGAAGGAAGTTAAAAGAGGAAGAGGGGGCGAATCAGGTAGAGAAGAAAAGGTAAAAGGTGCAGATGGAGAGATGATAATGGAAGAGAAGGCAGTGAGAGGAAGGTGGGCAGAGTATTTTAGGGAGTTACTAAATGTGAAGGAGGATAGGGAGGGAAGGTAGTTGCAGTGGGAAACGCTAAGAAAATTACCGTGATGAGTGAGGAAAATGGAAGAGAAATATGGAAAGATTAAGTGAAAGCAGCTGTTAAGATGAAGAGAGACCCTGGGTTAGAGGAATGCCATGCAGAATATCTGAAGAAAGGAGGTACAGTTATGGTGGACTGCCTGGTGAGATTGTTTAATGTTGTGTTTAAGAGAGGGTAGAGTGCAGGAGGACTGGAGGAGTGCCTGTATAGTTCCGCTTTACAAAGGAAAGGGGGACAAGTGTGACTGTAGTAGTTACAGAGGGATCAGTTTGTTGAGTGTAGTTGGGAAGGCTTATGGGAGAGTCTTGATTGAGAGTATTAGGAGAGGAACAGAGGGAGTAATTGGTGAGGAAGTGTGGTTTTAGGACAGGTAAGGGTTGTGTAGATAAAATTTTCGTGGTACGACAGATATGTGAGAAAGCTATAGGAAAAGGTAAGGATGTTTTTTGGGCTTTTATGGATGTGGAAAAGGCTTATGACAGGTTAGACAGGAAGGCACTGTGGGAGGTATTGCAGATATATGGGATAGGAGGAAAGCTGTTAAGAGCAGTCAAGGGTTTTTATGAGAGTAGTAGAGCTTGCGTTAGGATTAGAAATGGAGAGAGTGAATGGTTTGAGGTAAAGGTGGGACTTCGTCAGGGGTGTGTTATGTCGACCTGGCTGTTCAATCTTTATATGGATGGGGTGGTGCGAGAGGTGAATGCAAGGGTAGTGGGTCAGGGGTTGGAGATGATTAAAGAAAATGGAGAAAAGTGGGAGGTGAGCCAGTTGTTGTTTGCTGACGACACTGCGCTTGTAGTAGGATCAGAGGAGGGATTGAGGAAGTTATTGACAGAGTTTGAGAAGGTGTGTGAAAGAAGGAAGCTGAAGATAAATGTGGGCAAAAGTAAGATGATGAGATGTACAAGGGGAGAGAGTGACAGTAGGCTGGAAGTGAGCATTAAAGGTGAGGAAATGAAGGAATTGGATAGTTTCAGATACTTGGGTGCGAATGTGACAGGAAAGGGAGGAGTGAGTGTGGAGGTAGAATGTAGATTGAGAGAAGCGAGTAAATGCCTTGGTGGATTGAAAAGTGTAATGAGAAATCGACATCTGGGAATGGATGCTAAGAGGAGGTTATATGAAGGAGTGATTGTGCCAACAACAATGTACGGGGCAGAAACATGGGACATAAGAGAGGAAGAGAGAAGGTGTTTGAATGTGTTTGAGATGAAATGTCTCAGAAGTATGATAGGGGTTACTAGGCTAGATAGAGTGAGAAATGAGGAGGTGAGGAGGAGAACGGGGGTGGAAAGGGAGTTGGGAGATAGGGTTGATGAAAGAGTATTAGGATGGTTTGGACACATGGAAAGAATGAGTGAAGAAAGATTAGTAAAAGAAGTGTGGAAGGCGGAGGTGGAAGGAGTGAAAATGAGGGGGCGTCCTAGGATGAGATGGATGGATGGGGTGAAAAGGGCTTTACAAAAGAGAGGAATGTCTGTAGAGGAAGGACGGGGGAGGACAAAAGATAGGGGTGAATGGAGAAGGGTTGGGTATAGATGAGGCTGTGATGCATGAGGGGGAGTGGGTGGGGGATGGGGGATGGGGGGTGAGGAAGTATGTATGAGAAAAAAATTGACGCAGCACGAAGGGATTTCTCCCTGCCATCTCCTTTCCTGCATGAGGGGACGGAGAGGGGGGGGGGGGTCGCCGAATTTATGAAGCGGCCTTGCTGTGGATGTACTGTGTCTTGCGACATTCCTTCTGACCCAGGGCAGTGGACAGGATGCAGGGATGACCCGTCATCCAGGAGGTGCCAAGATAGGAGGGAGGGAGGAGGGTGGAGGGGAGTGGAATATATGGGAAATGAAATGGGTGGGAGTGATTTCTATGCCTTTTTCTTTTTGGCTACCCCCTGTGTAAGGGGGAAAAAGCCTTTGGTATATGTATGTATGTATGTATCTGCCAATTTATCATTATTTGGTATTTACCTGTTTGTTTATTATTTACCATTACTAAGTTTGTTTATTATTTACCATTAGTAAATTTGCGGTAGACACTAAAATAGGACGCCTAATTAGGTCAGGAGACGACGCAGAGATTCTGCCGGATGATCATGATAAATTGTTAACATGGTCGGTGAAGTGGCAAATGAACTTCAATATCTCTAAGTGTAGCGTCTTAAACGTAGGGCTACACAACTTCTCACAGTGACCTCAACCAAGAACTCCCCTTGCTCTCTCCTACTTCTCCCAGTGACATCATCCAAGGAGTCCCGATAACCTATACTACATTTCCTAATAACCTCATTTGATAAGCAGTACAGGTAGGTCTGCAGACATTATTCTTCACTAGAACTTCGCCTACAGCAACCATTCAAGATAGATAGTTATAGTTCTTCTCACCCTCTGAGAGAGGGGAAAAATTTGAGTCTTCGGTGTTTGTGTCAACAGTTTTATTGTACTGTTGCATAGATTGATTATAATCGTTGGCATTCATCAGCGCCTATGACAAGAGCCTTTCACGTGATATTGAAATCATGAATGATCATCACAGGTGAGAAATGTAGTAACACATTTGTATACCACAACTAACACCATTGCATTGGTCCCTCAAGCGGCATAGGGTTTCCCTCAGCTGAATAAAAACCTTTGGCGATCCTTTGAATATACAAAAACCCGACCGCCTTTGTTCATAAAGGATCGCCGTCGTTTAAAGGCTCATTGAGATGGTGTTAACTCTTAAGTCTTGTTGAGATGGGGCTAGTTTAGTAGCCGCAAGGGCTAGCGACTTGATAACTACTCTACTTGCACAGTGTAAACAGGAATTAGTTAACTTGCCTCCAAACGGGGACGTCACCTTGCAGCTAGGACTAGCGGCTACTAAACTAACCCCGTGTCAACGAGACATTTAGCAATGTAGTTCAGTTCGAAGCTTTAAGATTCGTTTAAATAAACACCTAAGCAATATGCTGTAATGCCTGCCATTTGTTTTATATTATTTGTTTATTTGTTTGTTATTATTTTTCTGTTTATTATCATCTGCTTGATTTTCATTTATTATTATTTATCTGTCAATTTATCATTATTTGCTATTTACCTGTTTGTTTAATATCTACCTATGCATTTATTAATTCTATTTAATATTTATGTTTTTATAACTTTTATGCATTAATTTATTTACTTATTTATCATTATCATATTTTTTCGCATCCGACCTAGTTATGGAGCAAAAGGTCTCCTTTTAGCATGCTCCTCCTTTGTAATCCTTTGTAATTAAGCTAAATGGAATCATCAGGTGACAGTCGTTAAGTCTACATCATATAGCAAAATGATGGGTACACAGAGTAGTATTGAGGTAAGGAGCGTAACAGAAAAGCTACCACCTTCCATGGACCGAACACGAGACTCCCAATTGCCGGTGGGTGAGCTTACCGATTAATTACACTACGGTCGCCTCCAGTGATTAATCCTAAATATCACTCATAACGTTCCCTCTACCTCACTTTCCACCAAACACCCCAACCCCTACTCCCGCCGCCAGTGTCAAGTCTGGGTGTGTGTACCTCTATGGGATCCAACTCACTGCACCACCTTACATATCAAGGGTACTTGAAGAATCCTCCAGTATATTTGTGACGAATATGATTAGTAAACTAGTGATAGAAGCAGAAAACACCGCCTGTGCACAAGGGCTGCAACAAGATCAAATCTAATGTGTTATATTTCCATGGACCGCTCGTACGGAGATAGTTGTCAATTGATACTGATGATGCTATGCACACATCATACCTTTGAGATATCCATAGGCAAAGGGAAGCTGAGACTCTACAATGTTTACTCTGCTTCAGGAAAAATCAATTTCTCCGTCTTCCCCCCACTCACGTCTCACAGTGTGATCTACATGGGGGATTTCAACGCCCTGCACTCTGCCCTAGGAGGTTCTGTTAATCAAGATAGATCGCCTCACGGCAGCCAGAGCAGGATACACAAAATATATCCACATTTATTGTAGATTTGTTCATCAAGAACTTAGGGGTGGAGGGTACCAAAACTGAATAAAAGTCCCTGGCGTCAGACTTTTTTTTGTAAGTAAATTCGTCTACTGTGGTTCAGCAATGCAGCATTGTAGCCTATGAATGATTCACCATGGTCTTACCCAGTGTCAACGGAAAGTTGTGCTACAACGCCCCCAGAGCTCAATGCCCTCCAGCACCAGCAACAAACCAAGCCAGCAGCATCACGGACCAGAAGTCAAACCAGAGCTTCCACCTCTCTCTTTGTTCTGTGACTGATGACTTCTCCCAGTGACCTTCTCCAGGGACTAAAATTGACCTTTCCCTCTTTCCTCAGTAACCTTCCCCAGGGACTCCCATTGGCCTTTCCTACTTCTCACAGTGACCTCAACCAAGAACTCCCCTTGCCTTCTCCTACTTCTCCCAGTGACATCATCCAAGGAGTCCCGATGACCTATCCAAATCTCCTTGATAAGCAATACAAGTCTTTCTGCAGAAATTATTCTTCACTAGAACTTCGCCTACAGCAACCCTTCATGATATATAGTTATAGTTCTTCTCACCCTCTGAGAGAGGGAAAAAACTTGAGTTATCGGTGTTTGTGTCAACAGTTTTATTGTACTGTTGCATAGATTGATTATAATCGTTGGCATTCATCAGCGCCTATGACATAACCCTTTCACGTGATACTGAAATCATGAATGATCATCACAGGTGAGAAATGTAGTAACACATTTGTAAATCACAACTAACACCACAGTCAGACCAAAGAAAGAGTTACATACATATACCAAAGGCTTCTCCCCCTTACAACGGGGGGTAGCCAAAAAGAAAAAGGCATCGAAAGCATTCCCACCCATTCCATCCCCTTCATATTCCACTCTCCTCCACCCTCGCTCTCATCTTGGCACCTCCTGGATAACGGGTCATCCCTGCATCCTGTCCACAGCCCTGGGCCAGAAGTAGTGTCGCAATAAAGAAATAAAGAGTTGAGTAAGCGAAACTATATATGTCATATAAGGGTTGTGGTAATGACGTTTGTTCTTTTTCAAGTTCTTTTCCTTTCGTAAGAGGTTGCTATTTAACACAGCACCCTCCTTCCACTTTGTACTACTGAAGAGGATTGAAGTGAGCAATCGAAATATTTAGTTTCGCTTAATTAAATCTTTCTTTCGTCCGACTGTGGTGTTAGTTGTGATGAATGATCATGTTCAAACCTTGAACAATGAGACTAAAAAGTTATTCTTGACACTGAAGATATTGAATATCAAAATAGCCAAAGCTATTAGCGCAGATGACTTCAATCAAAATTGTTTACGTGAGAACCTGTGCCCAAGAAGTGTGTATATATATATAGATATATATATATATACATATACATATATATATATACATATGTAAATATATATATATATATATATATATATCACAGGTGAGAAATGTAGTAACACATTTATAAATCACAACTAACACCACAGTCGGACGAAAGAAAGAGTTGCGTAAGCGGAACTATATATTTCGATTGCTACCTGCAATCCTCTTCAGGTACTACTGAAGAGGATTGCAGGTAGCAATCGAAATATATAGATCCGCTTACGCAACTCTTTCTTTCGTCCGACTGAGGTGTTAGTTGTGATATATCTATATATATATATATATATAATATATATATATATATATATATATATATATATATATATATATATATATATATTTAAGATTATTTCAGACAAATGAGAGAGAATGTGGGTGGGGAAGGGCAAACGAAGATGTGTTAGGAATAGAGTTTATTGCCCTAACGTTGCGACCAACTTGGTCTTCTTCAGAGGACTACAGCATTACAGACGGATCACAATTCTTATATTCGTAGTGAGAGGGAACCCGCCAAGGTATGAGCGTCATGTTTTCCCTTTGGCTAACGATTTAATTATTAGGACATCTGTTGTTACTTTCTTCACTGCTTCTAGTGTAAGTGATAAAAAGTTGGCAAGCTTCGATATAACAGCGTTATTCACAAATGTTTCTATTTTTGATGCCCTAGAAGCAGTGAAGAAAGTAACAACAGATATCGATGATAATATCCTTCCAGTCCCAAGATCTGATTATATAAAACTTATTTCCATGTGTGTCAAATTTGGATATTTTATGTTTAACAACATTGAATTTAAACAGATTAGAGGTCTCGCAATGGGGAGTCCATTATCTGCTGTCATGGCATGTTTATTCATGGAAGTATTAGAAATGGACAAATACATCAACATCATGGGAAGAGGTACCACTTGGTTAAGGTACGTGGATGACATAATCGTGGTGATGCCAAAAAGAACTAATATAGAAAATAAGTTGAGAAGACTCAACGCTGTGAATAAAGACATTCAATTCACAGTTGAACTAGAAAAAGAGTGTAATTTACCATTTTTAGACACGTTGATACACAGAGGTCCTCAACAGGTAAGTTTCTCGGTGTACAGGAAACCCACCAATAGGGACGACTTTGTCCATTATTTTTCAGCACACAGCAGACGTGTTAAAACGGGTGTTCTAATAGGTTTCTTTCTCAGAGCTTTTCGTATCTGCAGTGAAGAATTCCTAGAGGATGAACTTACTTACATCAAGAATACCTTTAGGAAGCTGAAATACCCCAGAGGTTTGATCACCAGGACAACGAGGAAAGCCAAGAAGATCTACGATGGCTCAAACGTCCGGACCCCGGGAAAGGATAAGTCTCATTTTATTTCTGTCCCTAATTCTATAAACACCATAGCTATTGATGATTATTTGTTAAAAGGTGGAATAAATATAGCAAAAATATCTTCCAATAAAATAGGAAAAATATTTAAGAAACATAATAATATGCGTAATAATCTCAGTGTCATTTACCGTATTCCATGCAACGGTTGTCCATCATCTTATTTCGGTGAGTCAGGTCGAGGGTTCAATAAACGCTTGAATGAGCACAAAAAACGATCTCAGGGCTCATAGAACATCTAACTCCCTGGTTCGTCACCTGGACAAATGTGGACATCTACCTGATTGGAACAACGCAGAAATTCTACACGAGGGATTTGAGAAGAAAATGAGAAAAACTGTGGAAGCTGCACATATCGCCGCCAACAAGAACAACAACGACAGAGACGGATTTAAATGCCTCTCGAAAGCAGCAAGTGTCCTAATAATTAAATCGTTAGCCAAAGGGAAAACATGACGCTCATACCTTGGCGGGTTCCCTCTCACTACGAATATAAGAATTGTGATCCGTCTGTAATGCTGTAGTCCGCTGAAGAAGACCAAGTTGGTCGCAACGTTAGGGCAATAAACTCTATTCCTAACACATCTTCGTTTGCCCTTCCCCACCCACATTCTCTCTCATATGTATATATATATATATATGTACAAAACAAATCACTAAGGACACGTGACAACAATACTTGCAGAAACCACTTGGAAAATAAAAGAAATTAATACCAAACGTTTTCGTCTATTCAAGATGATGTCTTCAATAGACGAAAACGTTCGGTATTCATTTATTTTATTTTCCAATTGGTTTCTGCAAATATATACATATATATATATATATATATATACATATGTATATATATATATATACATATATATATGTGTATATATATATACATACATACATATATATACATACATATATGTATATATATATATATATACATATACATATATATATATATATATATATATGTGTGTGTGTGTGTGTGTGTGTGTGTGTGTGTGTGTGTGTGTGTGTGTGTGTGTGTGTGTGTGTGTGTGTGTGTGTGTGTGTGTGTGTTTTTGCCCCCGTTAGGCAAGCTTATTCAGACGAAGAAACCTTCCGGCAGTCAAAGTGTCAACCCTCTGTGAAGTAAGGTGTTTCCTCTTAAATGAATAAATTGTCTTGGAAGGAGCAAAATGAGAAAGAAAACGGTAATCACGAATAGGTATTCGATATCTGTTTACATCATTCAGAGAAGTTGTTTATTTATTTGTTTATCTATTCATTCATCTATTCATCTATTCAAATATATTTATCTTGATATATGGGTGCTTATTAAAAGGACTTTGAGCGGGTGCTTGAAAAGACTCCCGTCATGTTAAGCCTGAGACTATAGGAGTGGCACCATCATGGAAGGCGCTACACCAAAGGTTTCTCATAAAACACTGTCTCTTGTTGCTTGTCCACTGATATCATAAACGGGGATATGTTTATCTTGGACAAGAAGAACAAGAACAAGAACAAGATACAGCGAAGACATATCCGAGCTGACTTCGCCGTGATCTCTCTGAACTCATTATTTCCGTGTTAAAGACTCGAACCATAGGCAACAAATGATGACTCTCTCCCTCTCTCTCTCTCTCTCTCTCTCTCTCTCTCTCTCTCTCTCTCTCTCTCTATCTATCTATCTATCTATCTCTCTTTGCATCTGCATAATTGGGATTTTTTTAAAGAGAAAATAAGGTTTTACATGTAGATACAAGCTTATATTAAGGTGTGTATTTGTATGCGCAATATGAACTACAGTCAGTACAGGTGTTTACTTTAATGAGAACAAGAACAAGATACAGCGAAGACATATCCGAGCACTATGAACCTGGAGCTGACTTCGCCGTGATCTCTCTCTGAACTCATTATTTCCGTGTTAAAGAGTCGAATCATAACCAGCGAATGATGACTCTCTCTTTCTCTCTCTCTCTCTCTCTCTCTCTCTCTCTCTTTGCATCTGCATAATTGGGAAATTTTAAAGATAACATAAGTTTTTACATGTAGATACAAGCTTATATTAAGGTGTGTATTCGTATACGCAATACGAACTAGTCAGTACAGGTGTTTACTTTAATGTGTGATGTGACTTTCATTCATGACAAGGAATTGGGACATTCTCAAACAAAGACTCTCTTGGGAAAGGATGACGAAGCTGAACGAGTTCGAAGTGCAGGAGCTATTGGGCAAAGGAGGCATCGGCTCTGTCTACCGAGCCAAGCGCATCATCGATGGCCAGGAGGTCGCCCTGAAGAAAGTGCCCTTGGCGCGGATGAAATCATATAGACGTCGCAACGGGAAGAGAATCCCGAAGGAAGCTGCGCTTCTGAAGAAGGTGCAGAAGGTGCCCGGCGTCATCAAGCTGTATGATTATTTTATCGCCAATGATAATTTTTATATGGTAATGGAACTTATTCCGTCGTCCATGTCGTTGTACGATTATATAGAAAACGACAACGACCTATCGAATGTAGAAGTCCGAAGACTCTTCAAAAACATTGTTACAACTATAAAAGGATGTTTTGAAGCCGCGGTCTCCCATAAAGATATCAAGCCGGAAAATATACTGCTCTTCAGAGACAAGAGTTCAGGCCAGCTTGATATCAAGGTAATCGACTTTGGTTGCGGAGAGCGCATTACGAGTTACAAAGGAACGGACACAGGCGGAACTCGAATTTACTAGCCTCCAGAATACATCAAAGGAGGCGAGTTCCTGCACATGCCCGCAACAGTCTGGAGCCTGGGCACTCTTCTTTACTACATGGTGTGCCGCCGTGATCCTTTCTACACAGACGCCTCCATATGTAGGGCCAGTCCGTCATTCCCGAAGAACGTTCCGAACGTCTGCCGGGACCTAATAATGCGATGCTTCGCAAAAGACCCTTGGGGCCGCCCATCACTCGACGGAATACTGTCCCATCAGTGGTTGGAGAATGAATCATCTTGCCTCTCCTTCGAAAAGGACGGAAAGACGGATTTCACTACCGAAGCGGAGCTCGAAACCGCTAACGTCGCCCCGAGAAATCCTAAAAGGAAAAAACGCCCGACGAAACCAGAAAACGTCTCTTTGACGACAAAGAAGAAAGGAAGGAAAAGAGACCATTCTGAAGAGGATACCGCGCCTCGTGGAAGAAAGAGGCGATAAAAATTATAATGCGCCCACTACAGTAATGGGACGACGGCTTGAGAGTCTTTGGACTTATTGATTTGTGCCACAACGGACATTGGAAAAAAAGCATGTTGTTAAGAAAAAGAAGATCCCTAAGGAATAAGTTAAGTCGGTGCCAAGTCATTGGGAAAAAGTCTAAATCTGTTAAGAGAAAAGCAGAGAAAAGGGAAAGCGGCAATATGTGACAAGATACAAGAACTTTCCAAAGATAAAAAGTTCCAAGTTCAGAACTGAAGAACACATCATGTCCTTTATAATTCTGTGGAAACTGCTAACTGTCTGGTTCAACCGAATCAAAGCAAGACATCGTGAGAAAATGGGCATTGGTCCCTGAAGCGGCAGAGGGTTTCCCTCAGCTGAATAAAAACCTTTGGCGATGCTTTGAAGATACAAAAACCCGACCGCCTTTGTTCATAAAGGATCACCGTCGTTTAAAGGCTCATTGAGAGGATGGTAACCCTTAAGACTTGTTGAGATGGGGCTAGTTTAGTAGCCACAAGGGCTACCGACTTGAAAACTACTCCTCTACTTGCACAGTGTAAACGGAAAGTTGGTTAACTTGCCTCCAAATTATCCTAGTGACAGCACTTACTTGACGGGGACGTCAACTTGCAGCTGGGACTAGCGGCTACTAAATTAATCCCGTCTCAACGAAATTTCTAAGCAATGTAGTTCAGTTCGAAGCTTTAAGATTCGTTTGAATAAACACCTAAGCAAGATGCTGTAATGCCTGCCATTTGTTTTATATTATTTGTTTATTTGTTTGTTATTACTTGTCTGTTTGTTTATTATTATTTGGTTGGCTTTCATTTATTATCATTCATCTGTCAATTTATCATTATTTGCTATTTACCTGTTTGTTTATTATCTACCTATGCATTTATTAATTTTATTTAATATTTATGTTATTATAACTTTTATTCATTTATTTATACATTTATCATTATTATATTTTTTTCGCATCCGACCTAGTTATGGACCAAACGGTCTCCTGTCGGCATGCTCCTCCTTTGTAATCCTTTGTAATTCAGCTAAATGGAATCATCAGGTGACAGTCGTTAAGTCTACATCATATGGCAAAATAATGGGTACACAGGGTAGTGTTGATGTAAGGAGCGTAACAGAAAAGCTGCCACCTTCCATGGACCGAACACGAGACTCCCAATTGCCGGTGGGTGAGCTTACCGATTAATTACACTACGGTCGCCTCCAGTGATTAATCGCAAATATCACTCATAACGTTCCCTCTACCTCACTTTCCACTAAACATCCCAACCCCCACTCTCGCCGCCCGTGTCAAGTCTGGGTGTGTTGTAATGATAACAACAATAATGGCTATATTGATAGCAGTAGCAATAAAAATAACGACAACATTCCTCGTCTTAATGGCTACCCCTTCTCCTTCAGGGCAAGGTAAAACGAATACTATAAGGTACGTTAGCGGGGGGTGAGGGAGAGCCAGAAAACCTTTCCACTGCGCAGGTAGCTGATGACGTCAACGGAAATATCGAGACCAGGGTTCCGCGGGTCGAGAGCTGTCAGTCACTCGCACACCAGTGTATGGAGCGAAGCTCCATCTTCTGATTAAAGGGGTAGCTAAGGCAGACAAATAACATATAAAAATGCCAACAGTTTGTATAGTGCAGAAGTGCAATGCCGTTAGACTGAAAGGTGATAAAAATATACATTTCTTTTCACTACCCAAAGATAAAGAACTTAAAAAGAAATGGATTGAATTATGTGGCACACACAATACTCGGTCATCTGGATATGTATGCAGCCGTCATTTTGAAAGTAACTATTTATTAGCAACATTTCCTGAAATTTTCATTCAATTGCAAATAAACAGACTAAAGAATCCGGTTAAAACATAACTGAGCTTGATGGAGATAAAGGTCTACATATAAAATCCACGCAAATCCAAAATGTAATATAATAAAAACAATATGATGCTTTTACGTGTCATTACTACTGGGTTTATATTCAGCTAGTTGGTGTGTATCAACAGTATAGCATCTTCCTCGTCTACCTGATCAGCATATAAATTGACATGTCATCCCATCTAATAACTCGTCATATTAATATAATCCACCTAATGTGAAAGCATGGAAAACATTTCTATAACTTTTCTGGCGGTCATATCTCAGATACTGATAATTTGAGGATAAGAAAGTGATACTGAGTAATTTCAGTATTATGTGAACATCATAGTGTAATTCTAAAGTTTGCCGTACATAGATATGGCTTTCTTTAAAGTTTACATTTTCTTTCACCTCTCACTCTCTCCCCCTCTAGATTTCCTATGACGTCACGGTGGAGGTGCGCGGAGGGAGGGGGGGTGCTCAACTTACCTTATAGTATTCGTTTTACCTTCCTTCAGGGTTCATGTTCTTCACGAGCGCCACGGACATCTTCACCCCGGGCAAGTGGAGCTTCTTGATCACAGGCGACTCTCTTCCGCACAAACTATGGGCCAAGGGGGTGTCTAGTCACTCATCGGACGATTCCAGGCACTGCGGCGTCATCAGCAACTTCGGCTTCTTGGATGTCCAGTGCTCGCAGAAGTACCCCGCCATCTGCCAGGCCTAATAGGGCGATGGGTAGTTGGGGTAGGGAGATGGCGAGGAGGAATGGGGGAGGGGAGAGTGAAATGGGCAACACTGATGGGCAGTGGGAATGTGTAGACATAGAACAAGCAGGGAGCTTGAAAATAGAAAGAGAGAAATATAGAAATAAAAAGAACGCCTCATGGGGACGCTAAAGGACGCATGAACGCCTTCAAGAGGATTTCTCTAGAACAGTGTCTACTCACGTTCTTATCTTTACTGTGAAAATGTGAAAAATGTGAAGATGATCCACCTTATCAATATGTTCTGAATTGTGGTCAATAACATATTCAAGGACGAAGGGATGAGAGTGGTAAGAGTTATGTGAATAACCCAAATAGGTCATTACCCAAATCGTACTTCAGGTCGCAATTGTAACTCGAGTCGTTGTTGTAACTCCAGTTATTATCGTAACTCCAGTTATTGTCATAACTCGAGTCGTTGCCGTAACTCGAGTCATTGTCGTAACTCGAGTTGTTTTTGTAACTCCAGTTATTGTCGTAACTCCAGTTATTGTCGTAACTCGAGTCGTTGTCGTAACTCGAGTCATTGTCGTAACTCGAGTCGTCGTAACTCGAGTCGTTGTCGTAATTCGAGTCGTTCTCGTAACTCGAATCGTTGTATCGCGTCCACAAATTTGGTGGGGCTCGCACGAAATCTCAACCCCCCGTTTGTGAACTAAGCTGCAGACGCAAGGCTTTTCACTCCGTATCATTCCAAAAACAACGGTCCCACGGAGGGATTTCCATCAGTTAATAATAGTAATAAAAAAAAATAAAAAAAAACAGACGACGTTCAACATAGTTGGAAGAAATACCTCCTACCTTATATGAAGAAAATATCCAATTCTCAGAGGTTAATCATCGCCTTTCATTAGGATACTGTCGACTTGTGAAAAGAGACCATTGCGTTTGTAACAAATGGTAATATCTATGAATCGGTCG
>NC_134794.1:25122910-25147910 GCF_046742065.1 Oratosquilla oratoria | reverse complement strand
TATTAAGACGAAGAAACCTTCCGGCAGTCAAAGTGTCAACCCTTTGTGAAGTAAGGTGTTTCCTCTTAAATGAATAAATTGTCTTGGAAGGAGCAAAATGAGAAAGAAAACGGTAATCACGAATAGGTATTCGATATCTGTTTACATCATTCAGAGAAGTTGTTTATTTATTTGTTTATCTATTCATTCATCTATTCATCTATTCATATTTATTTATCTTGATATATGGGTGCTTATTAAAAGGACTTTGAGCGGGTGCTTGAAAAGACTCCCGTCATGTTAAGCCTGAGACTATAGGAGTGGCACCATCATGGAAGGCGCTACACCAAAGGTTTCTCATAAAACACTGTCTCCTGTTGCTTGTCCACTGATATCATAAAAAGGGATATGTTTATCTTGGACAAGAAGAACAAGAACAAAAACAAGTTACAGCGAAGACATATCCGAGCTGACTTCGCCGTGATCTCTCTGAACTCATTATTTCCGTGTTAAAGACTCGAACCATAGGCAACAAATGATGACTCTCTCCCTCTCTCTCTCTCTCTCTCTCTCTCTCTCTCTCTCTCTCTCTCTCTCTCTCTCTCTCTCTCTCTCTTTGCATCTGCATAATTGGGAATTTTTTAAAGAGAAAATAAGGTTTTACATGTAGATACAAGCTTATATTAAGGTGTGTATTTGTATGCGCAATATGAACTACAGTCAGTACAGGTGTTTACTTTAATGAGAACAAGAAGAAGATACAGCGAAGACATATCCAAGCACTATGAAGCTGGAGCTGACTTCACCGTGATCTCTCTCTGAACTCATTATTTCCGTGTTAAAGAGTCGAATCATTAGCAGCGAATGATGACTCTCTCTCTCTTTCTCTCTCTCTCTCTCTCTCTCTCTCTCTCTCTCTCTCTCTCTCTCTCTCTCTCTCTCTCTTTGCATCTGCATAATTGGGATTTTTTAAGATAACATAAGTTTTTTACATGTAGATACAAGCTTATATTAAGGTGTGTATTCGTATGCGCAATATGAACTAGTCAGTACAGGTGTTTACTTTAATGTGTGATGTGACTTTCATTCATGACAAGGAATTGGGACATTCTCAAACAAAGACTCTCTTGGGAAAGGATGACGAAGCTGAACGAGTTCGAAGTGCAGGAGCTATTGGGCAAAGGAGGCATCGGCTCTGTCTACCGAGCCAAGCGGATCATCGATGGCCAGGAGGTCGCCCTGAAGAAAGTGCCCTTGGCGCGGATGAAATCATATAGACGTCGCAACGGGAAGAGAATCCCGAAGGAAGCTGCGCTTCTGAAGAAGGTGCAGAAGGTGCCCGGCGTCATCAAGCTGTATGATTATTTTATCGCCAATGATAATTTTTATATGGTAATGGAACTTATTCCGTCGTCCATGTCGTTGTACGATTATATAGAAAACGACAACGACCTATCGAATGTAGAAGTCCGAAGACTCTTCAAAAACATTGTTACAACTATAAAAGGATGTTTTGAAGCCGCGGTCTCCCATAAAGATATCAAGCCAGAAAATATACTGCTCTTCAGGGACAAGAGTTCAGGCCAGCTTGATATCAAGGTAATCGACTTTGGTTGCGGAGAGCGCATTACGAGTTACAAAGGAACGGACACAGGCGGAACTCGAATTTACTAGCCTCCAGAATACATCAAAGGAGGCGAGTTCCTGCACATGCCCGCAACAGTCTGGAGCCTGGGCACTCTTCTTTACTACATGGTGTGCCGCCGTGATCCTTTCTACACAGACGCCTCCATATGTAGGGCCAGTCCGTCATTCCCGAAGAACGTTCCGAACGTCTGCCGGGACCTAATAATGCGATGCTTCGCAAAAGACCCTTGGGGCCGCCCATCTCTCGACGGAATACTGTCCCATCAGTGGTTGGAGAATGAATCATCTTGCCTCTCCGAAAAGGACGGAAAGACGGATTTCACTACCGAAGCGGAGCTCGAAACCGCTAACGTCGCCCGGAGAAATCCTAAAAGGAAAAAACGCCCGACGAAGCCCCAAAACGTCTCTTTATCCATAAAGAAGAAAGGAAGGAAAAGAGACCATTCTGAAGAGGATGACACGCTTCGTGGGAGAAAGAGGCGATAAAAATGATAATGCGCCCACTACAGTAATGGGACGACGGCTTGAGAGTCTTTGGACTTATTGATTTGTGCCACAACGGCCATTGGAAGAAATGCATGTTGTTAAGAAGAAGAAGATTCCTAAGGAAGAGGTTAAGTCGGTGCCAAGTAATTGGAAAAAGTCTAAATCTGTTACGAGAAAAGCAGAGAAAAGGGAAAGCTGCAATATGTGACAAGATTTAAGAACTTTACAAAGATAGAAAGTGCCAAGTTCAGAAATGGAGAACACATCATGCCCTTTAGAATTCTGTGGAAACTAATAACTGTCTGGTTCAACCGAATCAAAGCAAGACATCGTGAGAAAATGGGATTTCCAAGAAGTTTGATAAAGGGCATTGGTCCCTCAAGCGGCAGAGGGTTTCCCTCAGCTGAATAAAAACCTTTGGCGATGCTTTGAAGATACAAAAACCCGACCACCTTTGTTCATAAAGGATGGCCGTCGTTTGAAGGCTCATTGTGATGGTGTTAATCCTTAAGCCTTGTTGAGATGGGGCTAGTTTAGTAGCCGCAAGGGCTAGCGACTTGAAAACTACTCTACATGCACAGTGTGAACGGAAAGTTAGTTAACTTCCCTCCAATTTATTCTAGTGACAGCACTTACTTGACGGGGACGTCACCTTGTAGCTAGGACTAGCGGCTACTAAACTAATCCCGTGTCAACAAGACTTTAAGCAATGTAGTTCAGTTCGAAGCTTTAAGATTCGTTTGAATAAACACCTAAGCAAGATCCTGTAATGCCTGCCATTTGTTTCATATTATATATTTGTTTATTTGTTTGTTATTATTTGTCTGTTTGTTTATTATCATTTGCTTGATTTTCATTTATTATTATTTATCTGTCAATTTATCATTATTTGCTATTTACCTGTTTGTTTATTATCTATCTATGCATTTATTCATCTTATTTAATATTTATGTTATTATAACTTTTATGTATTCATTTATTTATTTATTTATCATTATTAATTTTTTTTCGTATCCAACCTAGTTATGGAGCAAACGGTCTCCTGTCGGCATGCTCCTCCTTTGTAATCCTTTGTAATTCAGCTAAATGGAATCATCAGGTGACAGTCGTTAAGTCTACATCAGTCTCTGACTCGTGCCGTTCACACCCTCCGCTCAGCGCTCCCTACGAGAAAGTAATACAACATGGCACATGCCACAAACAGCAACAGCTCCAAGAAACTTGAAGATATGGTGGAGAGTCTCGTGAAAGCAAGAGAAGAGGACAGACAGTTCCTTTTGCAAGCAAGGAAAGAAGACCAGCAGTTTCTAAGCGAGCTAAAAGCGATAGTCATACAATTAAGGCTGGAGATACAAGTTCTCAAATCGACTGTAGTTAATCTCCAAGCTAGAGTGAAAGACCTAGAGTAGTACACGAGGAGAGAAGATATCATCATCAGTGGTTTAAAGATTGTGAAAACGTATTCGGAAGCCGTGAAAGGTGATTCCGACTATAGTGTGGATAACAGTGGACGGAACATTGTAGAAAATCAAGTGATCCATTCTCTAAGTAACAAGGGAATACAGATCAGAGACACAGAGATATCAGCTTGCCATACACTGGGAAAAAGAAAACAGGACGGTACCCAAAATGTAATCGTGAGATTCGTATCAAGAAAGTCGAAGGTGAACGTGCTGAAAAACGCCAAGAAACTGAAGGGGATGGGCATCTACGTGAATGAGCACCTGACGAAACGAACCGGAGAGATTGCCAAAACAGCACGCGATATGAGGAAACGAGGGAAGATCATTTCGACATGGACGAGACTGCAAGGTGTATATCAAGTGCAGGGATGAAAAAGCACATCAGGTAAGTAATCTTGAACAATTAGTTGAATTTCAATAGTTCACATCCCTCAATCTTCTAACACAAACATAACCATGAACACTACAACTAACGCAAAAAAAAAAAAACATAAAAAACTGTTCTTCATGCCATACCCTTGTCCCTACCAATCATCTCAAATGTACATTATGCACACATTTACATCATTTCATGTGTGTAAATATACCCGTAAATACTGCCAAAAATAACCACAATATTTTCAGAAACTGGTCCTGCACAGACTGCTCAAAAACATTTCCCTATCATGCCATCTCAAACACAGAAATTGATTTTTTGTTTTCCGCGCCAAATCTCGCATCAAAAGACCCAGATGTATATACCGTAATTAAGAAGTATAAAGAAATAGACAAAATATCAGAAAAGGAGTTTTCGATATCTAATCACAATAATACCCAAATTGACCCGAATTAAATTTCTACTCAAAACTAACAAAAGACAGTGATTACTATAGTGATACACAATTTGACACTATTTCGTGATATTGATGGATTCACACTAATTCACATTAATGCAAGGAGTCTAAACGCATATTATCAGAAAATTGACTGTTATCTCAAGTTACTCAATAAAAGCTTTGACGTTATAGTGATAAGCGAAACATGGATTGACCCAGGATGTCTAGAAATTGTTCTACAAGACTATACTCCCTACAGTGTTAATAGACAGATCCAAAAAGGCTGCGGAGTCTCTATCTTCATAAAAAAAAAAAAAAAATTATGCAAACTAATAAATCAATCCACTAATTTGCATGAAATCCTATTTGATTGCGTAGCCGTTGAGATTTTCAGTAAAACAAAAACAAAACAAAAATATATCGTCATAATAAGTATCTACAGAAAGCCAGGCACGAACATCAATGAGTTCACAAATATGCTTGAAGAAATCATAACTCCATTTAGAAATAAAAACCTATATCTCTGTGGGGACTTCAACATAGATTTACTTAAGTATGAGACTCACGAACAAAAAAGTCACTTAACAGATATGATTTTCTCGTTAGGTATATATCCTTTGATAAATAAACCAACCCGAATAACAAATACAAGTGAAACAATGATAGATAACATTTTCAACAATATTGTAAACTCCGAGATTCATAGTGGTAGCTTGATAAGTGACATAAGTGACCATCTACCGGTATTCACTATCAATCCAAAAGAAATGCACTGCATAACAAAACCCACAATTGCACTAAAACGCAAAATATACGGAAAAAGTATTGCAAAATTAAATCAGTGCTTAAAAGAAGAAAATTGGGATCAGGTTTACGAGTCACAAAATGCCAATCTATCATATAACGAATTTGTAAGCATTATCATGAGTAATGTAAACAAATGCTGCCCAGAAAGAGAAGTAGAAATAAAACTATATAACGTAAACTCAAAACCATGGTTTACAAACGGTCTTAAGAACGCGTGTCGAAAGAAAAACCAACTTTACAAAAAATCTATTAAAAGCAAGTCCTTGACAGACGAAAACAAGTACAAAGCGTACGAAAACAAACTTACAACAATTTTACGCAACTGTGAAAAAAATACTATGACACACTGCTTGAAATTTATAATTGTAATATAAATAAAGACATGGGAAGTAATAAACAACTTAACTAGGCCCAAAAATAATAACACCGATGAATTCATAAACATTATTAAAAACGGAAAAAACTAAAAAAGAAGTGGCAAACGAATTTAATGAAGTTTTCTCCCATGTAGGACCTAACCTCGCGAAACAAATAAAGGCAACACATCAAACTTATGAGACCTTTTTGAAACACCGAATAAATAACAGTTTCTAAAACCCGTCACGGAAAACGAACTTATGAACACAGTGAAATCAATGCAGAACAAGAAATCACTCGATTGCACAGGAATCAATATGAACCTCGTAAAACAAAGTATGCCTATCATCAAAAATCATTTTCTGACAATATGCAATAAATCATTTGAACAAGAAATATTTCCAGATGTAATAAAAATAGCGAGAGTAATACCGATATTCAAATCATCCGACAAATCAAGTTATAATAACTATAGACCAATTTCACTATTACCACAGTTTTCCATAATTCTTGAAGTTATTCACAATTCGCCTTGACTCATTTCTAAAAAAGAAATGACGTCATTCACCATAGTCAATATAGATTTCAACGAAATCTTTCAACGTCAACAACAGTAATGGAATTAACTGAAGAGATAACTAACAATATAGAACAAAAGAAAAAGACAGCCGGCATATTTATTGATCTAAAAAAGGCATTTGACACAGTAAATCATGAAATCCTAATTCGAAAGGCCGAGTACTATGGGCTAAGAGGTAAGATTAATGACTGGTTAAAAAGTTATCTAAAAAACAGGAAACAATATGTAGCAATTGAGGAAGAAAGATCACATATTCTACCAGTTACATGCGGAGTACCTCAAGGTTCAGTTCTAGGACCCAAGCTATTCTTATTATACATTAATGACATTACAAATGTATCCAACCTTATGAAATTTATACTGTTCGCCGACGATACCACCATTCTATGCTCTGATATAAATTCCGACAAACTGATCAAGACAATTAATGAAGGATTATGTCAGCTATCTAACTGGTTTTCAGCCAATAAACTATCCTTAAATGTATCAAAAACTAACTACCTGCTTTTCTACAAAAATAATGAAAGCACTAAGCCGATCAAAATAAACAACGAAATTATTGAAAAAGCGTCCGTCAGTAAATTCCTAGGCGTGTATTTAGACGATCAATTTAACTGGAAACATCATATAAATCACGTGATAAATAAGATGTCCAAAACTTTAGGAATAATGCATAAAATGAGAAATATCCTCAATGAAAATACCCTTCGTACCATTTACTGTAGTCTACTACTACCACCATACCTAAACTACTATTCAGAAATTTGGGGTAATACTTATCAAACTAATCTTCAACGCATAATTACCTCACAAAAAAAGGCACTGCGTATAATGTGCAATGTAGGTTGTTTAGAACATACAAATAATTTATTCAAAAAACTAAATCTACTGAAGTACAAAACCGCCTTTGTTATGCACCAAATCTGCAATGAACAAATGAATCAAAACATTGAAATTTTACTCAACTTACGAAACAAGCTATGCGACTAGGCATACAAATAACTTTAAAACTCAATACAGAACAACCAAAAAAGGCCAATGCTTATCTATTATAGGTCTTAACACATGGAATAAACTTGAAAAGGAATTACCTAAGACAAAATGTTTAT
Organism: Oratosquilla oratoria; assembly: GCF_046742065.1. Taxonomy (NCBI): domain Eukaryota; kingdom Metazoa; phylum Arthropoda; class Malacostraca; order Stomatopoda; family Squillidae; genus Oratosquilla; species Oratosquilla oratoria. The sequence goes on along the minus strand of NC_134794.1, from coordinate 25,140,667 downwards.
CAACATTCAAACGATATTTAAAAAAGTCATTAATCTATAAGTATTAGTATATTGAACATTTCAGGTCCATTTCATGATTGCATTCATGGAGAAACTGTCATGTACCGCCCAAGTCTGCCGCTCTTTTTTTTTTTTTTTCCTTGTTACTGCAGGTAACGGTGACCCGGATCCGAGCAGTAAGCAATTATCGTCCCGTCAACAATCGACCTGACCTGTCACTTCTCACCTGACCCCCACAAGATGCGATGTTCACAAATGACCCCGATTCCTACGTGAGGTCGGAGTTAGCAGGGGTCGTGTCACATACCATTGAAAAAAATAATAATAATAATAAAATAAATAAATAAATGAATAAATAAATAAATAGATGAATATATATATATATATATATATATATATATATATATATATATATATATGTGTGTGTGTGTGTGTGTGTGTGTGTGTGTGTGTGTGTGTGTGTGTGTGTGTGTGTGTGTGTGTGTGTATATATGTATATATATATATATATATATATATATATATATATATGTGTGTGTGTGTGTGTGTGTGTGTGTGTGTGTGTGTGTGTGTGTGTGTGTGTGTGTGTGTGTGTGTGTGTGTGTGTGTGTGTGTGTGTGTGGATGTATGTATGTATGTATGTATGTATCAAACTAACATGTAACAAAAATAAATAAATAAAATAAAAATAATTCTTTCCTTAAAGGAGGAGCAATTCCCCATAAACTTTGCTTCACGCTCTCCCTTTTCAACAAGTAATTTTGTAAAGATTTTGTATATATGCATTTATAGATTGTATTTTATTTTGTTGAATAAACCTTAACTAACTAATTAACTATATCGCAAAATAATGGGCACACAGGGTAGCGTTGAGGTAAGGAGCGTAACAGAAAAGCTGCCACCTTCCATGGACCGAACACGAGACTCCCAATTGCCGGTGGGTGAGCTTACCGATTAATTACACTACGGTCGCCTCCAGTGATTAATCGCAAATATCACTCATAACATTCCCTCTACCTCACTTTCCACCAAACACCCCAACCCCTACTCCCTCCGCCAGTGTCAAGTCTGGGTATGTGTACCTCTATGGGATCCAACTCACTGCACCACCTTACATATCAAGGGTACTTGAAGAATCCTCCAGTATATTAGTGACGAATATGATTAGTAAACTAGTGATAGAAGCAGAAAACACCGCCGGTGCACAAGGGCTGCAACAAGATCAAATCTAATGTGTTATATTTCCATGGACCGCTCGTACGGAGATAGTTGTCAATTGATACTGATGATGCTATGCACACATTATACCTTTGAGATATCCATAGGCAAAGGGAAGCTGAGACTCTACAATGTTTACTCTGCTCCAGGAAAAATCAATTTCTCCGTCTTCCCCCCACTCACGTCTCACTGTGTGATCTACATGGGGGACTTTAACGCCCTGCACTCTGCCCTAGGAGGTTCTGTTAAGCAAGATGAATCACCTCACGGCAGCCAGAGCAGGATACACAAAATATATCCACATTTATTGTAGACTTGTTAATCAAGAACTTAGGGGTGGAGGGTACCAAAACTGAATAAAAGTCCCTGGCGTCAGACTTTTTTTTGTAAGTAAATTCGTCTACTGTGGTTCAGCAATGCAGCATTGTAGCATATGAATGATTCACCATGGTCTTTCCCGGTGTCAACGGAAAGTTATGCTACAAAGCCCCCAGAGCAAAATGCCCTCCAGCACCAACAAATCAAACCCACAGGATCACGGACCAGAAGTCAAACCAGAGCTTCCACTTATCTCTTTGTACTGTGACTGATGACTTCTCCCAGTGACCTTCCACAGGGACTCAAGTTGACCTTTCCCTCTTTCCTCAGTAACCTTTCCCAGGGACTCCCATTGACCTTTCCTACTTCTCACAGTGACCTCAACAAAGAACTGCCCTTGCCCTCTCCTACTTCTCCCAGTGACATCATCCAAGGAGTCCCGATGACCTATCCTAATCTCCTTGATAAGCAGTACAAGTCTTTCTGCAGAAATTATTCTTCACTAGAACTTCACCTACAGCAACCCTTCAAGATATATAGATATACAGTAGTTCTTCTCACCCTCTGAGAGAGGGAAAAACTTGAGTTTTCGGTGTTTGTGTCAACAGTTTTATTGTACTGTTGCATAGATTTATTATAATCGTTGGCATTCATCATTGCCCATGACAAGACCCTTTCACGTGATATCGAAATCATGAATGATCATCACTGGTGAGAAATGTAGTAACACATTTGTAAATCACAACTAACACCACAGTCGGACGAAAGAAAGGGTTACATATATATACCAAAGGCTTTTCCCCCTACACGGGGGGTAGCCAAAAAGAAAAAGGCATCGAAAGCATTCCCACCCATTCCATCCCCTACATATTCCACTCCCCTCCACCCTCCTCTCATCTTGGCACCTCCTGGATGACGGATCATCCCTGCATCCTGTCCACTGCCCTGGGTCAGAAGTAGTGTTGCAAGAAAGAAAGAGTTGAGTAAGCGAAACTATATATGTCACATAAGGGTTGGGGTAGTGACATTATTCTTTTCCACGATTCCTTCCTTTTGTTAGAGGTTGCTATTTAAGACAGCACACTCCCTCCACTTTGTACTACTGAAGAGGATTGAAGTGAGCAATCGAAATATATAGTTTCGCTTACTCAACTCATTCTTTCGTCCAACTGTGGTGTTAGTTTGATGAATGATCATGTTCAAACCTTGAACAATGAGACTAAAAAGTTATTCGTGACTCTGAATATATTGAATATCAAAACAGCCAAAGCTATTAGCGTAGTTGACTTCAATCAAAATTGTTTACGTGAGAACCTGTGCCCAAAAAGTGTGCATATATATATATATATATATATATATATATATATATATATATATATATACATATATATACATATATATATATATACAAAACAAATCACTGAGGGCACATGACAACATTACTTGCAGAAACCACTTGGAAAATAAAAGAAATGAATACCAAACGTTTTCGTCTATTCAAGACATCATCAGGGTACGATGTCGTACACTGATGATGTCTTGAATAGACGAAAACGTTCGGTATTAATTTATTTTATTTGGTTTCTGCCAAAAAAAAAAAATAATAATAATAATATATATATATATATATATATATATATATATATATATATATATATATATACTTATATTACATATATGTACATATATATATATATATATATATATATATATATATATATATATATATATATATATATACATATATATATATATATATATATATATATATATATATATATATACATATATATATATAACAAATCGCTAAGGACACGTGACAACAATACTTGCAGAAACCACTTGGAAAATAAAAGAAATGAATGCCAAACGTTTTCGTCTATTCAAGATGATGTCTTGAATAGACGAAAACGTTCGGTATTCATTTATTTTATTTTCCAATTGGTTTCTGCAAATATATACACGCACATGTATATACACACACACACACACACACATATATATATATACTGTATATATATATATATATAAATATATATATACTGTATATATATATATATATTTTTTTTTCTTTCTTTCTTTCTTTTTTTCTTTTTTCTTTTTTCTTGCCCCCGTTAGGCAAGCGTATTCAGACGAGGAAACCCTCCGGCAGTCAAAGTGTCAACCTTTTGTGAAGTAAGGTGTTTTGTCTTAAATGAATAAATTGTCTTGGAAGGAGCAAAATGAGAAAGAAAACGGTTATCACGGATAGGGATTCGATATGTGTTTCCATCATTCAGAGAAGTCGTATATTTATTTGTTTGTCTATTTATTCATCTATTCATATTTATTTATCTTAATATATGGGTGCTTATTGAAAGGGCTTTGAGCGGGTGCTTGAAAAGACTCCCGTCATATTAAGCATGAGACTATAGGAGTGGCACCATCATGGAAGGCGCTACACCAAAGCTTTCTCATAAAACACTGTCTCTTGTTGCTTGTCCACTGATATCAGGAACAGGGATATGTTTATCTTGGACAAGAAGAAGAAGAAGAAGAAGAAGAAGATACAGCGAAGACATATCCGAGCACTATGAACCTGGAGCTGACTTCGCCGTGATCTCTCTCTGAACTCATTATTTCCGTGTTAAAGACTCGAATCATAAGCAACAAATGATGACTCTCTCTCTCTCTCTCTCTCTCTCTCTCTCTCTCTCTCTCTCTCTTTGCATCTGCATAATTGGGAATTTTTTAAAGATAACATAAGTTTTTACATGTAGATACAAGCTTATATTAAGGTGTGTATTCGTATGCGCAATACGAACTAGTCAGTACAGGTGTTTACTTTAATGTGTGATGTGACTTTCATTCATGACAAGGAATTGGGACATTCTCAAACAAAGACTCTCTTGGGAAAGGATGACGAAGCTGAACGAGTTCGAAGTGCAGGAGCTATTGGGCAAAGGAGGCATCGGCTCTGTCTACCGAGCCAAGCGGATCATCGATGGCCAGGAGGTCGCCCTGAAGAAAGTGCCCTTGGCGCGGATGAAATCATATAGACGTCGCAACGGGAAGAGAATCCCGAAGGAAGCTGCGCTTCTGAAGAAGGTGCAGAAGGTGCCCGGCGTCATCAAGCTGTATGATTATTTTATCGCCAATGATAATTTTTATATGGTAATGGAACTTATTCCGTCGTCCATGTCGTTGTACGATTATATAGAAAACGACAACGACCTATCGAATGTAGAAGTCCGAAGACTCTTCAAAAAGATTGTTACAACTATAAAAGGATGTTTTGAAGCCGCGGTCTCCCATAAAGATATCAAGCCAGAAAATATACTGCTCTTCAGGGACAAGAGTTCAGGCCAGCTTGATATCAAAGTAATCGACTTTGGTTGCGGAGAGCGCATTACGAGTTACAAAGGAACGGACACAGGCGGAACTCGAATTTACTAGCCTCCAGAATACATCAAAGGAGGCGAGTTCCTGCACATGCCCGCAACAGTCTGGAGCCTGGGCACTCTTCTTTACTACATGGTGTGCCGCCGTGATCCTTTCTACACAGACGCCTCCATATGTAGGGCCACTCCGTCATTCCCGAAGAACGTTCCGAACGTCTGCCGGGACCTAATAATGCGATGCTTCGCAAAAGACCCTTGGGGCCGCCCATCACTCGACGGAATACTGTCCCATCAGTGGTTGGAGAATGAATCATCTTGCCTCTCCTTCGAAAAGGACGGAAAGACGGATTTCACTACCGAAGTGGAGCTCGAAACCGCTAACGTCGCCCGGAGAAATCCTAAAAGGAAAAAACGCCCGACGAAACCAGAAAACGTCTCCTTGACGACAAAGAAGAAAGGAAGGAAAAGAGACCATTCTGAAGAGGATGACATGTCTCGTGGGAGAAAGAGGCGAGGAAAATGATAATGCGCCCACTACAGTAATGAGACGACGGCTTGAGAGTCTTTGGACTTGTGCCACAACGGCCATTGGAAAAAAAAGTATGTTGTTAAGAAAAAGAAGATCCCTAAGGAATAAGTTAAGTCGGTGCCAAGTCATTGGGAAAAAGTCTAAATCTGTTAAGAGAAAAGCAGAGAAAGGGGAAAGCTGCAACATGTGACAAGATACAAGAACTTTCCAAAGGTAAAAAGTGCCAAGTTCAGAACTGGAGAACACATCATGCCCTTTAGAATTCTGTGGAAACTGACAACTGTCTAGTTCAGCCCTACCAAAGCAAGACATCGTAAGAAAATGTGATTTCCAAGAAGTTTGAAATAAAGGGCATTGGTTCCTCAAACGGCAGAGGGTTTCCCTCAGCTGAATAAAAACGTTTGGCGATGCTTTCAATATACAAAAACCCGACCACCTCTGTTCATAAAGGATCGCCGTCGTTTAAAGGCTCATTGAGATGGTGTTAACCCTTAAGCCTTGTTAAGATGGGGCTACTTTAGTAGCCGCAAGGGCTAGCGACTTGAAAACTACTCCTCTACTTGCACAGTGTAAACGGAAAGTTAGTTAACTTGCCTCAAAACTATCCTAGTGACAGCATTTACTTGATGGGGACGTCACCTTGCAGCTAGGACTAGCGGCTACTAAATTAATCCCGTCTCAACGAGACTTTAAACAATGTAGTTCAATTCGATTAAATAAACTCCTAAGCAAAATACTGTAATGCCTGCAATTTGTTTTATATTATCTGTTTATTCATTTGTTATTATTTGTCTGTTTATTATCATTTGCTTGATTTTCATTATTTATAATTTATCTGTCTGGGGTATTGGCTGCTCCCCGTCTGGGGTATTGGCTGCATGTTATTGTGAAAAAGTAGCATGCAGTTGATACTTTAGTGTCTATATGGGGTGCCCCTATGGACCAGAGCCACACATCATTTTGTTTGTGATAGAGGAAAACTGTACATAGAAAAATTATGACACTTTTATACTACGACTGTCCCCCCGTTATGCTGTCCCCCAACCCCTTGTTACTGTCCTGTACCATTTCTCTGAATATTCATTCCTTTTTTTCGCCTACCTACCCTGTGGTGGGGGAAAAGAATACTGCCACCAAGTACAGTATTTCCACTTGAGTCGTAGAAGGCGACAAAAAAAGGGACGGGGGATGGGATTAGGAGTCCTACTACCTGTAGCCCCGAAAGGGGGCATTCCTAAGAAAGAAAGTAAAGGCATAAGAGGGTCTGGGAGCTTTCCAACCAGTACCCTAAGGTTTGGGTCTTTTAATGTGCGTGGATGTGGTACGAATGAGAGTAAAAGGGAAGAGATAGGTAGTATTTTTGTGAGAAGAAAGATGGATGTACTGGCTTTGAGTGAAACTAAAAATGAAAGGAAAGGGCAACTGTGAGTTTGGGAGTGTAGCTGGGAGGTACTCAGGAGTGAAGAGGGGACGAGGGAGAGAAGGGATGGCTATACAAGTAAGTGAAGAGATAGGTAAGCGGGTAGTAGAGTGGAAGGAGGTGTCATCAAGGTTGATGTGGATAAAGGCGAAGCTGGGAAAAGAGATGTGGGTTTTTGTAAGTGCGTATGGGCCTGGTAGTGAGAAGAACGTAGAGGAAAGAGAGGCATTTTGGGTAGATATAAATGAGTGCATAGAGGGATTAGGGAGAAATGTCAATGTAGTTGTATTGGGAGACCTAAATGCTAGGGTAGGAAATGAACCAATTGACGGGGTGATTGGGAAGTATGGAGTTCGACGCAAAAATTGTAGTGGAGAGTTGATGGTGGAGATGTGTCTTGAAAGAGAGTTGATGATAGCAAATACAGTGTTTAAGAAGAAAGTCAAGCATAAGTACACATGGGAGAGGGTGGTGGATGGAAGGGTGGCAGATAGAGCGTTAATTGACTATATAGTGGTGACCAGGAGTATGGTAGGAAGAGTTTAGGATGTACATGTTCTAAGGAGAGAGAGTGGGGGAATATCAGATCATTTCCTGGTGGAAGGTAAATTGAGAGTAGAGAATAGGTGGAGAAAGAGGAAAAGGGCAGAAGGTAGGGAGGTACTTAGAGTGAACTGCTTAAATAAGGAAAAAAAGGAGAATGAGTATAAGAAGAAGCTGAGAGAGGAGTGGGAGAGAGTAAAGGATAGAGTAGAACTAGGAGTGAAGGAGGAATGGGGATGGTTCAAGGAGGGAGTCATAAGGTGTGCAAAGATGGTGTGTGGAACAAGGAGGGCGGGAGGAAATAGAAGGAAGGGTAGTGAATGGTGGGATGAGGAAGCAAAGAAGGGTGTAGAAGAGAAGAAGCAGGCATTCATAGATTGGCTACAAATTAGGACGAGGGAATCGTATGAGAGGTACAAAGTAAAGAGAAAGGAAGTTAAGCATAAGATAAAGGAAGCAAAGAGGAGAGCAGATGTGAAATGGGGAAAGAGTATGACAGAAAAAATTGAAAGTAATAAAAAGATGTTTTGGAAGGAAGTTAAAAGAGGAAGAGGGGGCGAATCAGGTAGAGAAGAAAAGGTAAAAGGTGCAGATGGAGAGATGATAATGGAAGAGAAGGCAGTGAGAGGAAGGTGGGCAGAGTATTTTAGGGAGTTACTAAATGTGAAGGAGGATAGGGAGGGAAGGTAGTTGCAGTGGGATATGCTAAGAAAATGAGAGTGATGAGTGAGGAAAATGGAGGAGAAATAGGGAAGGATGAAGTGAAAGCAGCTGTTAAGATGATGAGAGCAGGTAAGGCACCTGGGTTGGATGGATGCCATGCAGAATATCTGAAGAAAGGAGGTACAGTTATGGTGGACTGGCTGGTAAGGTTATTTAATGTATGTTTAAAAGAGGGTAGAGTGCCAGAGGACTGGAGGAGTGCCTGTATAGTTCCGCTTTACAAAGGAAAGGGGGACAAGTGTGACTGTAGTAGTTACAGAGGGATCAGTTTGTTGAGTGTAGTTGGGAAGGCTTATGGGAGAGTCTTGATTGAGAGTATTAGGAGAGGAACAGAGGGAGTAATTGGTGAGGAACAGTGTGGTTTTAGGACAGGTAAGGGATGTGTAGATCAGATTTTTGTGGTAAGACAGATATGTGAGAAAGCTATAGGAAAAGGTAAGGATGTTTTTTAGGCTTTTATGGATGTGGAAAAGGCTTATGACAGGTTAGACAGGAAGGCACTGTGGGAGGTATTGCAGATATATGGGATAGGAGGAAAGCTGTTAAGAGCAGTCAAGAGTTCTTATGAGAGTAGTAGAGATTGCATTAGGATTAGAAATGGAGAGAGTGAATGGTTTGAGGTAAAGGTGGGACTTCGTCAGGGGTGTGTTATGTCGACCATAATATGGATGGGGTGGTGCGAGAGGTGAATGCAAGGGTAGTGGGTCAGGGGTTGGAGATGATTAAAGAAAATGGAGAAAAGTGGGAGGTGAGCCAGTTGTTGTTTGCTGACGACACTGCGCTTGTAGTAGGATCAGAGATGGGATTGAGGAAGTTATTGACAGAGTTTGAGAAGGTGTGTGAAAGAAGGAAGCTGAAGATAAATGTGGGCAAAAGTAAGATGATGAGATGTACAAGGGGAGAGAGTGACAGTAGGCTGGAAGTGAGCATTAAAGGTGAGGAACTGAAGGAATTGGATAGTTTCAGGTACTTGGGTGCGAATGTGACAGGAAAGGGAGGAGTGAGTGTGGAGGTAGAATGTAGATTGAGAGAAGCGAGTAAATGCCTTGGTGGATTGAAAAGTGTAATGAGAAATCGACATCTGGGAATGGATGCTAAGAGGAGGTTATATGAAGGAGTGATTGTGCCAACAACAATGTACGGGGCAGAAACATGGGACATAAGAGAGGAAGAGAGAAGGTGTTTCAATGTGTTTGAGATGAAATGTCTCAGAAGTATGATAGGGGTTACTATGCTAGATAGAGTGAGAAATGAGGAGGTGAGGAGGAGAACGGGGGTGGAAAGGGAGTTGGGAGATAGGGTTGATGAAAGAGTATTAGGATGGTTTGGACACATGGAAAGAATGAGTGAAGAAAGATTAGTAAAAGAAGTGTGGAAGGCGGAGGTGGAAGGAGTGAAAATGAGGGGGCGTCCTAGGATGAGATGGATGGATTGGGTGAAAAGGGCTTTACAAAAGAGAGGAATGTCTGTAGAGGAAGGACGGGGGAGGACAAAAGATAGGGGTGAATGGAGAAGGGTTGGGTATAGATGAGGCTGTGATGCATGAGGGGGAGTGGGTGGGGGATGGGGGATGGGGGGTGAGGAAGTATGTATGAGAAAAAAATTGACGCAGCACGAAGGGATTTCTCCCCGCCATCTCCTTTCCTTCATGAGGGGACGGAGAGGGGGGGGGGTCGCCGAATTTACGAAGCGGCCTTGCTGTGGATGTACTGTGTCTTGCGACATTGCTTCTGACCCAGGGCAGTGGACAGGATGCAGGGATGACCCGTCATCCAGAAGGTGCCAAGATAGGAGGGAGGGAGGAGGGTGGAGGGGAGTGGAATATATGGGAAATGAAATGGGTGGGAGTGATTTCTATGCCTTTTTCTTTTTGGCTACCCCCTGTGTAAGGGGGAAAAAGCCTTTGGTATATGTATGTATGTATGTATCTGCCAATTTATCATTATTTGGTATTTACCTGTTTGTTTATTATTTACCATTAGTAAGTTTGTTTATTATTTACCATTAGTAAATTTGCGGTAGACACTAAAATAGGACGCCTAATTAGGTCAGGAGACGACGCAGAGATTCTGCCGGATGATCTTGATAAATTGTTAACATGGTCGGTGAAGTGGCAAATGAACTTCAATATCTCTAAGTGTAGCGTCTTAAACGTAGGGCTACACAATCCCGAAAATAGATACAGCTTAATTAACACGTTTTTAGAAAAATCTGAGTACGAGAGGGACTTGGGAGTTCTGGTGAGTCAGGACCTTAAAATCAGGAAGCAGTACATTAGCGCCAGAAATAAAGCTAGCAGTGCACTAAGTTTCATTGCTAGGACGGTAACGAATAGAAGTGCAGAGGTAATTATTAAACTCTATCTAGCGATAGTTAGACCCATCCTTGACAATGCGGTACAGTTTTGGTCTCCGTCCTACAGAATGGACATACATTCACTGGAATCAGTACAGAGAAGAATGACAAAATGATACATGGAACTCAGAAATTTGCCTTACGAAGAGAGGATTAGGCACCTTAACTTACACTCTCTGGAAAGACGCAGAGTGCGGGGTGATTTAATAGAAGTGTTCAAGTGGATCAAAGGTTATGACAAGAGTAATGTAAACAAGGTCATCATAATAAAACAACAGGGCAGGACTCTCTTTGTGCTGGGACTGATGACTTCCTCCAGTGACCTTCCCCAGGGACTCAAATTGACCTTTCCCTCTTTCCTCAGTAACCTCTCCCAGGGACTCCCATTGACCTTTCCTACTTCTCACAGTGACCTCAACCAAGAACTCCCCTTGCTTCTCCTACTTCTCCCAGTGACATCATCCAAGGAGTCCCGATGACCTATACTACATTTCCTAATAACCTCATTTGATAAGCAGTACAGGTAGGTCTGCAGACATTATTCTTCACTAGAACTTCGCCTACAGCAACCATTCAAGATAGATAGTTATAGTTCTTCTCACCCTCTGAGAGAGGGGAAAAAATTGAGTCTTCGGTGTTTGTGTCAACAGTTTTATTGTACTGTTGCATAGATTGATTATAATCGTTGGCATTCATCAGCGCCTATGACAAGAGCCTTTCACGTGATATTGAAATCATGAATGATCATCACAGGTGAGAAATGTAGTAACACATTTGTATACCACAACTAACACCATTGCATTGGTCCCTCAAGCGGCATAGGGTTTCCCTCAGCTGAATAAAAACCTTTGGCGATCCTTTGAATATACAAAGACCCGACCGCCTTTGTTCATAAAGGATCGCCGTCGTTAAAAGGCTCATTGAGATGGTGTTAACTCTTAAGCCTTGTTGAGATGGGGCTAGTTTAGTAGCCGCAAGGGCTAGCGACTTGATAACTACTCTACTTGCACAGTGTAAACAGGAATTAGTTAACTTGCCTCCAAACGGGGACGTCACCTTGCAGCTAGGACTAGCGGCTACTAAACTAACCCCGTGTCAACGAGACATTTAGCAATGTAGTTCAGTTCGAAGCTTTAAGATTCGTTTAAATAAACACCTAAGCAATATGCTGTAATGCCTGCCATTTGTTTTATATTATTTGTTTATTTGTTTGTTATTATTTTTCTGTTTATTATCATCTGCTTGATTTTCATTTATTATTATTTATCTGTCAATTTATCATTATTTGCTATTTACCTGTTTGTTTAATATCTACCTATGCATTTATTAATTCTATTTATGTTTTTATAACTTTTATGCATTAATTTATATTTACTTATTTATCATTATCATATTTTTTTCGCATCCGACCTAGTTATGGACCAAACGGTCTCCTGTCGGCATGCTCCTCCTTTGTAATCCTTTGTAATTCAGCTAAATGGAATCATCAGGTGACAGTCGTTAAGTCTACATCATATGGCAAAATAATGGGTACACAGGGTAGTGTTGATGTAAGGAGCGTAACAGAATAGCTGCCACCTTCCATGGACCGAACACGAGACTCCCAATTGCCGGTGGGTGAGCTTACCGATTAATTACACTACGGTCGCCTCCAGTGATTAATCGCAAATATCACTCATAACGTTCCCTCTACCTCACTTTCCACTAAACATCCCAACCCCCACTCTCGCCGCCCGTGTCAAGTCTGGGTGTGTTGTAATGATAACAACAATAATGGCTATATTGATAGCAGTAGCAATAAAAATAACGACAACATTCCTCGTCTTAATGGCTACCCCTTCTCCTTCAGGGCAAGGTAAAACGAATACTATAAGGTACGTTAGCGGGGGTGAGGGAGAGCCAGAAAACCTTTCCACTGCGCAGGTAGCTGATGACGTCAACGGAAATATCGAGACCAGGGTTCCGCGGGTCGAGAGCTGTCAGTCACTCGCACACCAGTGTATGGAGCGAAGCTCCATCTTCTGATTAAAGGGGTAGCTAAGGCAGACAAATAACATATAAAAATGCCAACAGTTTGTATAGTGCAGAAGTGCAATGCCGTTAGACTGAAAGGTGATAAAAATATACATTTCTTTTTAGGTCATTACCCAAATCGCACTTCAGGTCGCAATTGTAACTCGAGTCGTTGGTGTAACTCCAGTTATTATCGTAACTCCAGTTATTGTCATAACTCGAGTCGTTGTCGTAACTCGAGTCCTTGTCGCAACTCGAGTCATTGTCGTAACTCGAGTTGTCGTAACTCGAGTTGTTGTTGTAATTCGAGTCGTTCTCGTAACTCGAATCGCTGTATCGCGTCCACAAATTTGGTAGGGCTCGCACGAAATCTCAACCCCCCGTTTGTGAACTAAGCTGCAGACGCAAGGCTTTTCACTCCGTATCATTCCAAAAACAACGGTCCCACGGAGGGATTTCCATCAGTTAATAATAGTAATAAAAAAAACAAATAAAAAAAAAACAGACGACGTTCAACATAGTTGGAAGAAATACCTCCTACCTTATATGAAGAAAATATCCAATTCTCAGAGGTTAATCATCGCCTTTCATTTGGATACTGTCGACTTGTGAAAAGAGACCATTGCGTTTGTAACAAATGGTAATATCTATGAATCGGTCGAAATCAGTAAACAGACATCCGTCTTAAAGTAAATATTCCAAACATTAGTAGATACTGGTAATTATCTAACAATTACATCGATCAGAACGGAACGTTTTAGTCTTACGGCACACGAACTGTGCCTGAGCGTATCAATGACACAACGAGTGTGCAGATTGAAAAGAAAAAGAAACTACTAGAATTTTTGGGCGTGAATAAACAACAACGATTGTAAAAGAGCAATTCCAAGAGTTGCTTCCTCTTGTGAGGTATTTGTCACCTTGTTCAGTTACAGAGATGGTAGATTTTACGATAGTGGATATCATGTTGAACTCATGAGTAAGTAGTCGTGAGTTCGATTCCCGGGACCCGCTGCATGGTTCTTGCGTTGGTTCCCGACAGCCGTGCACAGGCGGGGAGGCGACCCAGACATCGGCTAAAAATCCCAGCCGCTTGCCGCAACTGACAGGGCTTGTCTTAAAGGGGCTTATCATTTTTAATTTGGTGATATCGGGATGGGGAATTTGAGTTGTACAAAAAACACCACATCAGGTGTAGGAAGAAACACGTGCTCCACCTTGCTTCAATTCATCAAGATGAAATATATTCGAAACAGAAGCGAGACGTTAAGCTTGAAGAAATCTGGATAACTGTCGTCTTACACTGGAGTGGGAGAACGGATAATCTAATCTGTAATTTCCAAACTGAAATCTGCTCATTGAGAGCAGGTTCCATTACGACGTGAACCCGGAATTCGCAATAGCCGTCACGAAATACGCAGTCGCCTTACAATCGTAACTCAAATTTGCGATCGTAAATCGAACGGAGATCAGTTACCGCCAAAGTCGGGCAGATATGAAAAAATAAACAAAGGAAAGAAAGAAAATGGAGGGCGTTTGTGACAACTTACAAGAAGAGAAAGACAGACAGAGAGAGAGAGAGAGAGAGAGAGAGAATGAAGCTTATAATAACTATGAGGGAAATAAATAAGAAATCGTTAATCGTAGAATTCCAATTTCCTGATATGTGAAACAAGACACCAATAGTTCATCTGCCAAAGCTTAAGTCTCACGATTTGACTTCCCACTGCTTCCTGCACGAGCTGTATTGTACAAATAATACGACAAAAGATTAATGCAGAAAAGAAACATTGATAATGACAGATAAATATAAAAACCGGAGAGAATCTGGATAAGAGAGGGAATGACAGAGAGAGAAGGGCGGGACGGAGAAAAGTGACAAAGAAAGATATATGTATGCAGGCACAAGCCAAACAAGAGAAAGAACATAGAACTAGAGTGACAGACCAAGTGTTTGTGTGTGTGCGTGTGTGTGTATTTGCCTGCGTGCATGTATATTCACATGAGTATGGGTGAATTTCTATATAAATTAAGATTAAATCCTCCATTGTAACTGACCATATGTCATATGTGAACATTTGATATGTATCATACAAGGTGTTCTAAAGAAAGTATTCACAGAAGCACTCACAAATGTACTCACACAATAAGTACATTTTTGGAACACCCTATATATACATATTTGTACAAACACATACACCACACACTCACACACACACACACACACACACACACACACACACACACACACACACACACACACACACACACACACACACACACACACACACACACACACACACACGCACACACACACACACACACACACACACACACACACACACACACACACACACACACACACACACACACACACACACACACACACACACACACACACACACTTCAACGAATGGACGGCTTAGAAGACGTTCTGAAGAAAAGTGAAGTCTGTGGATCCCAACGCAAAGAGAAGTGCCTAGTGTTTTTGCAGGGTGGGGGGGAAATTGCTCGTGGAGTAGTGGGAACGTAGGGAAAGAGGAAAAGGGGAGGGATTACTGAGGGAAATGGAAGGAAATGAGGAGGGAGTAGACTTTGCCCAGCCAGACAAGCGGAAGGTAAACAAAAGACTTAGCGAGGATCAAATGTCTAATAAAAATGTAAAGATTAGAAGTATAGAGAGGAGCAATACAGAAGAAAGTGACGAGAATATGTTCCAGGGATTTAAAGAGGGTGGGGGGGACACAACCCCCCCCCCCCCGACTGATAAGACTAGAGGAGAGAGTTGATAAGGTGATCGAGGACTTGGAGCGTAAGTTAGGTAACGTAGACTCCATTTTCCAAAGAATTGAAAGGTTGGAACAACTAGAGAAGGCTAACAGAAACTTAACTGAAGAAATAGAGGACCTAAAAAGACAGTTAGGAAATGTAAAGGAGGAGAATGAGAAATTGAAGAAGAATAGTAATGAAAACAGAGAGAAAATAGCTACAGAAGCTAAAAATTGGAGAATAACTCAAGAAGGGAATAAGGTTTCATTCACTGACATAGTCAAACAGCAATTGAAAGAACATAATGAAGACTCAGTTATTAAAGTGATGAGACAGAAGGAGAATATAGTAAGAGAATTAGCTGACAAAAAGAAATGTATAATTATATTAGGAATGGAAGAGAAACATAACCCAGATAGAACCGCAAGAATCAAGGAGGAAAATGAAAGAGTAAGCAGTTCATTAAAATTAGTCCAGGAAGATGAACCAGAAATTATAAAGGAAATTGAGGAAAAATTCAGACTCGGAAAATATAGTACAGATAAGACCAGACCAATTAAGATTAAATTCAGGTCACAAACAACAGCAGAGAAAATTCTATCCAAGACAGGGAAACTAGCAACAAATGATCAATATAAAAAGGTATGGATAAAAAGAGAAATGAATAAGGAGGAAAGAGAGGCAGAAAAGCAGAAAAGAATTGAAGCTAAGGCAAAAAACGAGGAAAGAACGGAGTCAGAGAAAGAGAGATTCTATTGGAGAGTAGTGAACATGAAAATAAAGCAGTTCGACATACTAAAGAAAAACATAAGGGAAACAGAGAATACAATGGAAGTGGCAGAAAACTAAGAGTGTCTTACACAAATATAGATGGATTGATAACAGGATTGAATGAACTGAATGATTATTTGAAAGAAAAAGAACCGGACATAATGGGAATTGTAGAAACAAAATTAAAAGGCCCACTACCACCCAACAGTGTAGGACATGATACATACAATTATTGGATTAGAAACAGAGAGAAAAAACAAGGGGGTGGAGTTATGTTCCTGACTAAGAAGGATATAAACGTGAAAGGTGTCATATATGGAAAGAATACAGTAGAGATGATTATGATAGAAGTGGAAGACCGAGATAAGAAGAGCAGAAAATTTGTGATCAATTATGTGCCTCCGAAAACAGCCTCATGGGAGGAGAGTGAACATAAAAGTATGTTAGAGGACACAAAGATAGCATTAACTAAAATAATGGAAGACGGAGGAAGAATAGTTATGATGGGCGACTTTAATTGCAAAGAAATCTGCTGGGAAGAAATGACAGTAAAGAGTGGTGATGACTCATGGGGAAATGCTCTACTTGAGATGATTACTGACCATTCAATGACACAATGGATACAAGAGAACACTAGGTATAGAAATGAAGAAGAACCATCGAGGCTAGACTTAATAATTACATCTGAACCTAGAATAGTGGACAAGATTGAATATAAAACACCAATAGGTAAAAGTGACCACATATTGATTGAACTGGAACTTAATGAAGAAAAATATATGAAAAGAAATGAACAATATAGAAAAGGAAGAATGATGTATGAAAAAAACAAACTTTGATAAAATAAGAGAATTCTTCCAACAAGAAAACTGGGAAGAAATATACAAAGAAGAAACAACAGTGGAAGAGAAATGGAATATTTTGACAAAAATTTACAAAAAAGGAGTGGAAAAGTATGTCCCAAGACAAAAACAAGAAAAAGAATATGTAAAATGCTGGTACAACAAAAGTTGTAGGGAGTTAAAGGACAAAAGAGACAAAGCCTGGAACAGATGGAAAAAAGACAGAAGACCTGAAAAATGGAAAATATATACTGGTTATAGAAATGAATATGTACAAAAGTGCAGAGAGGAAAAAAGAAAATATGAAAAAGATGTTATAGAAAAGTGTAAAGATCAACCAAAACTATTCTACAGATTTGTAAACAATAAACTGAAAAACAAACAAGACTTAGAGAAATTAAGACAAGGAGGAGTTGAATACACTGAGGAAATGGAAATGGCAGAAATTATGAACAAACATTTTAAATCAGTGTTTACAAGGGAAAATATACAACCTGAAGAGATTGAGTGGAAGGAAAAAGTCCCCCCTATGGAAGAAATAGAAGTAACAAAGAATGAAATATTGACACACTTGGGTAATTTTGATGTCAGAAAATCGCATGGGCCAGATGAAATAGCAAACTGGATTCTGAAAGAATGCAGGAATGAACTGGCAGACAAAATACATAGCATAATAAGCAGTTCCTTAAAAGAAGGAAAAGTTCCAGAAGATTGGAAAAAAGCAAATATAGTACCTATATATAAAGGAGGAAATAAAGAAGAACCTACCAACTATAGACCAGTCTCTCTAACAAGTACATTAGCAAAAATATGTGAAAGAATTATCAAAAGTAGATGGGTAAAATACTTGGAAAAAAAACAACGTACTAAATCCAA
>NC_134794.1:25105410-25117910 GCF_046742065.1 Oratosquilla oratoria | reverse complement strand
ATACATATATATATATATATACATATGTGTATATACATATATATATATATACATATATATACATACATATATGTATATATATATATATATATATATATGTGTGTGTGTGTGTGTGTGTGTGTGTGTCTGTGTGTGTGTGTGTGTGTGTGTGTGTGTGTGTGTGTGTGTGTGTGTGTGTGTGTGTGTGTGTGTGTGTGTGTGTGTGTGTGTGTGTGTGTGTGTGTGTGTGTGTGTGTGTGTGTGTGTGTGTGTGTGTGTGTTTTGCCCCCGTTAGGCAAGCTTATTCAGACGAAGAAACCTTCCGGCAGTCAAAGTGTCAACCCTTTGTGAAGTAAGGTGCCTCTTAAATGAATAAATTGTCTTGGAAGGAGCAAAATGAGAAAGAAAACGGTAATCACGAATAGGTATTCGATATCTGTTTACATCATTCAGAGAAGTTGTTTATTTATTTGTTTATCTATTCATTCATCTATTCATCTATTCATATTTATTTATCTTGATATATGGGTGCTTATTAAAAGGACTTTGAGCGGGTGCTTGAAAAGACTCCCGTCATGTTAAGCCTGAGACTATAGGAGTGGCACCATCATGGAAGGCGCTACACCAAAGGTTTCTCATAAAACACTGTCTCTTGTTGCTTGTCCACTGATATCATAAACGGGGATATGTTTATCTTGGACAAGAAGAACAAGAACAAGAACAAGATACAGCGAAGACATATCCGAGCTGACTTCGCCGCGATCTCTCTGAACTCATTATTTCCGTGTTAAAGACTCGAACCATAGGCAACAAATGATTACTCTCTCCCTCTCTCTCTCTCTCTCTCTCTCTCTCTCTCTCTCTCTCTCTCTCTCTCTCTCTCTCTCTCTCTCTCTCTCTCTCTCTCTCTCTCTTTGCATCTGCATAATTGGGAATTTTTTAAAGAGAAAATAAGGTTTTACATGTAGATACAAGCTTATATTAAGGTGTGTATTTGTATGCGCAATATGAACTACAGTCAGTACAGGTGTTTACTTTAATGAGAACAAGAACAAGATACAGCGAAGACATATCCGAGCACTATGAACCTGGAGCTGACTTCGCCGTGATCTCTCTCTGAACTCATTATTTCCGTGTTAAAGAGTCGAATCATAACCAGCGAATGATGACTCTCTTTCTCTCTCTCTCTCTCTCTCTCTCTCTCTCTCTCTCTCTCTCTCTCTCTCTCTCTCTCTCTCTTTGCATCTGCATAATTGGGAATTTTTTAAAGATAACATAAGTTTTTACATGTAGATACAAGCTTATATTAAGGTGTGTATTCGTATGCGCAATACGAACTAGTCAGTACAGGTGTTTACTTTAATGTGTGATGTGACTTTCATTCATGACAAGGAATTGGGACATTCTCATACAAAGACTCTCTTGGGAAAGGATGACGAAGCTGAACGAGTTCGAAGTGCAGGAGCTATTGGGCAAAGGAGGCATCGGCTCTGTCTACCGAGCCAAGCGCATCATCGATGGCCAGGAGGTCGCCCTGAAGAAAGTGCCCTTGGCGCGGATGAAATCATATAGACGTCGCAACGGGAAGAGAATCCCGAAGGAAGCTGCGCTTCTGAAGAAGGTGCAGAAGGTGCCCGGCGTCATCAAGCTGTATGATTATTTTATCGCCAATGATAATTTCTATATGGTAATGGAACTTATTCCGTCGTCCATGTCGTTGTACGATTATATAGAAAACGACAACGACCTATCGAATGTAGAAGTCCGAAGACTCTTCAAAAAGATTGTTACAACTATAAAAGGATGTTTTGAAGCCGCGGTCTCCCATAAAGATATCAAGCCAGAAAATATACTGCTCTTCAGGGACAAGAGTTCAGGCCAGCTTGATATCAAGGTAATCGACTTTGGTTGCGGAGAGCGCATTACGAGTTACAAAGGAACGGACACAGGCGGAACTCGAATTTACTAGCCTCCAGAATACATCAAAGGAGGCGAGTTCCTGCACATGCCCGCAACAGTCTGGAGCCTGGGCACTCTTCTTTACTACATGGTGTGCCGCCGTGATCCTTTCTACACAGACGCCTCCATATGTAGGGCCAGTCCGTCATTCCCGAAGAACGTTCCGAACGTCTGCCGGGACCTAATAATGCGATGCTTCGCAAAAGACCCTTGGGGCCGCCCATCTCTCGACGGAATACTGTCCCATCAGTGGTTGGAGAATGAATCATCTTGCCTCTCCTTCGAAAAGGACGGAAAGACGGATTTCACTACCGAAGCGGAGCTCGAAACCGCTAACGTCGCCCGGAGAAATCCTAAAAGGAAAAAACGCCCGACGAAACCAGAAAACGTCTCTCTGACAACAAAGAAGAAAGGAAGGAAAAGAGACCATTCTGAAGAGGATGACATGCCTCGTGGGAGAAAGAGGCGATAAAAATGATAATGCGCCCACTACAGTAATGAGACGACGGCTTGAGAGTCTTTGGACTTATTGACTTGTGCCACAACGGACATTGGAAAAAAAAGTATGTTGTTAAGAAAAAGAAGATCCCTAAGGAATAAGTTAAGTCGGTGCCAAGTCATTGGGAAAAAGTCTAAATCTGTTAAGAGAAAAGCAGAGAAAGGGGAAAGCTGCAACATGTGACAAGATACAAGAACTTTCCAAAGGTAAAAAGTGCCAAGTTCAGAACTGGAGAACACATCATGCCCTTTAGAATTCTGTGGAAACTGACAACTGTCTAGTTCAGCCCAACCAAAGCAAGACATCGTAAGAAAATGGGATTTCCAAGAAGTTTGAAATAAAGGGCATTGGTTCCTCAAACGGCAGAGGGTTTCCCTCAGCTGAATAAAAACGTTTGGCGATGCTTTCAATATACAAAAACCCGACGACCTCTGTTCATAAAGGATCGCCGTCGTTTAAAGGCTCATTGAGATGGTGTTAACCCTTAAGCCTTGTTAAGATGGGGCTACTTTAGTAGCCGCAAGGGCTAGCGACTTGAAAACTACTCCTCTACTTGCACAGTGTAAACGGAAAGTTAGTTAACTTGCCTC
This sequence comes from Oratosquilla oratoria, assembly GCF_046742065.1. NCBI lineage: Eukaryota > Metazoa > Arthropoda > Malacostraca > Stomatopoda > Squillidae > Oratosquilla > Oratosquilla oratoria. The sequence goes on along the minus strand of NC_134794.1, from coordinate 25,114,883 downwards.
AAAACTATCCTAGTGACAGCATTTACTTGATGGGGACGTCACCTTGCAGCTAGGACTAGCGGCTACTAAATTAATCCCGTCTGAACGAGACTTTAAACAATGTAGTTCAATTCGATTAAATAAACACCTAAGCAAGATACTGTAATGCCTGCCATTTGTTTTATATTATCTGTTTATTCATTTGTTATTATTTGTCTGTTTATTATCATTTGCTTGATTTTCATTATTTATAATTTATCTGTCTGGGGTATTGGCTGCTCCCCGTCTGGGGTATTGGCTGCATGTTATTGTGAAAAAGTAGCATGCAGTTGATACTTTAGTGTCTATATGGGGTGCCCCTATGGACCAGAGCCACACATCATTTTGCTTGTGATAGAGGAAAACTGTACATAGAAAAATTATGACACTTTTATACTACGACTGTCCCCCCGTTATGCTGTCCCCCAACCCCTTGTTACTGTCCTGTACCATTTCTCTGAATATTCATTTCTTTTTTTCGCCTACCTACCCTGTGGTGGGGGAAAAGAATAGTGCCACCAAGTACAGTATTTCCACTTGAGTCGTAGAAGGCGACAAAAAAAGGGACGGGGGAAGGGATTAGGAGTCCTACTACCTGTAGCCCCGAAAGGGGGCATTCCTAAGAAAGAAAGTAAAGGCATAAGAGGGTCTGGGAGCTTTCCAACCAGTACCCTAAGGTTTGGGTCTTTTAATGTGCGTGGATGTGGTACAAATGAGAGTAAAAGGGAAGAGATAAGTAGTATTTTGGTGAGAAGAAAGATGGATGTACTGGCTTTGAGTGAAACTAAAACTGAAAGGAAAGGGCAACTGTGAGTTTGGGAGTGTAGCTGGGAGGTACTCAGGAGTGAAGAGGGGACGAGGGAGAGAAGGAATGGCTATACAAGTAAGTGAAGAGATAGGTAAGCGGGTAGTAGAGTGGAAGGAGGTGTCATCAAGGTTGATGTGGATAAAGGCGAAGCTGGGAAAAGAGATGTGGGTTTTTGTAAGTGCGTATGGGCCTGGTAGTGAGAAGAACGTAGAGGAAAGAGAGGCATTTTGGGTAGATATAAATGAGTGCATAGAGGGATTAGGGAGAAATGTCAATGTAGTTGTATTGGGAGACCTAAATGCTAGGGTAGGAAATGAACCAATTGACGGGGTGATTGGGAAGTATGGAGTTCGACGCAAAAATTGTAGTGGAGAGTTGATGGTGGAGATGTGTCTTGAAAGAGAGTTGATGATAGCAAATACAGTGTTTAAGAAGAAAGTCAAGCATAAGTACACATGGGAGAGGGTGGTGGATGGAAGGGTGGCAGATAGAGCGTTAATTGACTATATAGTGGTGACCAGGAGTATGGTAGGAAGAGTTTAGGATGTACATGTTCTAAGGAGAGAGAGTGGGGGAATATCAGATCATTTCCTGGTGGAAGGTAAATTGAGAGTAGAGAATAGGTGGAGAAAGAGGAAAAGGGCAGAAGGTAGGGAGGTACTTAGAGTGAACTGCTTAAATAAGGAAAAAAAGGAGATTGAGTATAAGAAGAAGCTGAAAGAGGAGTGGGAGAGAGTAAAGGATAGAGTAGAACTAGGAGTGAAGGAGGAATGGGGATGGTTCAAGGAGGGAGTCATAAGGTGTGCAAAGATGGTGTGTGGAACAAGGAGGGCGGGAGGAAATAGAAGGAAGGGTAGTGAATGGTGGGATGAGGAAGCAAAGAAGGGTGTAGAAGAGAAGAAGCAGGCATTCATAGATTGGCTACAAATTAGGACGAGGGAATCGTATGAGAGGTACAAAGTAAAGAGAAAGGAAGTTAAGCATAAGATAAAGGAAGCAAAGAGGAGAGCAGATGTGAAATGGGGAAAGAGTATGACAGAAAAATTTGAAAGTAATAAAAAGATGTTTTGGAAGGAAGTTAAAAGAGGAAGAGGGGGCGAATCAGGTAGAGAAGAAAATGTAAAAGGTACAGATGGAGAGATGATAATGGAAGAGAAGGCAGTGAGAGGAAGGTGGGCAGAGTATTTTAGGGAGTTACTAAATGTGAAGGAGGATAGGGAGGGAAGGTAGTTGCAGTGGGATATGCTAAGAAAATGAGAGTGATGAGTGAGGAAAATGGAGGAGAAATAGGGAAGGATGAAGTGAAAGCAGCTGTTAAGATGATGAGAGCAGGTAAGGCACCTGGGTTGGATGGATGCCATGCAGAATATCTGAAGAAAGGAGGTACAGTTATGGTGGACTGGCTGGTGAGGTTATTTAATGTATGTTTAAAAGAGGGTAGAGTGCCAGAGGACTGGAGGAGTGCCTGTATAGTTCCGCTTTACAAAGGAAAGGGGGACAAGTGTGACTGTAGTAGTTACAGAGGGATCAGTTTGTTGAGTGTAGTTGGGAAGGCTTATGGGAGAGTCTTGATTGAGAGTATTAGGAGAGGAACAGAGGGAGTAATTGGTGAGGAACAGTGTGGTTTTAGGACAGGTAAGGGATGTGTAGATCAGATTTTTGTGGTAAGACAGATATGTGAGAAAGCTATAGGAAAAGGTAAGGATGTTTTTTAGGCTTTTATGGATGTGGAAAAGGCTTATGACAGGTTAGACAGGAAGGCACTGTGGGAGGTATTGCAGATATATGGGATAGGAGGAAAGCTGTTAAGAGCAGTCAAGAGTTTTTATGAGAGTAGTAGAGCTTGCGTTAGGATTAGAAATGGAGAGAGTGAATGGTTTGAGGTAAAGGTGGGACTTCGTCAGGGGTGTGTTATGTCGACCTGGCTGTTCAATCTTTATATGGATGGGGTGGTGCGAGAGGTGAATGCAAGGGTAGTGGGTCAGGGGTTGGAGATGATTAAAGAAAATGGAGAAAAGTGGGAGGTGAGCCAGTTGTTGTTTGCTGACGACACTGCGCTTGTAGTAGGATCAGAGGAGGGATTGAGGAAGTTATTGACAGAGTTTGAGAAGGTGTGTGAAAGAAGGAAGCTGAAGATAAATGTGGGCAAAAGTAAGATGATGAGATGTACAAGGGGAGAGAGTGACAGTAGGCTGGAAGTGAGCATTAAAGGTGAGGAAATGAAGGAATTGGATAGTTTCAGATACTTGGGTGCGAATGTGACAGGAAAGGGAGGAGTGAGTGTGGAGGTAGAATGTAGATTGAGAGAAGCGAGTAAATGCCTTGGTGGATTGAAAAGTGTAATGAGAAATCGACATCTGGGAATGGATGCTAAGAGGAGGTTATATGAAGGAGTGATTGTGCCAACAACAATGTACGGGGCAGAAACATGGGACATAAGAGAGGAAGAGAGAAGGTGTTTGAATGTGTTTGAGATGAAATGTCTCAAAAGTATGATAGGGGTTACTAGGCTAGATAGAGTGAGAAATGAGGAGGTGAGGAGGAGAACGGGGGTGGAAAGGGAGTTGGGAGATAGGGTTGATGAAAGAGTATTAGGATGGTTTGGACACATGGAAAGAATGAGTGAAGAAAGATTAGTAAAAGAAGTGTGGAAGGCGGAGGTGGAAGGATTGAAAATGAGGGGGCGTCCTAGGATGAGATGGATGGATGGGGTGGAAAGGGCTTTACAAAAGAGAGGAATGTCTGTAGAGGAAGGACGGGGGAGGACAAAAGATAGGGGTGAATGGAGAAGGGTTGGGTATAGATGAGGCTGTGATGCATGAGGGGGAGTGGGTGGGGGATGGGGGATGGGGGATGGGGGGTGAGGAAGTATTTATGAGAAAAAAATTGACGCAGCACGAAGGGATTTCTCCCCGCCATCTCCTTTCCTGCATGAGGGGACGGAGAGGGGGGGTCGCCGAATTTATGAAGCGGCCTTGCTGTGGATGTACTGTGTCTTGCGACATTGCTTCTGACCCAGGGCAGTGGACAGGATGCAGGGATGACCCGTCATCCAGGAGGTGCCAAGATAGGAGGGAGGGAGGGAGGAGGGTGGAGGGGAGTGGAATATATGGGAAATGAAATGGGTGGGAGTGATTTCTATGCCTTTTTCTTTTTGGCTACCCCCTGTGTAACGGGGGAAAAGCCTTTGGTATATGTATGTATGTATGTATCTGCCAATTTATCATTATTTGGTATTTACCTGTTTGTTTATTATTTACCATTAGTAAGTTTGTTTATTATTTACCATTAGTAAATTTGCGGTAGACACTAAAATAGGACGCCTAATTAGGTCAGGAGACGACGCAGAGATTCTGCCGGATGATCTTGATAAATTGTTAACATGGTCGGTGAAGTGGCAAATGAACTTCAATATCTCTAAGTGTAGCGTCTTAAACGTAGGGCTATACAACCCCGAAAATAGATACAGCTTAATTAACACGTTTTTAGAAAAATCTGAGTACGAGAGGGACTTGGGAGTTCTGGTGAGTCAGGACCTTCAAATCAGGAAGCAGTACATTAGCGCCAGAAATAAAGCTAGCAAACCACTAAGTTTCATTGCTAGGACGGTAACGAATAGAAGTGCAGAGGTAATTATTAAACTCTATCTAGCGATAGTTAGACCCATCCTTGACAATGCGGTACAGTTTTGGTCTCCGTCCTACAGAATGGACATACATTCACTGGAATCAGTACAGAGAAGAATGACAAAATGATACATGGAACTCAGAAATTTGCCTTACGAAGAGAGGATTAGGCACCTTAACTTACACTCTCTGGAAAGACGCAGAGTACGGGGTGATTTAATAGAAGTGTTCAAGTGGATCAAAGGTTATGACAAGAGTAATGTAAACAAGGTCATCATAATAAAACAACAGGGCAGGACTCTCTTTGTGCTGGGACTGATGACTTCCTCCAGTGACCTTCCCCAGGGACTCAAATTGACCTTTCCCTCTTTCCTCAGTAACCTCTCCCAGGGACTCCCATTGACCTTTCCCACTTCTCACAGTGACCTCAACCAAGAACTCCCCTTGCTCTCTCCTACTTCTCCCAGTGACATCATCCAAGGAGTCCCGATGACCTATACTACATTTCCTAATAACCTCATTTGATAAGCAGTACAGGTAGGTCTGCAGACATTATTCTTCACTAGAACTTCGCCTACAGCAACCATTCAAGATAGATAGTTATAGTTCTTCTCACCCTCTGAGAGAGGGGAAAAATTTGAGTCTTCGGTGTTTGTGTCAACAGTTTTATTGTACTGTTGCATAGATTGATTATAATCGTTGGCATTCATCAGCGCCTATGACAAGAGCCTTTCACGTGATATTGAAATCATGAATGATCATCACAGGTGAGAAATGTAGTAACACATTTGTATACCACAACTAACACCATTGCATTGGTCCCTCAAGCGGCATAGGGTTTCCCTCAGCTGAATAAAAACCTTTGGCGATCCTTTGAATATACAAAGACCCGACCGCCTTTGTTCATAAAGGATCGCCGTCGTTTAAAGGCTCATTGAGATGGTGTTAACTCTTAAGCCTTGTTGAGATGGGGCTAGTTTAGTAGCCGCAAGGGCTAGCGACTTGATAACTACTCTACTTGCACAGTGTAAACAGGAATTAGTTAACTTGCCTCCAAACGGGGACGTCACCTTGCAGCTAGGACTAGCGGCTACTAAACTAACCCCGTGTCAACGAGACATTTAGCAATGTAATTCAGTTCGAAGCTTTAAGATTCGTTTAAATAAACACTTAAGCAATATGCTGTAATGCCTGCCATTTGTTTTATATTATTTGTTTATTTGTTTGTTATTATTTTTCTGTTTATTATCATCTGCTTGATTTTCATTTATTATTATTTATCTGTCAATTTATCATTATTTGCTATTTACCTGTTTGTTTAATATCTACCTATGCATTTATTAATTCTATTTAATATTTATGTTTTTATAACTTTTATGCATTAATTTATTTACTTATTTATCATTATCATATTTTTTTCGCATCCGACTTAGTTATGGAGCAAAAGGTCTCCTTTTAGCATGCTCCTCCTTTGTAATCCTTTGTAATTCAGCTAAATGGAATCATCAGGTGACGGTCGTTAAGTCTACATCATATGGCAAAATGATGGGTACACAGAGTAGTATTGAGGTAAGGAGCGTAACAGAAAAGCTGCCACCTTCCATGGACCGAACACGAGACTCCCAATTGCCGGTGGGTGAGCTTACCGATTAATTACACTACGGTCGCCTCCAGTGATTAATCGCAAATATCACTCATAACGTTCCCTCTACCTCACTTTCCACCAAACACCCCAACCCCTACTCCCGCCGCCAGTGTCAAGTCTGGGTGTGTGTACCTCTATGGGATCCAACTCACTGCACCACCTTACATATCGAGGGTACTTGAAGAATCCTCCAGTATATTAGTGACGAATATGATTAGTAAAATAAAGGGGTAATAGAAGCAGAAAACACCGCCTTTGCACAAGGGTGGCAACAAGATCAAATTTGATGTGTTATATTTCCATGGACCGCTCGTACATAGATAGTTGTCAATTAATACTGATGATGCTATGCACACATCATATCATACCTATGAGATATCCATAGGTAATGGGAAATTGAGACTCTACAATGTTTACTCTGCTCCAGGAAAAATCAATCGCTCCGTCCTCCCCCCACCCACGTCTCACTGTGTGATCTACATGGGGGACTTTAACGCCCTGCACTCTGCCCTAGGAGGTTCTGTTAAGCAAGATGAATCACCTCACGGCAGCCAGAGCAGGATACACAAAATATATCCACATTTATTGTAGACTTGTTAATCAAGAACTTAGGGGTGGAGGGTACCAAAACTGAATAAAAGTGCCTGGCTTCATAAGCAGTACAAGTCTTTCTGCAGACATTATTCTTCACTAGAACTTAGCCTACAGCAACCCTTCAAGATATATAGTTATAGTTCTTCTCACCCTCTCAGAGAGGGGAAAAACTTGAGTTTTCGGTGTTTGTGTCAACAGTTGTACTGTTACATAGATTTATTATAATCGTTGGCATTCATCAGCGCCTATGACAAGACCCTTTTCACGTGATATTGAAATCATGAATGATCATCACAGGTGAGAAATGTAGTAACACATTTGTATACCACAACTAACACCACAGTCGGATGAAAGAAAGAGTTACATACATATACCAAAGGCTTTTCTCCCTACACAGGGGGTAGCCAAAAGAAAAAAGGCATAGAAACCATTCCGACCCATTCCATCCCCTTCATATGCCACTCTCCTCCACCCTCCCTCTCATCCTGGCACTTCCTGGATGACGGGTCATCCCAATATCCTGTCCACTGCCCTGGGCCAGAAGTAGAGTCGCAAGACAGAAAGAAAGAGTTAAGTAAGCGAAACTATATATGTCACGGTGAGGGGTCAGCAAACGGCTCAAACACCAACAGAGGGATTTGGATGATGGAGAACATAAGCACAGGGGAAGGCTCGGAACCATAAACACTTAACGTTTCGTTCTCCATCATCCAAATCACACACACACACACACACACACACACACACACACACACACACACACACACACACACACACACACACACACACACACACACACACACACACACACACACACACACACACACACACACACACACACACACACACACACACACACACACACACACACACACACACACACACATATATATATATATATATATATATATATATATACAGTATATATATATATATATATATATATATATATATATTTTATTTTATTTTATTTATTTTTTTTTTTTTTTGTGCCACCGCTAGGCAAGCGTATTCAGGCGAGGAAACCTTCCGGCAGTCAAAGTGTCAACCCTTTGGGAAATAAGGTGTTTTCTATTAAATGAATAAATTGTCTTGGAAGGAGCAAAATGAGAAAGAAAACAGTTATCACGAATAAGTATTCGATATGTGTTTCCACCATTCAGAGAAGTCATTTATTTATTTGTTTATCTATTTATTCATCTCCTTATCTATTCATATTTATTTATCTTAATATATGGGTGCTTATTGAAAGGGCTTTGAGCGGGTGCTTGAAAAGACTCCCGTCATGTTATGCATGAGACTATAGGAGTGGCACCATCATGGAAGGCGCTACACTAAAGGTTTCTCATAAGACACTGTCTCGTGTTGCTTGTCCACTGATATAAGCAACAGGGATATGTTTATCTTGGACAAGAGGAAGAAGAAGAAGATACAGCGAAGACATATCCAAGCACTATGAAGCTGGAGCTGACCTCAGCCGTGATCTCTCTCTGAACTCATTATTTCCGTGTTAAAGAGTCGAATCATAAGCAGCGAATGATGACTCTCTCTCTTTCTCTCTCTTTCTCCCTCTCTCTCCCTCCCTCTCTCTCTCGCTCTCTCTCTCTCTCTCTCTCTCTAAATGGAATCATCAGGTGACGGTCGTTAAGTCTACATCATATGGCAAAATAATGGGTACACAGGGTAGTGTTGATGTAAGGAGCGTAACAGAAAAGCTGCCACCTTCCATGGACCGAACACGAGACTCCCAATTGCCGGTGGGTGAGCTTACCGATTAATTACACTACGGTCGCCTCCAGTGATTAATCGCAAATATCACTCATAACGTTCCCTCTACCTCACTTTTCACTAAACATCCCAACCCCCACTCTCGCCGCCCGTGTCAAGTCTGGGTGTGTTGTAATGATAACAACAATAATGGCTATATTGATAGCAGTAGCAATAAAAATAACGACAACATTCCTCGTCTTAATGGCTACCCCTTCTCCTTCAGGGCAAGGTAAAACGAATACTATAAGGTACGTTAGCGGGGGGTGAGGGAGAGCCAGAAAACCTTTCCACTGCGCAGGTAGCTGATGACGTCAACGGAAATATCGAGACCAGGGTTCCGCGGGTCGAGAGCTGTCAGTCACTCGCACACCAGTGTATGGAGCGAAGCTCCATCTTCTGATTAAAGGGGTAGCTAAGGCAGACAAATAACATATAAAAATGCCAACAGTTTGTATAGTGCAGAAGTGCAATGCCGTTAGACTGAAAGGTGATAAAAATATACATTTCTTTTCACTACCCAAAGATAAAGAACTTAGAAAGAAATGGATTGAATTATGTGGCACACACAATACTCGGTCATCTGGATATGTATGCAGCCGTCATTTTGAAAGTAACTATTTATTAGCAACATTTCCTGAAATTTTCATTCAATTGCAAATAAACAGACTAAAGAATCCGGTTAAAACATAACTGAGCTTGGTGGAGATAAAGGTCTACATATAAAATCCACCAAATCCAAAATGTAATATAATAAAAACAATATGATGCTTTTACGTGTCATTACTACTGGGTTTATATTCAGCTAGTTGGTGTGTATCAACAGTATAGCATCTTCCTCGTCTACCTGATCAGCATATAAATTGACATGTCATCCCATCTAATAACTCGTCATATTAATATAATCCACCTAATGTGAAAGCATGGAAAACATTTCTATAACTTTTCTGGCGGTCATATCTCAGATACTGATAATTTGAGGATAAGAAAGTGATACTGAGTAATTTCAGTATTA
>NC_134794.1:25050410-25095410 GCF_046742065.1 Oratosquilla oratoria | reverse complement strand
AAACGCCCGACGAAGCCCCAAAACGTCTCTTTATCCATAAAGAAGAAAGGAAGGAAAAGAGACCATTCTGAAGAGGATGACACGCTTCGTGGGAGAAAGAGGCGATAAAAATGATAATGCGCCCACTACAGTAATGAGACGACGGCTTGAGAGTCTTTGGACTTATTGATTTGTGCCACAACGGCCATTGGAAGAAATGCATGTTGTTAAGAAAAAGAAGATCCCTAAGGAAGAGGTTAAGTCGGTGCCAAGTAATTGGAAAAAGTCTAAATCTGTTACGAGAAAAGCAGAGAAAAGGGAAAGCTGCAATATGTGACAAGATTTAAGAACTTTACAAAGATAAAAAGTGCCAAGTTCAGAACTGGAGAACACATCATGCCCTTTAGAATTCTGTGGAAACTAATAACTGTCTGGTTCAACCGAATCAAAGCAAGACATCGTGAGAAAATGGGATTTCCAAGAAGTTTGATAAAGGGCATTGGTCCCTCAAGCGGCAGAGGGTTTCCCTCAGCTGAATAAAAACATTTGGCGATGCTTTGAAGATACAAAAACCCAACCACCTTTGTTCATAAAGGATGGCCGTCGTTTGAAGGCTCATTGTGATGGTGTTAATCCTTAAGCCTTGTTGAGATGGGGCTAGTTTAGTAGCCGCAAGGGCTAGCGACTTGAAAACTACTCTACATGCACAGTGTGAACGGAAAGTTAGTTAACTTCCCTCCAATTTATTCTAGTGACAGCACTTACTTGACGGGGACGTCACCTTGCAGCTTGGACTAGCGGCTACTAAACTAATCCCGTGTCAACAAGACTTTAAGCAATGTAGTTCAGTTCGAAGCTTTAAGATTTGTTTAGATAAATACCTAAGCAAGATGCTGTAATGCCTGCCATTTAAGTTATATTATTTGTTTATTTGTTTGTTATTATTTATCTGTTTGTTTATTATCATTAGTTTGAGTTTCAATTATTATTATTTATTTGTCAATTTATCATTATTTGCTATTTACCCGTTTGTTTATTATCTATCTATGCATTTATTCATCTTATTTAATATTTATGTTATTATAACTTTTATGCATTCATTTATTTATTTATTTATCATTATTATATTTTTTCGCATCCGACCTAGTTATGGACCAAACGGTCTCCTGTCGGCATGCTCCTCCTTTGTAATCCTTTGTAATTCAGCTAAATGGAATCATCAGGTGACAGTCGTTAAGTCTACATCAGTCTCTGACTCGTGCCGTTCACACCCTCCGCTCAGCGCTCCCTACGAGAAAGTAATACAACATGGCACATACCACAAACAGCAAAAGCTCCAAGAAACTTGAAGATATGGTGGAGAGTCTCGTGAAAGCAAGAGAAGAGGACAGACAGTTCCTTTTGCAAGCAAGGAAAGAAGACCAGCAGTTTCTAAGCGAGCTAAAAGCGATAGTCATACAATAAAGGCTGGAGATACAAGATCTCAAATCGACTGTAGTTAATCTCCAAGCTAGAGTGAAAGACCTGGAGACACGAGGAGAGAAGATATCATCATCAGTGGTTTAAAGATTGTGAAAACGTATTCGGAAGCCGTGAAAGGTGATTCCGACTATAGTGTGGATAACAGTGGACGGAACATTGTAGAAAATCAAGTGATCCATTCTCTAAGTAACAAGGAAATACAGATCAGAAACACAGAGATATCAGCTTGCCATACACTGGGAAAAAGAAAACAGGACGGTACCCAAAATGTAATCGTGAGATTCGTATCAAGAAAGTCGAAGGTGAACGTGCTGAAAAACGCCAAGAAACTGAAGGGGACGGGCATCTACGTGAATGAGCACCTGACGAAACGAACCGGAGAGATTGCCAAAACAGCACGCGACATGAGGAAACAAGGGAAGATCATCTCGACATGGACAAGAGACTGCAAGGTGTATATCAAGTGCAGGGATGAAAAAGTACGTCAGGTAAGTAATCTTGGACAATTAGTTGAATTTCAATACTTCACATTCCCTAATCTCCTGACACAAACATAACCATGAACACTACAACTAACACAAAAACAAAAACAAACATAACAAAAAACTGTTCTTCATGCCATACCCTTGTCCCTACCAATCACCTCAAATGTACATTATGCAAACATTTACATCATTTCATGTGTGTAAATATACCCGTAAATACTGCCAAAAATAACCACAATATTTTCAGAAACTGGTCCTGCACAGACTGCTCAAAAACATTTCCCTATCATGCCATCTCAAACACAGAAATTGATTTTTTGTTTTCCGCGCCAAATCTCGCATCAAAAGACCCAGATGTATATACCGTAATTAAGAAGTATAAAGAAATAGACAAAATATCAGAAAAGGAGTTTTCCATATCCAATCACAATACCCAAAATGACCCCGAATTAAATTTCTACTCAAAACTAACAAAAGACAGCGATTACTATAGTGATACACAATATGACACAGTATTTCGTGATATTGATGGATTCACACTAATTCACATTAATGCAAGGAGCCTAAACGCTAATTATTAGAAAATTGACTGTTATCTCAAGTTACTTAACGTTGCTTAAAAGTGGCAGTCTGCCGACAAGATTGACTAGATAAACACCATATGAGGACGGAGCCTTTATTTGTACGACGTTTCGCTTATTACAGCTTTTTCAAGCGAAACGTCGTACAAATAAAGGCTCCGTCCTCATATGGTGTTTATTTACTTAACGTTACTTGAAGTTATAGTGATAAGCGAAACATGGATTGACCCAGGATGTCTAGTAAACTTCCTACAAGATTATACTCCCTACAGTGTTAATAGACAGATCCAAAAAGGCGGGGGAGTCTCTATCTTCATAAAAAAATCAATTTCATGCAAACTAATAAATCAATCCACTAATTCGCATGAAAACCTATATGATTGCGTAGCCGTTGAGATTTTCTGTAAAAAAAATACCGTCATAACAAGTATCTATAGAAAGCCAGGCACGAACATCAATGAGTTCACAAATATGCTTGAAGAAATCATAACTCCATTTAGAAATAAAAACCTATATCTCTGTGGAGACTTCAACATAGATTTACTTAAGTATGAGACTCACGAACAAACAAGACACTTTACAGATATGATTTTCTCTTTAGATATATATCCTTTGATAAATAAACCAACCCGAATAACAAATACAAGTGAAACAATGATAGATAACATTTTCAACAATATTGTAAATTCCGAGATTCACGGTGGTATCTTAATAAGTGACATAAGTGACCATCTACCGGTATTCACTATCAATCCAAAAGAAATGCACTGCATAACAAAACCCAGAACGCACTAAAACGTAAAATAGACGAAAAAAGTATTGCAAAATTAAATCAATGCTTAAAAGAAGAAAATTGGGATCAGGTTTACGAGTCAGAAAATGCCAACCTATCATATAACGAATTTGTAAGCATTATCATGAGTAATGTAAACAAATGCTTCCCAGAGAGAGAAGTAGAAATAAAAACATATAACGTAAACTCAAAACCATGGTTTACAAACGGTCGAAAGAAAAACCAACTTGACAAGAAATCTATTAAAAGCAAGTCCTTGACAGACGAAAACAAGTACAAAGCGTACAAAAACAAACTTACAACAATTGCAACTGCGAAAAAAATACTATGACACACTGCTTGAAAATTATAAAGGTAATACAAAAAAGACATGGGAAGTAATAAACAACTTAACTAGGCCCAAAAATAATAACAATGATGAATTCATAGACATCAAAAACGGAAAAACTAAAAAAGAAATGGAAAAACGAATTTTATGAAGTTTTCTCCCATGTAGGACCTAACCTCGCGAAACAAATAAAGGCAACACATCAAACTTATGAGACCTTTTTGAAACACCGAATATATAACATTATGTTTTTAAAACCCGTCACGGAAAACGAACTTATGAACACAGTAAAATCAATGCAGAACAAGAAATCACTCGATTGCACACGAATCAATATGAACCTCGTAAAACAAATTATGCCTATCATCAAAAATCATTTTATGACAATATCCAATAAATCATTTGAACAAGGAATATTTCCAGATGTAATAAAAATAGCGAGAGTAATACCGATATTCAAATCATCCGACAAATCAAGTTATAATAACTATAGACCAATTTCACTATTACCACAGTTTTCCAATATTCTTGAAGTTATTCACAATTCGCCTTGACTCATTTCTAAAAAAGAAATGACGTCATTCACCATAGTCAATATAGATTTCAACGAAATCTTTCAACGTCAACAACAGTAATGGAATTAACTGAAGAGATAACTAACAATATAGAACAAAAGAAAAAGACAGCCGGCATATTTATTGATCTAAAAAAGGCATTTGACACAGTAAATCATGAAATCCTAATTCGAAAGGCCTAGTACTATGGGCTAAGAGGTAAGATTAATGACTGGTTAAAAAGTTATCTAAAAAACAGGAAACAATATGTAGCCATTGAGGAAGAAAGATCACATATTCTACCAGTTACATGCGGAGTACCTCAAGGTTCAGTTCTAGGACCCAAACTATTCTTACTATACATTAATGACATTACAAATGTATCCAACCTTATGAAATTTATACTGTTCGCCGACGATACCACCATTCTATGCTCTGATATAAATTCCGACAAACTGATCAAGACAATAAATGAAGGATTATGTCAGCTATCTAACTGGTTTTCAGCCAGTATCAAAAACTAACTACCTGCTTTTCTACAAAAAATAATGAAAGCACTAATCCGATCAAAATAAACAACGAAATTATTGAAAAAGCGTCCGTCAGTAAATTCCTGGGCGTGTATTTAGACGATCAATTTAGTTGGAAACATCATATAAATCACGTGATAAATAAGATGTCCAAAACTTTAGGAATAATGCATAAAATGAGAAATATCCTCAATGAAAATACCCTTCGTACCATTTACTGTAGTCTACTACTACCACCATACCTAAACTACTATTCAGAAATTTGGGGTAATACTTATCAAACTAATCTTCAACGCATAATTACCTCACAAAAAAAGGCACTGCATATAGTCTGCAACGTAGGTTACTTACAACATACAAATAATTTATTCAAAAAACTAAATCTACTGAAGTACAAAACCGCCTTTGTTATGCACCAAATCTGCAATGAACAAATGAATCAAAACATTGAAATTTTACTCAACTTACGAAACAAGCTATGCGACTAGGCATACAAATAACTTTAAAACTCAATACAGAACAACCAAAAAAGGCCAATGCTTATCTATTATAGGTCTTAACACATGGAATAAACTTGAAAAGGAATTACCTAAGACAAAATGTTTATCAACATTCAAACGATATTTAAAAAAGTCATTAATCTATAAGTATTAGTATATTGAACATTTCAGGTCCATTTCATGATTGTATTCATGGAGAAACTGTCATGTACCGCCCAAGTCTGCCGCTCTTTTTTTTTTTTTTTTTCCTTGTTACTGCAGGTATCGGTGACCCGGATCCGAGCAGTAAGCAATTATCGTCCCGTCAACAATCGACCTGACCTGCCACTTCTCACCTGACCCCCACAAGATGCGATGCTCACATGTGACCCCGATTCCTACGTGAGGTCGGAGTTAGCAGGGGTCGTGTCACATATCATTGAAAATTAATAATGATAACAATAAAATAAATAAATAAATTAATAAATAAATAAATAGATGAATATATATATATATATATATATATATATATATATATATATGTGTGTGTGTGTGTGTGTGTGTGTGTGTGTGTGTGCGTGTGTGTGTGTGTGTGTGTGTGTGTGTGTGTATATATATATGTATATATATATATATATATATATATATATGTGTGTGTGTGTGTGTGTGTGTGTGTGTGTGTGTGTATGTATGTATGTATGTATCAAACTAACATGTAACAAAAATAAATAAATAAAATAAAAATAATTCTTTCCTTAAAGGAGGAGCAATTCCCCATAAACTTTGCTTCACGCTCTCCCTTTTCAACAAGTAATTTTGCAAAGATTTTGTATATATGCATGTAGAGATTGTATTTTATTTTGTTGAATAAACCTTAACTAACTAATTAACTATATCGCATAATAATGGGCACACAGGGTAGCGTTGAGGTAAGGAGCGTAACAGGAGAGCTGCCACCTTCCATGGACCGAACACGAGACTCCCAATTGCCGGTGGGTGAGCTTACCGATTAATTACACTACGATCGCCTCCAGTGATTAATCGCAAATATCACTCATAACGTTCCCTCTACCTCACTTTCCACCAAACACCCCAACCCCTACTCCCTCCGCCAGTGTCAAGTCTGGGTATGTGTACCGCTATGAGATTCAACTCACTGCACCACCTTACATATCAAGGGTACTTGAAGAATCCTCCAGTATATTAGTGACGAATATGATTAGTAAACTAGTGATAGAAGCAGAAAACACCGCCGGTGCACAAGGGCTGCAACAAGATCAAATCTAATGTGTTATATTTCCATGGACCGCTCGTACGGAGATAGTTGTCAATTGATACTGATGATGCTATGCACACATCATACCTTTGAGATATCCATAGGCAAAGGGAAGCTGAGACTCTACAATGTTTACTCTGCTCCAGGAAAAATCAATTTCTCCGTCTTCCCCCCACTCACGTCTCACAGTGTGATCTACATGGGGGACTTCAACGCCCTGCACTCTGCCCTAGGAGGTTCTGTTAATCAAGATAAATCGCCTCACGGCAGCCAGAGCAGGATACACAAAATATATCCACATTTATTGTAGATTTGTTCATCAAGAACTTAGGGGTGGAGGGTACCAAAACTGAATAAAAGTCCCTGGCGTCAGACTTTTTTTGTAAGTAAATTCGTCTACTGTGGTTCAGCAATGCAGCATTGTAGCCTATGAATGATTCACCATGGTCTTGCCCAGTGTCAACGGAAAGTTGTGCTACAAATCCCCCAGAGCAAAATGCCCTCCAGCACCAACAACAAATCAAACCCACAGGATCACGGACCAGAAGTCAAACCAGAGCTTCCACCTCTCTCTTTGTACTGTGACTGATGATTTCCCCCAGTGACCTTCCACAGGGACTCAAGTTGACCTTTCCCTCTTTTCTCAGTAACCTTTCCTAGGGACTCCCATTGACCTTTCCTACTTCTGACAGTGACCTCAACCAAGAACTCCCCTTGCCCTTTCCTACTTCTCCCAGTGACATCATCCAAGAAGTCCCGATGACCTATCCTAATCTCCTTGATAAGCAGTACAAGTCTTTCTGCAGAAATTATTCTTCACTAGAACTTCGTCTACAGCAACCCTTCAAGATATATAGTTATAGTTCTTCTCACCCTCTGAGAGAGGGAAAAAACTTGATTTTTCGGTGTTTGTGTCAACAGTTTTATTGTACTGTTGCATAGATTGATTATAATCGTTGGCATTCATCATCGCCTATGACAAGACCCTTTCACGTGATATCGAAATCATGAATGATCATCACTGGTGAGAAATGTAGTAACACATTTGTAAATCACAACTAACACCAAAGTCGGACGAAAGAAAGGGTTACATACATATACCAAAGGCTTTCCCCCCCTACACGGGGGGTAGCCAAAAAGAAAAAGGCATCGAAAGCATTCCCACCCATTCAATCCCCTACATATTCCACTCCCCTCCACCCTCCTCTCATCTTGGCACCTCCTGGATGACGGATCATCCCTGCATCCTGTCCACTGCCCTGGGTCAGAAGTAGTGTTGCAAGAAAGAAAGAGTTGAGTAAGGGAAACTATATATGTCACATAAGGGTTGGGTTAGTGACATGATTCCTTCCTTTTGTTAGAGGTTGCTATTTAAGACAGCACCCTCGTTCCACTTTGTACTACTGAAGAGGATTGAAGTGAGCAATCGAAATATATAGTTTCGCTTACTTAACTCTTTCTTTCGTCCAACTGTGGTGTTAGTTTGATGAATGATCATGTTCAAACTTTGAACAATGAGACTAAAAAGTTATTCTTGACTCTGAATATATTGAATATCAAAATAGCCAAAGCTATTAGCGTAGCTGACTTCCATCAAAATTGTTTACGTGAGAACCTGTGACCAAGAAGTGTGTATATATATATATATATATATATATATATATATATATATATAATATATATATATATATATATATATACATATATATACATATATATATATACAAAACAAATCACTGAGGGCACATGACAACATTACTTGCAGAAACCACTTGGAAAAAAAAAAGGAAATGAATACCAAACGTTTTCGTCTATTCAAGACATCATCAGGGTACGATGTCGTACACTGATGATGTCCTGAATAGACGAAAACGTTCGGTATTAATTTATTTTATTTGGTTTCTGCAAAAAAAAAAAAAATAATAATATATATATATATATATATATACATATATACATATATATATATATATATATATATATATATATACTTATATTACATATATGTACATATATATATACATATATATATATATATATATATATATACATATATATATATATATATATATATATATATATATATATATATATATAACATCACGAAACACACGTGATAACAATACTTGGAGAAACCACTTGGAAAATAAAAGAAATGAATACCAAACGTTTTCGTCTATTCAAGATGATGTCTTGAATACACGAAAACGTTTGGCATTCATTTCTTTTATTTTCCAATTGGTTTCTGCAAATATATACACACACATGTATATACACACACACACACACACATATATATATATATATATATATATATATGTATACATATATATATATATATATATATATATATATAATTTTTTTTTTTTTCTCTCTCTCTTTTTTTTTTTTTTTGCCCCCGTTAGGCAAGCGTATTCAGACGAGGAAACCTTTCGGCAGTCAAAGTGTCAACCTTTTGTGAAGTAAGGTGTTTTCTCTTAAATGAATAAATTGTCTTGGAAGGAGCAAAATGAGAAAGAAAACGGTTATCACGAATAGGTATTCGATATGTGTTTCCATCATTCAGAGAAGTCGTTTATCTATTTGTTTGTCTATTTATTCATCTATTCATCTATTCATATTTATTCATCTTAATATATGGGTGCTTATTGAAAGGGCTTTAAGCGGGTGCTTGAAAAGACTCCCGTCATATTAAGCCTGAGACTATAGGTGTGGCACCATCATGGAAGGCGCTACACCAAAGGTTTCTCATAAAACACTGTCTCTTGTTGCTTGTCCACTGATATCACGAACAGGGATATGTTGATCTTATACAAGAAGAAGAAGAAGAAGAAGAAGAAGAAGAAGATACAGCGAAGACATATCCGAGCACTATGAACCTGGAGCTGACTTCGCCGTGATCTCTCTCTGAACTCATTATTTCCGTGTTAAAGACTCGAATCATAAGCAACAAATGATGACTCTCTCTCTCTCTCTCTCTCTCTCTCTCTCTCTCTCTCTCTCTCTCTCTCTTTGCATCTGCATAATTGGGAATTTTTTAAAGATAACATAAGTTTTTACATGTAGATACAAGCTTATATTAAGGTGTGTATTCGTATGCGCAATACGAACTAGTCAGTACAGGTGTTTACTTTAATGTGTGATGTGACTTTCATTCATGACAAGGAATTGGGACATTCTCAAACAAAGACTCTCTTGGGAAAGGATGACGAAGCTGAACGAGTTCGAAGTGCAGGAGCTATTGGGCAAAGGAGGCATCGGCTCTGTCTACCGAGCCAAGCGGATCATCGATGGCCAGGAGGTCGCCCTGAAGAAAGTGCCCTTGGCGCGGATGAAATCATATAGACGTCGCAACGGGAAGAGAATCCCGAAGGAAGCTGCGCTTCTGAAGAAGGTGCAGAAGGTGCCCGGCGTCATCAAGCTGTATGATTATTTTATCGCCAATGATAATTTCTATATGGTAATGGAACTTATTCCGTCGTCCATGTCGTTGTACGATTATATAGAAAACGACAACGACCTATCGAATGTAGAAGTCCGAAGACTCTTCAAAAACATTGTTACAACTATAAAAGGATGTTTTGAAGCCGCGGTCTCCCATAAAGATATCAAGCCAGAAAATATACTGCTCTTCAGGGACAAGAGTTCAGGCCAGCTTGATATCAAAGTAATCGACTTTGGTTGCGGAGAGCGCATTACGAGTTACAAAGGAACGGACACAGGCGGAACTCGAATTTACTAGCCTCCAGAATACATCAAAGGAGGCGAGTTCCTGCACATGCCCGCAACAGTCTGGAGCCTGGGCACTCTTCTTTACTACATGGTGTGCCGCCGTGATCCTTTCTACACAGACGCCTCCATATGTAGGGCCAGTCCGTCATTCCCGAAGAACGTTCCGAACGTCTGCCGGGACCTAATAATGCGATGCTTCGCAAAAGACCCTTGGGGCCGCCCATCACTCGACGGAATACTGTCCCATCAGTGGTTGGAGAATGAATCATCTTGCCTCTCCTTCGAAAAGGACGGAAAGACGGATTTCACTACCGAAACGGAGCTCGAAACCGCTAACGTCGCCCGGAGAAATCCCAAAAGGAAAAAACGCCCGACGAAGCCCCAAAACGTCTCTTTATCCATAAAGAAGAAAGGAAGGAAAAGAGACCATTCTGAAGAGGATGACACGCTTCGTGGGAGAAAGAGGCGATAAAAATGATAATGCGCCCACTACAGTAATGGGACGACGGCTTGAGAGTCTTTGGACTTATTGATTTGTGCCACAACGGCCATTGGAAAAAATGCATGTTGTTAAGAAAAAGAAGATCCCTAAGGAAGAGGTTAAGTCGGTGCCAAGTAATTGGAAAAAGTCTAAATCTGTTACGAGAAAAGCAGAGAAAAGGGAAAGCTGCAATATGTGACAAGATTTAAGAACTTTACAAAGATAAAAAGTGCCAAGTTCAGAAATGGAGAACACATCATGCCCTTTAGAATTCTGTGGAAACTAATAACTGTCTGGTTCAACCGAATCAAAGCAAGACATCGTGAGAAAATGGGATTTCCAAGAAGTTTGATAAAGGGCATTGGTCCCTCAAGCGGCAGAGGGTTTCCCTCAGCTGAATAAAAACGTTTGGCGATTCTTTCAATATACAAAAACCCGACCACCTTTGTTCATAAAGGATGGCCGTCGTTTGAAGGCTCATTGTGATGGTGTTAATCCTTAAGCCTTGTTGAGATGGGGCTAGTTTAGTAGCCGCAAGGGCTAGCGACTTGAAAACTACTCTACATGCACAGTGTGAACAGAAAGTTAGTTAACTTCCCTCCAATTTATTCTAGTGACAGCACTTACTTGACAGGGACGTCACCTTGCAGCTAGGACTAGCGGCTACTAAACTAATCCCGTGTCAACAAGACTTTAAGCAATGTAGTTCAGATCGAAGCTTTAAGATTCGTTTGAATAAACACCTAAGCAAGATCCTGTAATGCCTGCCATTTGTTTCATATTATTTGTTTATTTGTTTGTTATTATTTGTCTGTTTGTTTATTATCATTTGCTTGATTTTCACTTATTATTATTTATCTGTCAATTTATTATTATTTGCTATTTACCCGTTCGTTTATTATGTATCTATGCATTTATTCATCTTATTTGATATTTATGTTATTATAACTTTTATGCATTCATTTATTTATTTATTTATCATCAATATATTTTTTTTGCATCCGACCTAGTTATGGACCAAACGGTCTCCTGTCGGTATGCTCCTCCTTTGTAATCCTTTGTAATTCAGCTAAATGGAATCATCAGGTGACAGTCGTTAAGTCTACATCAGTCTCTGACTCGTGCCGTTCACACCCTCCGCTCAGCGCTCCCTACGAGAAAGTAATACAACATGGCACATGCCACAAATAGCAACAGCTCCAAGAAACTTGAATATATAGTGGAGAGTCTCGTGAAAGCAAGAGAAGAGGACAGACAGTTCCTTTTGCAAGCAAGGAAAGAAGACCAGCAGTTTCTAAGCGAGCTAAAAGCGATAGTCATACAATAAAGGCTAGAGATACAAGATCTCAAATCGACTGTAGTTAATCTCCAAGCTAGAGTGAAAGACCTAGAGTAGTACACGAGGAGAGAAGATATCATCATCAGTGGTTTAAAGATTGTGAAAACGTATTCGGAAGCCGTGAAAGGTGATTCCGACTATAGTGTGGATAACAGTGGACGGAACATTGTAGAAAATCAAGTGATCCATTCTCTAAGTAACAAGGAAATACAGATCAGAAACACAGAGATATCAGTTTGCCATACACTGGGAAAAAGAAAACAGAACGGTACCCAAAATGTAATCGTGAGATTCGTATCAAGTCGAAGGTGAACGTACTGAAAAACGCCAAGAAACTGAAGGGGACGGGCATCTACGTGAATGAGCACTTGACGAAAGGAACCGGAAAGATTGCCAAAACAGCACGCGACCTGAGGAAAAAAGGGAAGATCATCTCGACATGGACAAGAGACTGCAAGGTGTATATCAAGTGCAGGGATGAAAAAGTACATCAGGTAAGTATTGTATGCATGTATTGGTTAGAAATTAGACTACATGTAGATTCAGATAAGTGCGTAGTTAGAAGTTCTGTATGTGTGTTTGTCCGTGCGTGTTTCAGTGTGAGTGTTCCAAAGTTTCTAGAATTGCCGTTTGTACTTGTTAATTAATTGTCATATAAATTGTAATGCGAAAGTTGAGTGAATGGGATATAGATCATCTTTACTGTCAAATTAAGTTGTTGTGTAACTGAAAGTGTATGAATGTAAAATTTCTGTGTGCAAGTGATTAATTGAAATAATTAGATAAATAAAAGTTAGCAACTGTTTTGGATAGGATCCCGAGTGCTTTGTCACGCACGACGCCAGATTTTTGTGTGAGCTCGTTCTGTACGCATCAGTGCATTTCCGTGACTGTGGTGAAGAGTGGAAAGACGAAGTGTACCTTACTCGTACAATAATATTAACTTTAAGAACACGATACACCTTTATTGTACCAAAAACAATAAATGGTGGCGCGGTGTCGAGAATTAGAAGTGCTCCTCCGACCGGCCTACCCACAGCGTCTCCGCCATTGCATTGGCAGTGTACAAGTCTCTGTCTGCATTGTTTACAACAGAGTGAAGATCTGTGTGACCCTTTTTCCAGTCTGCGCTCCTTGTGTGATCCCATATTGCATTTTCAAGCAATTCTCTGCCCTCCAAACGGCATTCCACAAGGCGCTTATAGGGTCACCTCTCCTGCCTCTTCCTACTTCGTCGCTACCCAAGCCAAGCCATCGTTCGCATTTCCCGTCTTTCACTCTCACCGTCACCCTTCAGCTCGCACCCCCTACCCAGCTGTCAATCATTCGTACGATTCAGCTCACCAACTACCTCACAGCATACGCGTGGACTCCAAATTCCCGCAGAAGCGTACTTCCAGCATAATCTCCTTCTTCAAGTGGATTACGCAGTTCCAGTCTCTGCTCCACTTCTCCACTTCCCAAGTGGAATCCGAAACCACGAGCGTTTGGAAATCTTCCGCTCCAGCTTCAACCACTTCTACGGACGTGCTGTGCTGTGCTGTGCCGCAACGTGACGTGACCTCCACCTCCACTTCCACTGTCCAGCATCGTGACGTTAAACGAGGTCACCAACTTCCAGCCCTAGCTGCGTGACGCAAGGCACCATCCACCTCCATCCGCTCTCCGTTCCTCACAGCGAACAAGCGGCCTACCCATCCACTCCACACCATCCACCTCCATCCGCTCTACGTTCCTCACAACGAGACGCCGACTACATCTTCACGCGACCTCCACTGCGACACCAACCACCTCCGCCGTCTTTACTGAGCGCTCTACCCTCCACATCACCCTCCCGACGTCGTCTCCGTTACACGACGATTCCAGTCGGTTTACTGAGCCCCTCCTCCATAAGTGACATTCTTGAACTTTTTAAAAAATACTCGTGTGTTCAAGTGCAGTAATATATTAATTCATAACATTACAGTCATCTTGTGTGAATTAAAGACAGGTATATTTTGCTTTCACAGACATTCAAGTGATACAGTTTTGTATTGTTTTTACTTCATTACTATTACTATCTGCATTTTATATATACATGCCAAATTATTCCAAATATTTTTCTTCATAATTCATTATAAGTCCTATAATTTTTCTTTGCATTGTGTATATTTACAAATATTTCTGTGTACCCTTACTAAAATCTTCCACTGTTTGCAGCAAGTCCCTCTTCTCTTCCATTTCACCTGTGTGTTTCTCCATGCCTCTGTGTCTTCTCTCTACATTTCAAGACGTCTTCTTCTAATAATTCTAAGGTAAGTGGAAAACCATTTTGGCAGTCAGTACATCCCATATGACAGACTTTCCTTGTAATATTTTTCGTAGCCCCTCCCTCCAGAGTCTACCTTCATCCACAGAGTCAACATCTTCACCTCATCCCTCCCCGAAATTCTCATCGCTACTCAGTGTGTCACTAAACGACCTTCCACCCCTACCTTTTTCTCCGTTCTCATCCCCAAGTTTAAGCCCTACCAACATGGCTTCTTCCCCAACCCAACAACCCCGTCAACTCATGACTATTGTACACGACACGGTAGACGTACCCAAGTTCACAGGTTCCAATATTCCCTTCCATTCATTCCTTAACAATGTCGAAGCAGCTATTAATCGTAGAAATTGCACTACTGATGATGAAAAACTCAGTGTCCTACGCAGCTTTGTTGATCAGAACTCCGTAGCTGGAGACATCCTGCAAACAGATGCATTTCAAGAATGCAACACTTATACTACTTTTGTTGACTTAATTAAGACTCAATTTGGCCAACACACTACCCTTGGTGTTCTCACTCCCCTATATGACCTTGCCTTACAAATAAACTCTCCTCCTTATGTCAGAAAAGAAAAGGCTGCAAGACTTGCTTCAGACCTAAAGGCTCGTCTAAAATCCACTCTAGCATCTTCCAACTGGGTTGATGCCGATGGAAAAATCTCCCTTAACCAGGTTGCATCCCTCTTTGCGTACTTTCGCTTTCTTTCTCTTCTCCATCCAGACACCTTAAACAAAACTAAATCCATACAGTTCACTCCAAATATGACCATCTCAACTTTGTCTCATCAGATCCAAGAGTCACCAAAGACACTGACAGACATTGATGCCCAGCCAGCCCCAATCCCCAAACCTACCTTAGCAGTTGCACATGTGTCCCGATCTGCCTCTCGGCAAAGATCCACTTTCCGTCCCAGATCCATTTCTCGACCTAGACAAAGATCCTTCTCACGTTCAACTGTTATTTGTTACTATTGCAAAACCCCAGGCCACTATGCTAACAGATGTGCTATTCGTCTCTCCACTCCTCCCGATAAAGATTGCCCTGTCCACGGTAAATGTTTCCACACAGCTGCAGAATGTCGTGTTTTGAACTCCAACCCCTCTCAACAGACTTTCTTTTCCCGTCGAAGTTCCCCTTCTTCTTCTCCTATATGACTATCTCCCTCTCCTTCTCTCAGCACAAACCCTCCTAGCATGCCTCTCCCATCCCCACCACCCACCCTTCCCATTTGTACTCTTTCTAACTCTAACACATGGTCCAATGCTATTTCCATTCCTGCTATGGTTCATACCTTTCCTATATCTCTCTTCATAGATACTGGTTCTCCTGTAAATATCATAACTTCTTCCACCTTCCACAAACTCCGCCTATCCTATAAGCATGTTACAATCTTGGAACCTTCCGATCTCCAACTTACTAACGTAGATGGTGTTCCATTTCCAGTTTTAGGTAAGATCCATCTTCCAATAATTCTTCATCCTAACAGTCAAGAGATTCATATCCCTCTCTATGTGGCTGATGTACAGTTTCCTGCAGATGTCCTTCTGGGACTAGCCACTATGCAGCAATATGGAATTAGCGTCTTTCCCCAACGCCATGGCATTGCTTACGGTCGTCATTTTATTCCAGCCCTACCCTTGGCGACTACTTCTCACCCACCTTCTGCAAATTCCCCCTCCCACAGCATGTCAACTGTGTCAGTGCCCACTATTGTTGCTCCTCCTACCCCCTCTACCCAGATTCAGATAACTCAAACTGAGAGTACTTCCTCCCCTTCTCCTCTAGCTCCCACGTCCCAGGATACTGTACAATCATCATCTGAACCTTCTCTTCAGAATTCACTTCCTCCTTCTAGTGAACATACCTTGCACAAAGTTCCCACCCGTACAAAGCGTTTGCGTTCTTCTCGCATGCCTAAATCAAGGAAAAGGAATACCAAATGTTCTCCCCCTTCTACAGAATTCTCTCCAACAGAAAGCCAGATTTCTCCTTCCTTGGATGATTTAGTAATTACCTCCTCCCCTGTCTCTGATGTGCTTTCCACAATGTGTCGCACTACTCATGCAGTGTTAACAAGACCTGTGACTCTTCCACCACATGAGTATTTCAAAGTGCAGCTTCGCATTTTCCAAGCTCCGGAATGTGATGTTCTCTGTATGCCAGAATCCACACGTGTCAAAGGCATATCACTAATGTCAGCCTTATGCACTACCTCCAAGAAAGGTCGTACTTCTTTTCTTGTTGCCAATGACACTCATGCTCCCCTCCACCTCAAACTTGGTACTAACTTATGTGATTTTCTTGTGTATCCTTCAAGAGTAAAAGTCATTGATGACCAAAATTCTTCCTTGCCAGTTTGTACCATTAACTCCGATGTGCATCAGGCACAGGTTCCTATTGAAGCATCTCACTTCAAACCCCTTGACTTCCCCGATGCTCAACAGGATTTAAATTCCTTATGCAATGCCTTTCGCCATGTCATTGCCTTGCCAGGTGAATCCCTAGGTTCTACAGACCTCATTCACCACCACATTCCCCTTCGTGATGGCTCTAAACCTTGCTATATTCCGGCTTATAGACTCCCGCACAGTAAGCGCAAGATTGTGGACAAGCTCATTGCAGACATGCTTGCCCAAGATATCATTGAAACTTCTATTTCCGAGTGGAATTTTCCCCTATTTGTTGTTCCCAAACCAGATGGTACATTTCGACCTGTTGTTGATTTTAGAGAGCTTAACAAAATCACTGTCCCCGAAAGAACGCCCATTCCCGTTCTCCAGGAAATCCTACATTCTGTTGGTCAGAATAATACTGTCTTTTCAACTTTAGACCTAATGTCAGGATATTTTCAAATTCCTCTTGCTCCGGAAAGCAAACCTCTAACAGCCTTCTCTACCCCTTCTGGTCATTTCCAATTCAAACGTTTGGCTATGGGTCTCACCTCTGCTCCCTCTGTCTTCACACGACTTATGCATACCGTACTTCATGGCTTAATTGGTGAAAATGTCTTCATGTATTTGGATGACATCATAATAGCTTCCAAATCTGTACCTGACCACATTAACACACTTCAACAAGTCTTTTCTCGTCTTGCAGATGCCAACCTTAAACTTAAACTCAGCAAATGCTCCTTTCTTAAGAAAGAAATTCGTTTTCTTGGACATGTACTAACTTCTGATGGCATTCTTACGGTTCCTGATAAAGTCAAAGCTGTTGCTGACTTCCCTCGTCCAACGGACCTTGAGCACCTTCGCTCCTTCCTTGGTCTTTCAGGTTATTACCGTAGGTACATCCGCAATTATTCAAAAATTGCAGCCCCTCTTACTTCACTACTAAAGAAAGATGTACCTTTCCACTGGTCGTCTGCCCAGGAACAAGCCTTTGCAGACTTAAAGAATGCCCTTACCACTGCTCCTGTCTTAGCCTTTCCTAACTATGACTTACCCTTTATTCTCTACACCGATGCCTCATTCCAAGGTCTTGGTGCTGTCCTCATGCAAGAACAAGACACACACCTTCGCCCTATTGCCTTTACCAGCAGACTCCTTAACAAAGCTGAACGGAACTATTCTGTCACAGAAATTGAAGCTCTTGCTGTAAAATATGCACTTAGACATTTTAAGGAAATCATTCTAGGCTATCCTGTCACAGTCCATACAGACCACCAGGCACTTCTTCAACTTTTCAGAGGCAAGAACTTGTCCGGGAAACTTGCTCGCTGGTTCTTGACTATTCAAGAATTCAGTCCCACCTTCTCATTTGTGCGTGGATCAGCAAACCATGTTGCAGACGCACTTTCTAGAAATGTTGCTGCTATCAATACCCTCCCTCAGCCAGTCACTCTTACTCATGCGCGTATACAAGCAGCTCAAAGATCCGACCCAATGTGGAAACGTGTGATATTCTCTCTCGAGTCAGGAGATACATCTGATCTTACAGACTTACCTACCTCCTTGGAACACTTCAGACTTGTCAATGACGTTCTTTATCATGAAACCACACTTTCCAACAAGCATGAACCAAACAGACTTGTACAACAACTCGTAGTTCCTTCTGACTTAGTACCTGAAGTTCTGTTCCTTTTACATGATTCTCCACTTGCTGCACATCCAGGAAAAGACAAATGCTTAACACAGGCCAGACTTCAGTACTTTTGGCTTACGATGAGAAAGGATATCCATAACCACATTGACGCCTGTCATTCATGTGCTAGCCATAAAGGTCATATTCAGAGTAAAGTTCCAATATTGACATACCCAGTCCCTAGCAAACCCTTTGATATGGTTGCAATTGACCTTCTTAAATTACCACTCACTTCTAGTGGAAACCAGTACCTGTTCGTGTGTATGGATCATTTTTCCAGATTTTGCATACTTGCACCTATCCCAGACATGACTGCGACAACAATTGCAAAGACATTCATTGACAAAGTTATTTGCCCCTTCACTACTCCCAAAGTTCTTCTCTCTGACAATGGCACGGAATTCAACAATGAGATTCTTTCCAATATTTGCAAGTCCTTTCAAATCACAAAATGTAATATTGTTGCATACCACCCCAGTTCAAATGGCCTTGTTGAACGGCAAAACAGAAAGATTCTCAATGTTCTCCGACACCTCGCTTCTGATCTCCATCTCTCCTGGGATCACCATGTCCCTATGATTCAGTCTTGCCTTAACAGTGCCATCAATAGGTCCATATCAGAGTCGCCTCACTTTGTCATTTTTGGTTCCGACAAGCGACTCCCATATGACCTCCTTGCTTCAGAAATAGGTCCCATTTACAACCTTGATGATTTTGTAAAGGTTTCACTTTCAAATTTCAGCTCTCTCTTCAAGAGAATTACTCAGTCTCTTTCTCTCGCTAAAGACAATAAAAATGCTAGAGAATCTACCATGGCAATAGGTGACATTGTATATGCCCAGAACCATTCTCCATCTTCCAAGCTTTCACCAAAATTCCTTGGTCCTTTCCGTGTCCTCGCACTAGAACCTACAAACAAAGTCAAAGTAAAACACTTGCATTCAGACACAGAATCCATCATGCACCTGGACACCCTTAAGCTTTTCTCTCGAGGTGTAGACTGTGACAATGATCCTCCGACTCCCACAGAACCCCTTCCTCCCTCCCCTCCCATTTCAACATCCCCTGTCTCCCACCCATATAATCTTCGCAACCGTCATACTTCTTGAACTTTAAATCCCTATAGCTGCCAAAAATATTCTCCACTACCTTCCTTTAATAAGTTAATGTTCCATGTATGTTCTCCATGTATATATATATATAATGTTCATATGCCAGCATGTACTAATTGCATTTATATCTACTTGTATTCTTTGTAAGTCGCTGGGGCCAGCTCCTTTCACGTGGCCGAGCGTTTATTGTATGCATGTATTTGGTTAGAATTAAACTACATGTAGATTCAGATAAGTGCGTAGTTAGAAGTTCTGTATGTGTGTTTGTCCGTGCGTGTTTCAGTGTGAGTGTTCCAAAGTTTCTAGAATTGCCGTTTGTACTTGTTAATTAATTGTCATATAAATTGTAATGCGAAAGTTGAGTGAATGGGATATAGATCATCTTTACTGTCAAATTAAGTTGTTGTGTAACTGAAAGTGTATGAATGTAAAATTTCTGTGTGCAAGTGATTAATTGAAATAATTAGATAAATAAAAGTTAGCAACTGTTTTGGATAGGATCCCGAGTGCTTTGTCACGCACGACGCCAGATTTTTGTGTGAGCTCGTTCTGTACGCATCAGTGCATTTCCGTGACTGTGTGAAGAGTGGAAAGACGAAGTGTACCTTACTCGTACAATAATATTAACTTTAAGAACACGAAGTGTTTCTCTACACCTTTATTGTACCAAAACAATATAAGTAATCTTGAACAATTAGTTGAATTTCAATACTTCACATTCCTTAATCTTCTAACACAAACATAACCATGAACACTACAACTAACACAAAAACAAAAACAAACATTACAAAAAAACTGTTCTTCATGCCATACCCTTGTCCCTACCAATCACCTCAAATGTACATTATGCAAACATTTACATCATTTCATGTGTGTAAATATACCCGTAAATACTGCCAAAAATAACCACAATATTTTCAGAAACTGGTCCTGCACAGACTGCTCAAAAACATTTCCCTATCATGCCATCTCAAACACAGAAATTGATTTTTTGTTTTCCGCGCCAAATCTCGCATCAAAAGACCCAGATGTATATACCGTAATTAAGAAGTATAAAGAAATAGACAAAATATCAGAAAAGGAGTTTTCGATATCTAATCACAATAATACCCGAATTGACCCGAATTAAATTTCTACTCAAAACTAACAAAAGACAGCGATTACTATAGTGATACACAATTTGACACAGTATTTCGTGATATTGATGGTTTCACACTAATTCACATTAATGCAAGGAGCCTAAACGCTAATTATTGGAAAATTGACTGTTATCCCAAGTTACTCAATAAAAGCTTTGACGTTATAATGATAAGCGAAACATGGATTGACCCAGGATGTCTAGTAAACTTCCTACAAGACTATACTCCCTACAGTGTTAATAGACAGATCCAAAAAGGCGGCGGAGTCTCTATCTTCATAAAAAAAAAAAAAAAATCATCCAAACTAATAAATCAATCCACTAATTCGCATGAAAACCTATATGATTGCGTAGCCGTTGAGATTTTCAGTAAAAAAAAAAAAAAAAAAAAATACCGTCATAACAAGTATCTACAGAAAGCCAGGCACGAACATCAATGAGTCCACAAATATGCTTGAAGAAATCATAACTCCATTTAGAAATGAAAACCTATATCTCTGTGGGGACTTCAACATAGATTTACTTAAGTATGAGACTCACGAACAAACAAGACACTTTACAGATATGATTTTCTCGTTAGGTATATATCCTTTGATAAATAAACCAACCCGAATAACAAATACAAGTGAAACAATGATAGATAAAATTTTCAACAATATTGTAAACTCCGAGATTCACGGTGGTATCTTAATAAGTGACATAAGTGACCATCTACCGGTATTCACTATCAATCCAAAAGAAATGCACTGCATAACAAAACCCACAATTGCACTAAAACGCAAAATATACGGAAAAAGTATTGCAAAATTAAATCAGTGCTTAAAAGAAGAAAATTGGGATCAGGTTTACGAGTCACAAAATGCCAATCTATCATATAACGAATTTGTAAGCATTATCATGAGTAATGTAAACAAATGCTGCCCAGAAAGAGAAGTAGAAATAAAACTATATAACGTAAACTCAAAACCATGGTTTACAAACGGTCTTAAGAACGCGTGTCGAAAGAAAAACCAACTTTACAAGAAATCTATTAAAAGCAAGTCCTTGACAGACGAAAACAAATTCGAAGCGTATAAAAACAAACTTACAACAATTTTACGCAACTGCGAAAAAAATACTATGACACACTCCTTGAAAATTATAATTGTAATATAAAAAAGACATGGGAAGTAATAAACAACTTAACTAGGCCCAAAAATAATAACACCGATGAATTCATAAACATTGTTAAAAACGGAAAAACTAAAAAAGAAGTGGCAAAAGAATATAATGAAGTTTTCTCCCTTGTAGGACCTAACCTCGCGAAACAAATAAAGACAGCACATCAAACTTATGAGAACTTATTTAAACACCGAATGAATAACACTATTTTTTTAAAACCCGTTACGGAAAACGAACTTGTGAACACAGTGAAATAAATGCAGAACAAGAAATCACTCAATAGCACAGGGATCAATATGAACCTCGTTAAACAAATTATGCCTATCATCAAAAATAATTTTCTGACAATATGCAATAAATCATTTGAACAAGGAATATTTCTAGATGCAATGAAAATAGCAAAAGTAATACCGATATTCAAATCAGCCGACAAATCAAGTTATAATAACTATAGAACAATTTCACTATTACCACAGTTTTCCAAAATTCTTGAGAAGTTATTCACAATTCGCTTTGACTCATTTCTAAAAAAAATGACGTCATTCACCATAGTCAATATGGATTTCAACGAAATCTTTCAACGTCAACAGCAGTAATGGAATTAACTGAAGAGATAACTAACAATATAGAACAAAAGAAAAAGACAGCCGGCATATTTATTGATCTAAAAAAGGCATTTGACACAGTAAATCATGAAATCCTAATTCGAAAGGCCGAATACTATGAGCTAAGAGGTAAGATTAATGACTGGTTAAAAAGTTATCTAAAAAAACAGGAAACAATATGTAGCAATTGAGGAAGAAAGATCACATATTCTACCAGTTACATGCGGAGTACCTCAAGGTTCAGTTCTAGGACCCAAACTATTCTTATTATACATTAATGACATTACAAATGTATCCAACCTTATGAAATTTATACTGTTCGCCGACGATACCACCATTCTATGCTCTGATATAAATTCCGACAAACTGATCAAGACAATTAATGTCAGCTATCTAACTGGTTTTCAGCCAATAAACTATCCTTATATGTATCGAAAACTAACTACCTGCTTTTCTACAAAAATAATGAAAGCACTAAGCCAATCAAAATAAACAACGAAATTATTGAAAAAGCGTCCGTCAGTAAATTCCTAGGCGTGTATTTAGACGCTCAACTTAATTGGAAACATATAAATCACGTGATAAATAAGATGTCCAAAACTTTAGGAATAATGCATAAAATGAGAAATATCCTCAATGAAAATACCCTACGTACCATTTACTGTAGTCTACTACTACCATACCTAAACTACTGTTCAGAAATTTGGGGTAATACTTATCAAACTAATCTTCAACGCATAATTACCTCACAAAAAAAAAAGGCACTGCGTATAATCTGCAATGTAGGTCGTTTAGAACATACAAATAATTTATTTAAAAAACTAAATCTACTGAAATTCATGGACTTAATAAAGTACAAAACTGCCATTGTTATGCACCAAATCTACAATAAACAAATGAATCAAAACATATTGAAATTTTACTCAACTTACGAAACTCGCTATGCGACTAGGCATACAAATGACTTCTTTAAAACTCAATACAGAACAACCAAAAAAGGCCAATGCTTATCTATTATAGGTGTTAACACATGGAATAAACTTGAAAAGGAATTACCTAAGACAAAATGTTTATCAACATTCAAACGATATTTAAAAAAGTCATTAATCTATAAGTACTAGTATATTGAACATTTCAGGTCCATTTCATGATTGTATTCATGGAGAAACTGTCATGTACAGCCCAAGTCTGCCGCTCTTTTTTTTTTTTCTTGTTCCTGCAGGTGACGGTGACCTGAATCCGCGCAGTAAGCAATTATCTTCCCGTCAGCAATCGACCTGACCTCTCACCTGACCCCCACAAGATGCGTTGCTCGCACGTGACCCTGATT
Organism: Oratosquilla oratoria; assembly: GCF_046742065.1. Lineage (NCBI taxonomy): Eukaryota > Metazoa > Arthropoda > Malacostraca > Stomatopoda > Squillidae > Oratosquilla > Oratosquilla oratoria. The sequence goes on along the minus strand of NC_134794.1, from coordinate 25,071,633 downwards.
CCTACGTGAGGTCGGAGTTAGCAGGGGTCGTGTCACATATCATTGAAAATTTTTTTTTTTATAAAATAAACAAATAAATGAATAGATGAATATATATATATATATATATATATATATGTGTGTGTGTGTGTGTGTGTGTGTGTGTGTGTGTGTGTGTGTGTGTGTGTGTGTGTGTGTGTGTGTGTGTATATATATATATATATGTATGTATGTATGTATCAAACTAACATGTAACAAAAATAAATAAGTAAAAAGATAATAATTCTTTCCTTAAAGGAGGAGCAATTCCCCATAAACTTTGCTTCACGCTCTCCCTTTTCAACAAGTAATTTTGTAAACAATTTGTATATATGTATGTATAGATTGTGTTTCATTTTGTTGAATAAACCTTAACTAACTAATTAACTATATCGCAAAATAATGGGGTAAGGAGTGTTACAGAAAGGCTGCCACCTTCCATGGACCGACCACGAGACTCCCAATTGCCGGTGGGTGAGCTTACCGATTAATTACACTGCGGTCGCCTCCAGTGATTAATCGCAAATATCACTCATAACGTTCCCTCTACCTCACTTTCCACCAAACACCCCAACCCCTACTCCCTCCGCCAGTGTCAAGTCTGGGTGTGTGTACCTCTATGGGATCCAACTCACTGCACCACCTTACATATCAAGGGTACTTTAAGAATCCTCCAGTATATTTGTGACGAATATGATTAGTAAACTAGTGATAGAAGCAGAAAACACCGCCTGTGCACAAGGGCTGCAACAAGATCAAATCTAATGTGTTATATTTCCATGGACCGCTCGTACGGAGATAGTTGTCAATTGATACTGATGATGCTATGCACACATCATATCATACCTTTGAGATATCCATAGGCAATGGGAAACTGAGACTCTACAATGACTCTACGTTAGTCTGGTGACACTAGGTATCTATACTTGTTTGTCTTCAAATTGTGCTGTGTTAGGGGTGCATGTCGTGGGAAATGCAAGGTAAGCAAGAGGAAGTCTCGCTCTGTTGCAAGCATGTGGATCACGTGCGTGGTGGGTGATGGTTAGTAATGATGAATGATACAATCATTATTTATCTGTCAATTTATTATTATTTGCTATTTACCCGTTCGTTTATTATGTATCTATGCATTTATTCATCTTATTTAATATTTATGTTATTATAACTTTTATGCATTCATTTATTTATTTATCATTATTATATTTTTTTCGTATCCGACCTAGTTATGGACCAAACGGTCTCCTGTCGGCATGCTCCTCCTTTGTAATCCTTTGTAATTCAGCTAAATGGAATCATCAGGTGACAGTCGTTAAGTCTACATCAGTCTCTGACTCGTGCCGTTCACACCCTCCGCTCAGCGCTCCCTACGAGAAAGTAATACAACATGGCACATGCCACAAACAGCAACAGCTCCAAGAAACTTGAAGATATGGTGGAGAGTCTCGTGAAAGCAAGAGAAGAGGACAGACAGTTCCTTTTGCAAGCAAGGAAAGAAGACCAGCAGTTTCTAAGCGAGCTAAAAGCGATAGTCATACAATTAAGGCTGGAGATACAAGATCTCAAATCGACTGTAGTTAATCTCCAAGCTAGAGTGAAATACCTAGAGTAGTACACGAGGAGAGGAGATATCATCATCAGTGGTTTAAAGATTGTGAAAACGTATTCGTAAGCCGTGAAAGGTGATTCCGACTATAGTGTGGATAACAGTGGACAGAACATTGTAGAAAATCAAGTGATCCATTCTCTAAGTAACAAGGGAATACAGATCAGAGACACAGAGATATCAGCTTGCCATACACTGGGAAGAAGAAAACAGGACGGTACCCAAAATGTAATCGTGAGATTTGTATCAAGTCGAAGGTGAACGTGCTGAAAAACGCCAAGAAACTGAAGGGGATGGGCATCTACGTGAATGAGCACCTGACGAAACGAACCGGAGAGATTGCCAAAACAGCACGCGATATGAGGAAACGAGGGAAGATCATTTCGACATGGACGAGACTGCAAGGTGTATATCAAGTGCAGGGATGAAAAAGTACGTCAGGTAAGTAATCTTGAACAATTAGTTGAATTTCAATAGTTCACATTCCTTAATCTTCTAACACAAACATAACCATGAACACTACAACTAACACAAAAACAAACAACAAAAAACTGTTCTTCATGCCATACCCTTGTCCCTACCAATCACCTCAAATGTACATTATGCAAATATTTACATCATTTCATGTGTGTAAATATAACCGTAAATACTGCCAAAAAAAATTCAGAAACTGGTTCTGCACAGACTGCTCAAAAACATTTCCCTATCATGCCATCTCAAACACAGAAATCAATTTTTTGTTTTCCGCGCCAAATCTCGCATAAAAAAACCCAGATGTATATACCGTAATTAAGAAGTATAAAAAAATAGACAAAATATCAGAAAAGGAATTTTCGATATTCAGTCACAATAATACCCAAAATTACCCCGAATTAAATTTCTACTCAAAACTAACAAAAGACAGTGATTACTATAGTGATACACAATTTGACACAGTATTTCGTGATATTGATGGTTTCACACTAATTCACATTAATGCAAGGAGCCTAAACGCTAATTATCAGAAAATTGACTGTTATCTCAAGTTACTCAATAAAAGCTTTGACGTTATAGTGATAAGCGAAACATGGATTGACCCAGGATGTCTAGTAAACTTCCAACAAGTCTATACTCCCTACAGTGTTAATAGACAGATCCTAAAAGGCGGCGGAGTTTCTATCTTCATAAAAAAATCAATTTCATGCAATCTAATAAATCAATCCACTTATTCGCATGAAAACCTATATGATTGCGTAGCCGTTGAGATTTTCAGTAAAAAAAAAATACCGTCATAACAGGTATCTACAGAAAGCCAGGCACGATCATCAATGAGTTCACAAATATGCTTGAAGAAATCATAACTCCATTTAGAAATAAAAACCTATATCTCTTTGGGGACTTCAACATAGATTTACTCAAGTATGAGACTCACGAAGAAACAAGATACTTTACAGATATGATTTTCTCTTTAGGTATATATCATTTGATAAATAAAACCAACCCGAATAACAAAAACAATATACAAACAGTGCATACGCTCAGTGATGAATTATGCGAGTCCTGCATGGGCTCCTAATCTCAGTGAGACACACCACAACATCCTTCAAATCATACAATACAAAGCCCTAAAAACAATTACAGGCTGCACAAATACAACACCTACAGACCATTTACACCATGAAACAAAAGTCCTCAAAGTCAAGGACCACCTCGACATGAGAGGCACACAAACACTTTCCGCAGCCACCACAAACACATCACACCCGCTACACTACATAGCAGAACACCCACACACACCAAGAAACATTAAAACAACACCCAAAGACCTTTATCACACACAGATACTCTCTTCTCTTCCTCCACAACCACCAAATACCAGCCTCCAGAAACATATTCATAATCATATCACTCACCGCTCCATTAACACACTGAAAGACAACATAATGCTGCATGCCAGACCCCCTGATATCCACCCTTCTGGATCCTCTCTCCCACGAAAGGACGGATCCGGGACATAATCCCTCCCGGACACAATCCTCCCGGACACAATCCCCCGGACAAAATACCTCCGGACAATATCCCTCCTGGACAGCATCCCTCCACAAAAGCGAGCGGGCTGGACAAAATCCCCCCGCATTATTTAGATTAGCAGCTCTCCCATTATATATCATCACATGCAAAACAATTAAAATTATACCTTACCTTACCGAGGTGCTAATGAATACAGTACAGACATTTATACACTTGTTTGAATAAATCATTTGTGAAAAGAGTTTTTTGCTTCACTACTACACCTTACAAACATATGTGAAAACATTAGATATATTAAAATACATAAATAAACATATACTCACATATACAGTCAAATATTATATGAGAATATATATCAAAATACATTAATATATTAAAATACATAAATAAACATATACTCTAGGAGGGATTCTGTCCAGGGGGGATATTGTCTTAGGGGGATTCTGTCCAGGAGGGATATTGTCAGGAGGGATTTTGTCCGGGGGGATTGTGTCCAGGAGGGATTATGTCCGGAAGCCGAAAGGACAGAGTCCACCTGGCCAGACTGCGGTGCGGCCACCACCCAGCACTTCTAAGCTACCAGAAGAGGCTGGATGACCGCATTGTGAACAGCTGCCCAGGATGTAACATTTCACCCCATACCATACAACACATAATGGAAGACTGCATTATACACAATCATGCACGCAAACAACACAACATACACTCTATAAAGGATTTGTGGGAAAACCTAGTTTCGGCTGTGGCATTCCTTGGGGAGACGGGACTGCTCGGACAGACAGTCTAGGGAACGACTACAACAACAACAACAAATACAAGTGAAACAATGATAGATAACATTTTCAACAATATTGTAAACTCCGAGATTCATAGTGGTAGCTTAATAAGTGACATAAGTGACCATCTACCGGTATTCACTATCAATCCAAAAGAAATGCACTGCATAACAAAACCCAGAATCGCACTAAAACGTAAAATTGACGAAAATAGTATTGCAAAATTAAATCAGTGCTTAAAAGAAGAAAATTGGGATCAGGTTTACGAGTCAGAAAATGCCAATCTATCACATAACGAACTTGTAAGCATTATCATGAGTAATGTAAACAAATGTTGCCTAGAGGGAGAAGTAGAAATAAAACTATATGACGTAAACTCAAAACCATGGTTTACAAACGGTTTACAAACGCGTGTCGAAAGAAAAACCAACTTTACAAGAAATCTATTCAAAGCAAGTCCTTGACAGACGAAAACAAATACAAAGCGTACAAAAACAAACTTACAACAATTTTACGCAACTGCGAAAAAAATACTATGACACACTGCTTGAAAATGATAAAAGTAATATAAAAAAGACATGGGAAGTAATAAACAACTTAACTAGGCCCAAAAATAATAACACCGATGAATTCATAAACATTATTAAAAACGGAAAAAACTAAAAAAGAAGTGGCAAACGAATTTAATGAAGTTTTCTCCCATGTAGGACCTAACCTCGCGAAACAAATAAAGGCAACACATCAAACTTATGAGACCTTTTTGAAACACCGAATAAATAACAGTTTCTAAAACCCGTCACGGAAAACGAACTTATGAACACAGTGAAATCAATGCAGAACAAGAAATCACTCGATTGCACAGGAATCAATATGAACCTCGTAAAACAAAGTATGCCTATCATCAAAAATCATTTTATGACAATATGCAATCAATCATTTGAACAAGGAATATTTCCAGATGCAATGAAAATAGCGAATGTAATACCGATATTCAAACCAGCCGACAAATCAAGTTATAATAACTATAGACCAATTTCACTATTACCACATTTTTCCAAAATTCTTGAAGTTATTCACAATTCGCCTTGACTCATTTCTAAAAAAATGACATCATTCACCATAGTCAATATGGATTTCAACGAAATCTTTCAACGTCAACAGCAGTAATGGAATTAATTGAAGAGATAACTAACAATATAGAACAAAAGAAAAAGACAACCGGCATATCTATTGATCTAAAAAAGGCATTTGACACAGTAAATCATGAAATCCTAATTCGAAAGGCCGAATAGTATGGGCTAAGAGGTAAGGTTAAAAAGTTATAAAAAAAAAAAAAAAACACAAAAAAAAAACCAGGAAACAATATGTAGCCATTGAGGAAGAAAGATCACATATTCTACCAGTTACATGCGGAGTACCTCAAGGTTCAGTTCTAGGACCCAAGCTATTCTTATTATACATTAATGACATTACAAATGTATCCAACCTTATGAAATTTATACTGTTCGCCGACGATACCACCATTCTATGCTCTGATATAAATTCCGACAAACTGATCAAGACAATTAATGAAGGATTATGTCAGCTATCTAACTGGTTTTCAGCCAATAAACTATCCTTAAATGTATCAAAAACTAACTACCTGTTTTTTCTACAAAAATAATGAAAGCACTAAGCCGATCAAAATAAACAACGAAATTATTGAAAAAGCGTCCGTCAGTAAATTCCTAGGCGTGTATTTAGACGATCAACTTAATTGGAAACATCATATAAATCACGTGATAAATAAGATGTCCAAAACTTTAGGAATAATGCATAAAATGAGAAATATCCTCAATGAAAATACCCTACGTACCATTTACTGTAGTCTACTACTACCATACCTAAACTATTGTTCAGAAATTTGGGGTAATACTTATGAAACTAATCTTCAATGCATAATTATCTCACAAAAAAAAGGCACTGCGTATAATCTGCAATGTAGGTTGTTTAGAACATACAAATAATTTATCTAAAAAAGTAAATCTACTGAAATTCATGGACTTAATAAAGTACAAAACCGCCATTGTTATGCACCAAATCTACAATAAACAAATGAATCAAAACATATTGAAATTTTACTCACCTTACAAAACAAGCTATGCGACCAGGCATACAAATGACTTCTTTGAAACTCAATACAGAACAACCAAAAAAGGCCAATGCTTATCTATTATAGGTGTTAACACATGGAATAAACTTGAAAAGGAATTACCTAAGACAAAATGTTTATCAACATTCAAACGATATTTAAAAAAGTCATTAATCTATAAGTATTAGTATATTGAACATTTCAGGTCCATTCCATGATTGTATTCATGGAGAAACTGTCATGTACCACCTAAGTCTGCCGCTCTTTTTTTTTTTTTCTTGTTCCTGCAGGTAACGGTGACCCGGATCCGCGCAGTAAGCAATTATCGTCCCGTCAACAATCGACCTGACCTCTCACTTCTCACCTGACCCCCACAAGATGCGATGCTCACATGTGACCCCGATTCCTACGTGAGGTTGGAGTTAGCAGGGGTCGTGTCACATCTCATTGAAAAAAAAAAGATAATAATAAAAAAATAAAAAAATAAATAAATAAATAAATAAATATAAATATATATATATATATATATATATATATATATATATATATATATATGTGTGTGTGTGTGTGTGTATATATATATATATATATATATATATATATATATATATATATATATATATATATATGTATGTATGAATATCAAACTAACATGTAACAAAAATAAATAAGTAAAAAAAAAAAAAAAATCTTTCCTTAAAGGAGGAGCAATTCCGCATAAACTTTGCTTCACGCTCTCCCTTTTCAACAAGTAATTTTGTAAACAATTTGTATATATGTATGTATAGATTGTGTTTCATTTTGTTGAATAAACCTTAACTAACTAATTAACTATATCGCAAAATAATGGGGTAAGGAGTGTTACAGAAAGGCTGCCACCTTCCATGGACCGACCACGAGACTCCCAATTGCCGGTGGGTGAGCTTACCGATTAATTACACTGCGGTCGCCTCCAGTGATTAATCGCAAATATCACTCATAACGTTCCCTCTACCTCACTTTCCACCAAACACCCCAACCCCTACTCCCTCCGCCAGTGTCAAGTCTGGGTGTGTGTACCTCTATGGGATCCAACTCACTGGACCACCTTACATATCGAGGGTACTTGAAGAATCCTCCAGTATATTTGTGACGAATATGATTAGTAAACTAGTGATAGAAGCAGAAAACACCGCCTGTGCACAAGGGCTGCAACAAGATCAAATCTAATGTGTTATATTTCCATGGACCGCTCGTACGGAGATAGTTGTCAATTGATACTGATGATGCTATGCACACATCATATCATACCTTTGAGATATCCATAGGCAATGGGAAACTGAGACTCTACAATGTTTACTCTGCTCCAGGAAAAATCAATCTCTCCGTCCTCCCCCCACTCACGTCTCACAGTGTGATCTACATGGGGGATTTCAACGCCCTGCACTCTGCCCTAGGAGGTTCTGTTAATCAAGATAGATCGCCTCACGGCAGCCAGAGCAGGATACACAAAATATATCCACATTTATTGTAGATTTGTTCATCAAGAACTTAGGGGTGGAGGGTACCAAAACTGAATAAAAGTCCCTGGCGTCAGACTTTTTTTGTAAGTAAATTCGTCTACTGTGGTTCAGCAATGCAGCATTGTAGCCTATGAATGATTCACCATGGTCTTACCCAGTGTCAACGGAAAGTTGTGCTACAACGCCCCCAGAGCTCAATGCCCTCCAGCACCAGCAACAAACCAAGCCAGCAGCATCACGGACCAGAAGTCAAACCAGAGCTTCCACCTCTCTCTTTGTTCTGTGACTGATGACTTCTCCCAGTGACCTTCCACAGGGACTAAAATTGACCTTTCCCTCTTTCCTCAGTAACCTTTCCCAGGGACTCCCATTGACCTTTCCTACTTCTCACAGTGACCTCAACCAAGAACTCCCCTTCTCCTCTCCTACTTCTCCCAGTGACATCATCCAAGGAGTCCTGATGACCTATCCAAATCTCCTTGATAAGCAATACAAGTCTTTCTGCAGAAATTATTCTTCACTAGAACTTCGCCTACAGCAACCCTTCATGATATATAGTTATAGTTCTTCTCACCCTCTGAGAGAGGGAAAAAACTTGAGTTATCGGTGTTTGTGTCAACAGTTTTATTGTACTGTTGCATAGATTGATTATAATCGTTGGCATTCATCAGCGCCTATGACATAACCCTTTCACGTGATACTGAAATCATGAATGATCATCACAGGTGAGAAATGTAGTAACACATTTGTAAATCACAACTAACACCACAGTTAGACCAAAGAAAGAGTTACATACATATACCAAAGGCTTCTCCCCCTTACAACGGGGGGTAGCCAAAAAGAAAAAGGCATCGAAAGCATTCCCACCCATTCCATCCCCTTCATATTCCACTCTCCTCCACCCTCTCTCATCTTGGCACCTCCTGGATAACGGGTCATCCCTGCATCCTGTCCACAGCCCTGGGCCAGAAGTAGTGTCGCAATAAAGAAATAAAGAGTTGAGTAAGCGAAACTATATATGTCATATAAGGGTTGTGGTAATGACGTTTCTTCTTTTTCAAGTTCTTTTCCTTTCGTAAGAGGTTGCTATTTAACACACAGCACCCTCCTTCCACTTTGTACTACTGAAGAGGATTGAAGTGAGCAATCGAAATATTTAGTTTCGCCTAATTAACTCTTTCTTTCGTCCGGCTGTGGTGTTGGTTGTGATGAATGATCATGTTCAAACCTTGAACAATGAGACTAAAAAGTTATTCTTGACACTGAAGATATTGAATATCAAAATAGCCAAAGCCATTAGTGCAGTTTACTTCAATCAAAATTGTTTACGTGAGAACCTGTGCCCAAGAAGTGTGTGTATGTATATATATATATATATATATATATATATATATATATATATATATATATATATTTAAGATTATTTCAGACAAATGAGAGAGAATGTGGGTGGGGAAGGGCAAACGAAGATGTGTTAGGAATAGAGTTTATTGCCCTAACGTTGCGACCAACTTGGTCTTCTTCAGAGGACTACAGCATTACAGACGGATCACAATTCTTATATTCGTAGTGAGAGGGAACCCGCCAAGGTATGAGCGTCATGTTTTCCCTTTGGCTAACGATTTAATTATTAGGACATCTGTTGTTACTTTCTTCACTGCTTCTAGTGTAAGTGATAAAAAGTTGGCAAGCTTCGATATAACAGCGTTATTCACAAATGTTTCTATTTTTGATGCCCTAGAAGCAGTGAAGAAAGTAACAACAGATATCGATGATAATATCCTTCCAGTCCCAAGATCTGATTATATAAAACTTATTTCCATGTGTGTCAAATTTGGATATTTTATGTTTAACAACATTGAATTTAAACAGATTAGAGGTCTCGCAATGGGGAGTCCATTATCTGCTGTCATGGCATGTTTATTCATGGAAGTATTAGAAATGGACAAATACATCAACATCATGGGAAGAGGTACCACTTGGTTAAGGTACGTGGATGACATAATCGTGGTGATGCCAAAAAGAACTATTATAGAAAATAAGTTGAGAAGACTCAACGCTGTGAATAAAGACATTCAATTCACAGTTGAACTAGAAAAAGAGTGTAATTTACCATTTTTAGACACGTTGATACACAGAGGTTCTCAACAGGTAAGTTTCTCGGTGTACAGGAAACCCACCAATAGGGACGACTTTGTCCATTATTTTTCAGCACACAGCAGACGTGTTAAAACGGGTGTTCTAATAGGTTTCTTTCTCAGAGCTTTTCGTATCTGCAGTGAAGAATTCCTAGAGGATGAACTTACTTACATCAAGAATACCTTTAGGAAGCTGAAATACCCCGGAGGTTTGATCACCAGGACAACGAGGAAAGCCAAGAAGATCTACGATGGCTCAAACGTCCGGACCCCGGGAAAGGATAAGTCTCATTTTATTTCTGTCCCTAATTCTATAAACACCATAGCTATTGATGATTATTTGTTAAAAGGTGGAATAAATATAGCAAAAATATCTTCCAATAAAATAGGAAAAATATTTAAGAAACATAATAATATGCGTAATAATCTCAGTGTCATTTACCGTATTCCATGCAACGGTTGTCCATCATCTTATTTCGGTGAGTCAGGTCGAGGGTTCAATAAACGCTTGAATGAGCACAAAAAACGATCTCAGGGCTCATAGAACATCTAACTCCCTGGTTCGTCACCTGGACAAATGTGGACATCTACCTGATTGGAACAACGCAGAAATTCTACACGAGGGATTTGAGAAGAAAATGAGAAAAACTGTGGAAGCTGCACATATCGCCGCCAACAAGAACAACAACGACAGAGACGGATTTAAATGCCTATCGAAAGCAGCAAGTGTCCTAATAATTAAATCGTTAGCCAAAGGGAAAACATGACGCTCATACCTTGGCGGGTTCCCTCTCACTACGAATATAAGAATTGTGATCCGTCTGTAATGCTGTAGTCCGCTGAAGAAGACCAAGTTGGTCGCAACGTTAGGGCAATAAACTCTATTCCTAACACATCTTCGTTTGCCCTTCCCCACCCACATTCTCTCTCATATATATATATATGTATATATATATATACATATATATACAAAACAACTCACACAGGACACGTGACAACAATACTTGCAGAAACCACTTGGAAAATAAAAGAAATTAATACCAAACGTTTTCGTCTATTCAAGATGATGTCTTCAATAGACGAAAACGTTCGGTATTCATTTATTTTATTTTCCAATTGGTTTCTGCAAATATATACATATATATATATATATATATATATATATATATATATATATATATATACATATGTGTATATACATATATATACATATATATACATACATATATGTATATATATATATATATATACATATATATATATATATATATATATATGTGTGTGTGTGTGTGTGTGTGTGTGTGTGTGTGTGTGTGTGTGTGTGTGTGTGTGTGTGTGTGTGTGTGTGTGTGTGTGTGTGTGTGTGTTTTTGCCCCCGTTAGGCAAGCTTATTCAGACGAAGAAACCTTCCGGCAGTCAAAGTGTCAACCCTCTGTGAAGTAAGGTGTTTCCTCTTAAATGAATAAATTGTCTTGGAAGGAGTAAAATGAGAAAGAAAACGGTAATCACGAATAGGTATTCGATATCTGTTTACATCATTCAGAGAAGTTGTTTATTTATTTGTTTATCTATTCATTCATCTATTCATCTGTTCAAATATATTTATCTTGATATATGGGTGCTTATTAAAAGGACTTTGAGCGGGTGCTTGAAAAGACTCCCGTCATGTTAAGCCTGAGACTATAGGAGTGGCACCATCATGGAAGGCGCTACACCAAAGGTTTCTCATAAAACACTGTCTCTTGTTGCTTGTCCACTGATATCATAAACGGGGATATGTTTATCTTGGACAAGAAGAACAAGAACAAGAACAAGATACAGCGAAGACATATCCGAGCTGACTTCGCCGTGATCTCTCTGAACTCATTATTTCCGTGTTAAAGACTCGAACCATAGGCAACAAATGATGACTCTCTCCCTCTCTCTCTCTCTCTCTCTCTCTCTCTCTCTCTCTCTCTCTCTCTCTCTCTCTCTCTCTATATCTATCTATCTATCTATCTCTCTTTGCATCTGCATAATTGGGAATTTTTTAAAGAGAAAATAAGGTTTTACATGTAGATACAAGCTTATATTAAGGTGTGTATTTGTATGCGCAATATGAACTACAGTCAGTACAGGTGTTTACTTTAATGAGAACAAGAACAAGATACAGCGAAGACATATCCGAGCACTATGAACCTGGAGCTGACTTCGCCGTGATCTCTCTCTGAACTCATTATTTCCGTGTTAAAGAGTCGAATCATAACCAGCGAATGATGACTCTCTCTTTCTCTCTCTCTCTCTCTCTCTCTCTCTCTCTCTCTCTCTCTTTGCATCTGCATAATTGGGAATTTTTTAAAGATAACATAAGTTTTTACATGTAGATACAAGCTTATATTAAGGTGTGTATTCGTATGCGCAATACGAACTAGTCAGTACAGGTGTTTACTTTAATGTGTGATGTGACTTTCATTCATGACAAGGAATTGGGACATTCTCAAACAAAGACTCTCTTGGGAAAGGATGACGAAGCTGAACGAGTTCGAAGTGCAGGAGCTATTGGGCAAAGGAGGCATCGGCTCTGTCTACCGAGCCAAGCGGATCATCGATGGCCAGGAGGTCGCCCTGAAGAAAGTGCCCTTGGCGCGGATGAAATCATATAGACGTCGCAACGGGAAGAGAATCCCGAAGGAAGCTGCGCTTCTGAAGAAGGTGCAGAAGGTGCCCGGCGTCATCAAGCTGTATGATTATTTTATCGCCAATGATCATTTTTATATGGTAATGGAACTTATTCCGTCGTCCATGTCGTTGTACGATTATATAGAAAACGACAACGACCTATCGAATGTAGAAGTCCGAAGACTCTTCAAAAAGATTGTTACAACTATAAAAGGATGTTTTGAAGCCGCGGTCTCCCATAAAGATATCAAGCCGGAAAATATACTGCTCTTCAGAGACAAGAGTTCAGGCCAGCTTGATATCAAGGTAATCGACTTTGGTTGCGGAGAGCGCATTACGAGTTACAAAGGAACGGACACAGGCGGAACTCGAATTTACTAGCCTCCAGAATACATCAAAGGAGGCGAGTTCCTGCACATGCCCGCAACAGTCTGGAGCCTGGGCACTCTTCTTTACTACATGGTGTGCCGCCGTGATCCTTTCTACACAGACGCCTCCATATGTAGGGCCAGTCCGTCATTCCCGAAGAACGTTCCGAACGTCTGCCGGGACCTAATAATGCGATGCTTCGCAAAAGACCCTTGGGGCCGCCCATCACTCGACGGAATACTGTCCCATCAGTGGTTGGAGAATGAATCATCTTGCCTCTCCTTCGAAAAGGACGGAAAGACGGATTTCACTGCCGAATTGGAGCTCGAAACCGCTGACGTCGCCCGGAGAAATCTTAAGAGAAAAAAAAAACACCCGACGAAGCCAGAAAACGTCTCTATAACGACAAGGAAGAAAGGAAGGAAAAGAGACCATTCTGAAGAGGATGACACGCTTCGTGGGAGAAAGAGGCGATAAAGATGATAATGCACCGACTACAGTAATGGGACCACGGCTTGAGAGTCTTTGGACTTGTTGATTTGTGCCACAACAGCCATTGGAAACAATGCACGTTGTTAAGAAAAAGAAGATCCCTAAGGAATAAGTTAAGTCGGTGCCAAGTAATTGGGAAAAAGTCTAAATCTGTTCAGAGAAAAGCAGAGGAAAGGGAAAGCTGCAATATGTGACAAGATTCAAGAACTTTCCAAAGATAAAAAGTGCCAAGTTCAGAACTGGAGAACACATCATGTCCTTTATAATTCTGTGGAAACTGCTAACTGTCTGGTTCAACCGAATCAAAGCAAGACATCGTGAGAAAATGGGCATTGGTCCCTAAAGCGGCAGAGGGTTTCCCTCAGCTGAATAAAAACCTTTGGCGATGCTTTGAAGATACAAAAACCCGACCGCCTTTGTTCATAAAGGATCGCCGTCGTTTAAAGGCTCATTGAGAGGATGGTAACCCTTATGACTTGTTGAGATGGGGCTAGTTTAGTAGCCACAAGGGCTACCGACTTGAAAACTACTCCTCTACTTGCACAGTGTAAACGGAAAGTTAGTTAACTTGCCTCCAAATTATCCTAGTGACAGCACTTACTTGACGGGGACGTCAACTTGCAGCTGGGACTAGCGGCTACTAAATTAATCCCGTCTCAACGAAATTTCTAAGCAATGTAGTTCAGTTCGAAGCTTTAAGATTCGTTTGAATAAACACCTAAGCAAGATGCTGTAATGCCTGCCATTTGTTTTATATTATTTGTTTATTTGTTTGTTATTACTTGTCTGTTTGTTTATTATTATTTGGTTGGCTTTCATTTATTATCATTCATCTGTCAATTTATCATTATTTGCTATTTACCTGTTTGTTTATTATCTACCTATGCATTTATTAATTTTATTTAATATTTATGTTATTATAACTTTTATTCATTTATTTATACATTTATCATTATTATATTTTTTTCGCATCCGACCTAGTTATGGACCAAACGGTCTCCTGTCGGCATGCTCCTCCTTTGTAATCCTTTGTAATTCAGCTAAATGGAATCATCAGGTGACAGTCGTTAAGTCTACATCATATGGCAAAATAATGGGTACACAGGGTAGTGTTGATGTAAGGAGCGTAACAGAAAAGCTGCCACCTTCCATGGACCGAACACGAGACTCCCAATTGCCGGTGGGTGAGCTTACCGATTAATTACACTACGGTCGCCTCCAGTGATTAATCGCAAATATCACTCATAACGTTCCCTCTACCTCACTTTCCACTAAACATCCCAACCCCCACTCTCGCCGCCCGTGTCAAGTCTGGGTGTGTTGTAATGATAACAACAATAATGGCTATATTGATAGCAGTAGCAATAAAAATAACGACAACATTCCTCGTCTTAATGGCTACCCCTTCTCCTTCAGAGGAAAGTAAAACGAATACTATAAGGTACGTTAGCGGGGGGTGAGGGAGAGCCAGAAAACCTTTCCACTGCGCAGGTAGCTGATGACGTCAACGGAAATATCGAGACCAGGGTTCCGCGGGTCGAGAGCTGTCAGTCACTCGCACACCAGTGTATGGAGCGAAGCTCCATCTTCTGATTAAAGGGGTAGCTAAGGCAGACAAATAACATATAAAAATGCCAACAGTTTGTATAGTGCAGAAGTGCAATGCCGTTAGACTGAAAGGTGATAAAAATATACATTTCTTTTCACTACCCAAAGATAAAGAACTTAGAAAGAAATGGATTGAATTATGTGGCACACACAATACTCGGTCATCTGAATATGTATGCAGCCGTCATTTTGAAAGTAACTATTTATTAGCAACATTTCCTGAAATTTTCATTCAATTGCAAATAAACAGACTAAAGAATCCGGTTAAAACATAACTGAGCTTGGTGGAGATAAAGGTCTACATATAAAATCCACGCAAATCCAAAATGTAATATAATAAAAACAATATGATGCTTTTACGTGTCATTACTACTGGGTTTATATTCAGCTAGTTGGTGTGTATCAATAGTATAGCATCTTCCTCGTCTACCTGATCAGCATATAAATTGACATGTCATCCCATCTAATAACTCGTCATATCAATATAATCCACCTAATGTGAAAGCATGGAAAACATTTCTATAACTTTTCTGGCGGTCATATCTCAGATACTGATAATTTGAGGATAAGAAAGTGATACTGAGTAATTTCAGTATTATGTGAACATCATAGTGTAATTCTAAAGTTTGCCGTACATAGAGATGGCTTTCTTTAAAGTTTACATTTTCTTTCACCTCTCACTCTCTCCCCCTCTAGATTTCCTATGACGTCACGGTGGAGGTGCGCGGAGGGAGGGGGGATGCTCAACTTACCTTATAGTATTCGTTTTACCTTCCTTCAGGGTTCATGTTCTTCACGAGCGCCACGGACATCTTCACCCCGGGCAAGTGGAGCTTCTTGATCACAGGCGACTCTCTTCCGCACAAACTATGGGCCAAGGGGGTGTCTAGTCACTCATCGGACGATTCCAGGCACTGCGGCGTCATCAGCAACTTCGGCTTCTTGGATGTCCAGTGCTCGCAGAAGTACCCCGCCATCTGCCAGGCCTAATAGGGCGATGGGTAGTTGGGGTAGGGAGATGGCGAGGAGGAATGGGGGAGGGGAGAGTGAAATGGGCAACACTGATGGGCAGTGGGAATGTGTAGACATAGAACAAGCAGGGAGCTTGAAAATAGAAAGAGAGAAATATAGAAATAAAAAGAACGCCTCATGGGGACGCTAAAGGACGCATGAACGCCTTCAAGAGGATTTCTCTAGAACAGTGTCTACTCACGTTCTTATCTTTACTGTGAAAATGTGAAAAATGTGAAGATGATCCACCTTATCAATATGTTCTGAATTGTGGTCAATAACAGATTCAAGGACGAAGGGATGAGAGTGGTAAGAGTTATGTGAATAATCCAAATAGGTCATTACCCAAATCGCACTTCAGGTCGCAATTGTAACTCGAGTCGTTGTTGTAACTCCAGTTATTATCGTAACTCCAGTTATTGTCATAACTCGAGTCGTTGCCGTAACTCGAGTCATTGTCGTAACTCGAGTTGTTTTTGTAACTCCAGTTATTGTCGTAACTCCAGTTATTGTCGTAACTCGAGTCGTTGTCGTAACTCGAGTCATTGTCGTAACTCGAGTCGTCGTAACTCGAGTCGTTGTCGTAATTCGAGTCGTTCTCGTAACTCGAATCGTTGTATCGCGTCCACAAATTTGGTGGGGCTCGCACGAAATCTCAACCCCCCGTTTGTGAACTAAGCTGCAGACGCAAGGCTTTTCACTCCGTATCATTCCAAAAACAACGGTCCCACGGAGGGATTTCCATCAGTTAATAATAGTAATAAAAAAAAAAAATAAAAAAAACAGACGACGTTCAACAAAATTGGAAGAAATACCTCCTACTTTATAAGAAGAAAATATCCAGTTTTCAGAAGTTAATGATCGCCTTTCTTTTGGATACTGTCGACTTGTGAAAAGAGACCATTGCGTTTGTAACAAATGCTAATATCTATGAATCGGTCGAAATCGGTAAACAGACATCCGTCTTAAAGTAAATATTCCAAACATTAATAGATACTGGTAATTATCTAACGATTACATCGATTAGAACGGAACGTTTTAGTCTTACGGTACACAAACTGTGCCTGAGCGTGTCAGTGACACAACGAGTGTGTAGATTGAAAAGAAAAAGAAAGTACTAAAAAATTTTGGCCCGAATAAACAACAACGATTCTAAAAGCGCAATTCCAATAGTTGCTTCCTCTTCCGAAGTATTTGTCATCCCGTTCAGTTACAGAGATGGTAGATTTTACGATAGTGGATATCGTGTTGAACTCATGAGTAAGTAGTCGTGAGTTCGATTCCCGGGACCCGCTGCATGGTTCTTGCGTTGGTTCCCGACAGCCGTGCACAGGCGGGGAGGCGACCCAGACATCGGCTAAAAATCCCAGCCGCTTGCCGCAACTGACAGGGCTTGTCTTAAAGGGGCTTATCATTTTTAATTTGGTGATATCGGGATGGGGAATTTGAGTTGTACAAAAAACACCACAGAATACCCTCATCAGGTGTAGGAAGAAACACGTGCTCCACCTTGCTTCAATTCATCAAGATGAAATGTATTCGAAACAGAAGCGAGACGTTAAGCTTGAAGAAATCTGGATAACTGTCGTCTTACACTGGAGTGGGAGAACGGATAATCTAATCTGTAATTTCCAAACTGAAATCTGCTCATTGAGAGCAGGTTCCATTACGACGTGAACCCGGAATTCGCAATAGCCGTCACGAAATACGCAGTCGCCTTACAATCGTAACTCAAATTTGCGATCGTAAATCGAACGGAGATCAGTTACCGCCAAAGTCGGGCAGATATGAAAAAATAAACAAAGGAAAGAAAGAAAATGGAGGGCGTTTGTGACAACTTACAAGAAGAGAAAGACAGACACAGAGAGAGAGAGAGAGAGAGAATGAAGCTTATAATAACTATGAGGGAAATAAATAAGAAATCGTTAATCGTAGAATTCCAATTTCCTGATATGTGAAACAAGACACCAATAGTTCATCTGCCAAAGCTTAAGTCTCACGATTTGACTTCCCACTGCTTCCTGCACGAGCTGTATTGTACAAATAATACGACAAAAGATTAATGCAGAAAAGAAACATTGATAATGACAGATAAATATAAAAACCGGAGAGAATCTGGATAAGAGAGGGAATGACAGAGAGAGAAGGGCGGGACGGAGAAAAGTGACAAAGAAAGATATATGTATGCAGGCACAAGCCAAACAAGAGAGAGAACATAGAACTAGAGTGACAGACCAAGTGTTTGTGTGTGTGCGTGTGTGTGTGCGTGTGTGTGTATTTGCCTGCGTGCATGTATATTCACATGAGTATGGGTGAATTTGTATATAAATTAAGATTAAATCCTCCATTGTAACTGACCATATGTCATATGTGAACATTTTATATGTATCATACAAGGTGTTCTAAAGAAAGTACTCAAAGAAGCACTCACAAATGTACTCACACAATAAGTACATTTTTGGAACACCCTATACATACATATTTGTAAAAACACACACACACACACACACACACACACACACACACACACACACACACACACACACACACACACACACACACACACACACACACACACACACACACACACACACACACACACACACACACACACACACACACACACACATATATATATATATATATACTGTATATATATACATATATATATATATATATATATATATATATAATATATATATATACATACTGTATACATATGTACATATATACATATATATATATATATACATACGTATATATATATATATATATATATATATATATATATATATATATATATCATAACTAAATCCATAGTTAGAGCAGAAAAAAAATAGAAATGAGTCTAAATATTCCCGTTGATAACTGCAGTTTTCTTTAGTAATAGAGGGTAGGACTACATTTAACAGTCGATATATACAGTATATAGACTCCCGTTCTCAGTTTTTTCTTCTGCTCCGACTGTGGGTTTAGTTGTGATTCATAAATGTGATTCTATATTTTTCATCAGTTTTATATATATATATATATATATATATATATATATATATATATATATATATGTATATATATATATATATATATATATATATATATATATTTATATACAGATATATATACATATATATATATATATAAATATATATATATATATATATACATATATATATATACATACATACATATATATATGTATATATATATATATATATATATATATATATATATATATAGATAGATAGATAGATAGATAGATAGATAGATAGATAGATAGATAGATAGAAAAATAGATATCAAAATATGTGCATATATACATTATATATGTAAATATAAATGTATGTACAGAGTGTCCCAGAAAATATACTCATTCCTTATAGGTACATTTGTGAGTACTTTTGTGAGTACTTACCATACCATTAAGAATCCCTCTTAACGTGCCAAGCGCTACAGGGAAATATACAAATACAAAGGCAGTGCAGGCATAATGCGTTTTATAGAACAGTCCTAGCGTAGCGCAAAATGTAAACCAAAAGTTCACAGAATGGAGCACACGATTAGAATTATTGCTTGTGATATAGTCAATGTAACCTCATAACTCTCGACCATTTACATCGAAGTTCCGGTGTGGCACGTTGGGTATCGATCTTGCCTCAGAACTAAGGAGGTTTGGGTTTAATCCCGAACACCTACCGGTGATGGCCACTTGCACCCAGGGCAAAAGTTTCTGGCCTAAGGATCTCGCCTCACCTCATTTTTTTTTTCTTTTGTATATAAGCCCCTTTTTATTATTCAGTGATGCATTATGTATATGGATCAATGAAATAAAGTTTCCAATCAGCATATTCTTCATTCCATACACGAATCCTTTGAAATGGAATGTTCTGTTAAGCAAGATAAATCTCCTCACGGCATGCCAGAGCAGGATACACAAAATATATCCACATTTATTGTAGACTTGTTAATCAAGAACCTAGGGGTGGAGGGTACCAAAACCGAATAAAAGTGCCTGGCGTCAGCCTTTCTTTTTTGTAAGAAAATCCGTCTACTGTGGTTCAGTAATGCAGCATTGTAGTCTATGAATGATTCACCATGGTCTTGTCCAGTGTCAACGGAAAGTTGTGCTACAACGGCCCCAGAGCTCAATACCCTCCTGCACCAGCAACAAACCAAGCCAACAGGATCACGGACCAGAAGTCAAACCAGAGCTTCCACCTCTCTCTTTGTGCTGGGACTGATGACTTCCCCCAGTGACCTTCCACAGGGACTCAAATTGACCTTTCCCTCTATCCTCAGTAACCTTTCCCAGAGACTCCCATTGACCTTTCCTACTTCTCACAGTGACCTCAACCAAGTACTCCTCTTGTCCTCTCCTACTTCTTCCAGTGACCTCATCCAAGCGGTCCCGATGACCTATCCTACATCTCCTAATAACCTCACTTCATAAGCAGTACAGGTCGGTCTGCAGACATTATTCTTCACTAGAACTTCGCCTACATGAACCCTACAAGATAGATAGCTATAGTTCTTCTCACCCTCTGAGAGAAGGGAAAAACTTGAGTTTCGGTGTTTGTGTCAACAGTATTATTGTACTGTTACATAGATTTATTATAATCGTTGGCATTCATCAGCGCCTATGACAAGACCCTTTCACGTGATGTTGAAATCATGAATGATCATCATTGGTGAGACATGTAGTAACACATTTGTAAATCACATCTAACACCACAGTCAGACCAAAGAAAGAGTTACATACATATACTAAAGGCTTTTTCCCCTTACACGGGGGGTAGCTAAAAAGAAAAAGGCATAGAAACCATTCCCACCCTTTCCATCCCCTACATATTCCACTACCCTCCACCCTCCACCCTCCCTCTCATCTTGGCACCTCCTGGATGACGGGTCAT
>NC_134794.1:25040410-25047910 GCF_046742065.1 Oratosquilla oratoria | reverse complement strand
AATCCCGAAGGAAGCTGCGCTTCTGAAGAAGGTGCAGAAGGTGCCCGGCGTCATCAAGCTGTATGATTATTTTATCGCCAATGATAATTTTTATATGGTAATGGAACTTATTCCGTCGTCCATGTCGTACGATTATATAGAAAACGACAACGACCTATCGAATGTAGAAGTCCGAAGACCGTTCAAAAAGATTGTCACAACTATAAAAGGATGTTTTGAAGCTGGGGTCTCCCATAAAGATATCAAGCCAGAAAATATACTGCTCTTCAGGGACAAGAGTTCAGGCCAGCTTGATATCAAAGTAATCGACTTTGGTTGCGGAGAGCGCATTACGAGTTACAAAGGAACGGACACAGGCGGAACTCGAATTTACTAGCCTCCAGAATACATCAAAGGCGGCAAGTTCCTGCACATGCCCGCAACAGTCTGGAGCCTGGGCACTCTTCTTTACTTCATGGTGTGCCGCCGTGATCCTTTCTACACAGACGCCTCCATATGTAGGGCCACTCCGTCATTCTCGAAGAACGTTCCGAACGTCTGCCGGGACCTAATAATGCGATGTTTCGCAAAAGACCCTTGGGGCCGCCCATCACTCGACGGAATACTGTCCCATCAGTGGTTGGAGAATGAATCATCTTGCCTCTCCTTCGAAAAGGACGGAAAGACGGATTTCACTACCGTAGTGGAGCTCGAAACCGCTAACGTCGCCCCGAGAAATCCTAAAAGGAAAAAACGCCCGACGAAGCCACAAAACGTCTCTTTAACGACAAAGAAGAAAGGAAGGAAAAGAGACCATTCTGAAGAGGATGACACGCTTCGTGGGAGAAAGAGGCGATAGAAATGATAATGCGCCCACTGCAGTAATGGGACGACGGCTTGAGAGTCTTTGGACTTATTGATTTGTGCCACAACGGCCATTGGAAGAAATGCATGTTGTTAAGAAAAAGAAGATCCCTAAGGAAGAGGTTAAGTCGGTGCCAAGTAATTGGAAAAAGCCTAAATCTGTTACGAGAAAAGCAGAGAAAGTGGAAAGCTGCAATATGTGACAAGATTCAAGAACTTTCCAAAGATAAAAAGTGCCAAGTTCAGAACTGGAGAACACATCATGCCCTTTAGAATTCTGTGGAAACTGACAACTGTCTGGTTCAACCGAATCAAAGCAAGACATCGTGAGAAAATGGGATTTTCAAGAAGTTTGATAAAGGGCATTGGTCCCTCAAGCGGCAGAGGGTTTCCCTCAGCTGAATAAAAACGTTTGGCGATGCTTTCAATATACAAAAACCCGACCACCTTTGTTCATAAAGGATGGCCGTCGTTTGAAGGCTCATTGTGATGGTGTTAATCCTTAAGCCTTGTTGAGATGGGGCTAGTTTAGTAGCCGCAAGGGCTAGCGACTTGAAAACTACTCTACATGCACAGTGTGAACGGAAAGTTAGTTAACTTCCCTCCAATCTATTCTAGTGACAGCACTTACTTGACGGGGACGTCACCTTGCAGCTTGGACTAGCGGCTACTAAACTAATCCCGTGTCAACAAGACTTTAAGCAATGTAGTTCAGTTCGAAGCTTTAAGATTCGTTTGAATAAACACCTAAGCAAGATCCTGTAATGCCTGCCATTTGTTTCATATTATATATTTGTTTATTTGTTTGTTATTATTTGTCTGTTTGTTTATTATCATTTGCTTGATTTTCATTTATTATTATTTATCTGTCAATTTATCATTATTTGCTATTTACCCGTTTGTTTATTATCTATCTATGCATTTATTCTTCTTATTTAATATTTATGTTATTATAACTTTTATGCATTAATTTATTTATTTATTTATCATTATTATATTTTTTTCGCATCCGACCTAGTTATAGACCAAACGGTCTCCTGTCGGCATGCTCCTCCTTTGTAATCCTTTGTAATTCAGCTAAATGGAATCATCTGGTGACAGTCGTTAAGTCTACATCAGTCTCTGCCTCGAGCCGTTCACACCTTCCGCTCAGCGCTCCCTACGAGAAAGTAATACAACATAGCACATGCCACAAACAGCAACAGCTCCAAGAAACTTGAAGATATGGTGGAGAGTCTCGTGAAAGCAAGAGAAGAGGACAGACAGTTCCTTTTGCAAGCAAGGAAAGAAGACCAGCAGTTTCTAAGCGAGCTAAAAGCGATAGTCATACAATAAAGGCTGGAGATACAAGATCTCAAATCGACTGTAGTTAATCTCCAAGCTAGAGTGAAAGACCTAGAGTAGTACACGAGGAGAGAAGATATCATCATCAGTGGTTTAAAGATTGTGAAAACGTATTCGGAAGCCGTGAAAGGTGATTCCGACTATAGTGTGGATAACAGTGGACGGAACATTGTAGAAAATCAAGTGATCCATTCTCTAAGTAACAAGGGAATACAAATCAGAGACACAGAGATATCAGCTTGCCATACACTGGGAAAAAGAAAACAGGACGGTACCCAAAATGTGATCGTGAGATTCGTATCAAGTCGAAGGTGAACGTACTGAAAAACGCCAAGAAACTGAAGGGGACGGGCATCTACGTGAATGAGCACCTGACGAAACGAACCGGAGAGATTGCCAAAACAGCACGCGACATGAGGAAACAAGGGAAGATCATCTCGACATGGACAAGAAACTGCAAGGTGTATATCAAGTGCAGGGATGAAAAGGTACATCAGGTAAGTAGTCTTGAACAATTAGTTGAATTTCAATACTTCACATTCCCTAGTCTCCTATCACAAACATAACCGTGAACACTACAACTAACACAAAAACAAAAACAAACATAACAAAAAACTGTTCTTCATGCCATACCCTTGTCCCTACCAATCACCTCAAATGTACATTATGCAAACATTTGCATCATTTCATGTGTGTAAATATACCCGTAGATACTGCCAAAAATAACCACAATATTTTCAGAAACTGGTCCTACACAGACTGCTCAAAAACATTTCCCTATCATGCCATCTCAAACACAGAATCTATTTTTCCACGCCAAATCTCGCATCAAAAAACCCAGATGTATATACCGTAATTAAGAAGTATAAAGAAATAGACAAAATATCAGAAAAGGAGTTTTCGATATCTAATCACAATAATACCCGAATTGACCCGAATTAAATTTCTACTCAAAACTAACAAAAGACAGCGATTACTATAGTGATACACAATTTGACACAGTATTTCGTGATATTGATGGTTTCACACTAATTCACATTAATGCAAGGAGCCTAAACGCTAATTATTGGAAAATTGACTGTTATCCCAAGTTACTCAATAAAAGCTTTGACGTTATAATGATAAGCGAAACATGGATTGACCCAGGATGTCTAGTAAACTTCCTACAAGACTATACTCCCTACAGTGTTAATAGACAGATCCAAAAAGGCGGCGGAGTCTCTATCTTCATAAAAAAAAAAAAAAATCATCCAAACTAATAAATCAATCCACTAATTCGCATGAAAACCTATATGATTGCGTAGCCGTTGAGATTTTCAGTAAAAAAAAAAAAAAAAAAAAAATACCGTCATAACAAGTATCTACAGAAAGCCAGGCACGAACATCAATGAGTCCACAAATATGCTTGAAGAAATCATAACTCCATTTAGAAATGAAAACCTATATCTCTGTGGGGACTTCAACATAGATTTACTTAAGTATGAGACTCACGAACAAACAAGACACTTTACAGATATGATTTTCTCGTTAGGTATATATCCTTTGATAAATAAACCAACCCGAATAACAAATACAAGTGAAACAATGATAGATAAAATTTTCAACAATATTGTAAACTCCGAGATTCACGGTGGTATCTTAATAAGTGACATAAGTGACCATCTACCGGTATTCACTATCAATCCAAAAGAAATACACTGCATAACAAAACCCAGAATCGCACTAAAACGTAAAATAGACAAAAAAAGTATTGCAAAATTAAATCAATGCTTAAAAGAAGAAAATTGGGATCAGGTTTATGAGTCAGAAAATGCCAATCTATCATATAACGAACTTGTAAGCATTATCATGAGTAATGTAAACAAATGCTGCCTAGAGAGAGAAGTAGAAATAAAACCATATAACGTAAACTCAAAACCATGGTTTACAAACGGTCTTAAGAACGCGTGTCGAAAGAAAAACCAACTTTACAAGAAATCTATTCAAAGCAAGTCCTTGACAGACGAAAACAAATACAAAGCGTACAAAAACAAACTTACAACAATTTTACGCAACTGCGAAAAAAATACTATGACACACTCCTTGAAAATTATAATTGTAATATAAAAAAGACATGGGAAGTAATAAACAACTTAACTAGGCCCAAAAATAATAACACCGATGAATTCATAAACATTGTTAAAAACGGAAAAACTAAAAAAGAAGTGGCAAAAGAATATAATGAAGTTTTCTCCCATGTAGGACCTAACCTCGCGAAACAAATAAAGACAGCACATCAAACTTATGAGACCTTTTTGAAACACCGAATGAATAACACTATGTTTTTAAAACCCGTCACGGAAAACGAACTTATGAACACAGTGAAATCAATGCAGAACAAGAAATCACTCGATTGCACAGGAATCAATATGAACCTCGTAAAACAAAGTATGCCTATCATCAAAAATCATTTTCTGACAATATGCAATAAATCATTTGAACAAGAAATATTTCCAGATGCAATGAAAATAGCAAAAGTAATACCGATATTCAAATCAGCCGACAAATCAAGTTATAATAACTATAGACCAATTTCACTATTACCACAGTTTTCCAAAATTCTTGAGAAGTTATTCACAATTCGCCTTGACTCATTTCTAAAAAAATGACGCCATTCACCATGGTCAATATAGATTTCAACGAAATCTTTCAACGTCAACAGCAGTAATGGAATTATCTGAAGAGATAACTAAGAATATAGAACAAAAGAAAAAGACAGCCGGCATATTTATTGATCTAAAAAAGGCATTTGACACAGTAAATCATGAAATCCTAATTCGAAAGGCTGAATACTATGGGCTAAGAGGTAAGATTAACGACTGGTTAAAAAGCTATCTAAAAAAACAGGAAACAATATGTAGCAATTGAGGAAGAAAGATCACATATTCTACCAGTTACATGCGGAGTACCTCAAGGTTCAGTTCTAGGACCCAAACTATTCTTATTATACATTAATGACATTACAAATGTATCCAACCTTATGAAATTTATACTGTTCGCCGACGATACCACCATTCTATGCTCTGATATAAATTCCGACAAACTGATCAAGACAATTAATGTCAGCTATCTAACTGGTTTTCAGCCAATAAACTATCCTTATATGTATCGAAAACTAACTACCTGCTTTTCTACAAAAATAATGAAAGCACTAAGCCAATCAAAATAAACAACGAAATTATTGAAAAAGCGTCCGTCAGTAAATTCCTAGGCGTGTATTTAGACGCTCAACTTAATTGGAAACATATAAATCACGTGATAAATAAGATGTCCAAAACTTTAGGAATAATGCATAAAATGAGAAATATCCTCAATGAAAATACCCTACGTACCATTTACTGTAGTCTACTACTACCATACCTAAACTACTGTTCAGAAATTTGGGGTAATACTTATCAAACTAATCTTCAACGCATAATTACCTAACAAACAAACAAAAAAAAGGCACTGCGTATAATCTGCAATGTAGATTGTTTAGAACATACAAATGATTTATTTAAACAACTAAATCTACTGAAATTCATGGACTTAATAAAGTACAAAACTGCCATTGTTATGCACCAAATCTACAATAAACAAATGAATCAAAACATATTGAAACTTTACTCAACTTACGAAACTCGCTATGCGACTAGGCATACAAATGACTTCTTTAAAACTCAATACAGAACAACCAAAAAAGGCCAATACTTATCTATTATAGGTCTTAACACATGGAATAAACTTGAAAAGGAATTACCTAAGACAAAATGTTTATCAACATTCAAACGATATTTAAAAAAGTCATTAATCTATAAGTATTAGTATATTGAACATTTCAAGTCCATTTCATGATTGTATTCATGGAGAAACTGTCATGTACCGCCCAAGTCTGCCGCTCTTTTTTTTTTTTTTTTTTTTTCTTGTTCCTGCAGGTGACGGTAATCTGGATCCGCGCAGTAAGCAATCATCGTCCCGTCAACAACCGACTTGACCTCTCACCTCTCACCTGATCCCCACAAGATGCGATGCTCACATGTGACCCCGATTCCTACGTGAGGTCGGAGTTAGCAGGGGTCGTGTCACATCTCATTGAAAAAAAAAATTATAATAATAATAAAATGAATAAGTAAATAAATATATATATATATATATATATATAAATATATATATATATATGTGTGTGTGTGTGTGTGTGTGTGTGTGTGTGTGTGTGTGTGTGTGTGTGTGTGTGTGTGTGTGTGTGTGTGTGTGTATATATATATATATATATATATATATATATATGTATGTATGTATGTATCAAACTAACATGTAACAAAAATAAATAAGTAAAAAAAAAAAATTCTTTCCTTAAAGGAGGAGCAATTCCCCATAAACTTTGCTTCACGCTCTCCCTTTTCAACAAGTAATTTTGTAAACAATTTGTATATATGTATGTATAGATTGTGTTTCATTTTGTTGAATAAACCTTAACTAACTAATTAACTATATCGCAAAATAATGGGGTAAGGAGTGTTACAGAAAGGCTGTCACCTTCCATGGACCGACCACGAGACTCCCAATTGCCGGTGGGTGAGCTTACCGATTAATTACACTGCGGTCGCCTCCAGTGATTAATCGCAAATATCACTCATAACGTTCCCTCTACCTCACTTTCCACCAAACACCCCAACCCCTACTCCCTCCGCCAGTGTCAAGTCTGGGTGTGTGTACCTCTATGGGATCCAACTCACTGCACCACCTTACATATCAAGGGTACTTTAAGAATCCTCCAGTATATTTGTGACGAATATGATTAGTAAACTAGTGATAGAAGCAGAAAACACCGCCTGTGCACAAGGGCTGCAACAAGATCAAATCTAATGTGTTATATTTCCATGGACCGCTCGTACGGAGATAGTTGTCAATTGATACTGATGATGCTATGCACACATCATATCATACCTTTGAGATATCCATAGGCAATGGGAAACTGAGACTCTACAATGTTTACTCTGCTCCAGGAAAAATCAATCTCTCCGTCCTCCCCCCACTCACGTCTCACAGTGTGATCTACATGGGGGATTTCAACGCCCTGCACTCTGCCCTAGGAGGTTCTGTTAATCAAGATAGATCGCCTCACGGCAGCCAGAGCAGAATACACAAAATATATCCACATTTATTGTAGATTTGTTCATCAAGAACTTAGGGGTGGAGGGTACCAAAACTGAATAAAAGTCCCTGGCGTCAGACTTTTTTGTAAGTAAATTCGTCTACTGTGGTTCAGCAATGCAGCATTGTAGCCTATGAATG
>NC_134794.1:24985410-25035410 GCF_046742065.1 Oratosquilla oratoria | reverse complement strand
TAACATAAATTATAATCATTACAGCATCTTACTTAGGTATTTATCTAAATTCTTAAAGCTTTGAACTGAACTACATTGCACTACCTGTGCAGGAAGTTTATTCCATTCATTAACTACACGGTTGGCAAAGTTGTTTCTACCTACTTCCAAATTGAATCTATTTCCGGACAGTTTGAGACCATTGTTTCTTGTCTGATTCTCATTCAATGTGAAAATTTGGTCACTTTTGATGTTGTCAATTCCCTTTAAAATCTTAAAGACCTGTATCAAGTCACCTCTGAGTCTACGCTTTTTTAGGGAAAACAGATTCATGTGCTTAAGTCGATTTTCGTATGATTTATTTTTGATATTTGGAATCAGTTTTGTGGCTCGCCGTTGTACTTTTTCCAGTCTGTCAATGTCTTTAATGAGATTCGGTGACCATACGGAAACAGCATATTCCAAATGAGGACGAACTAACGATTTATATAGCTTGTTAATGAGTGATGGAGTTTTGAAATCAAAAGATCGCGCAATCAATCCCAGAATCTTATTTGCTTTCTCAGAGGCTAAAATACACTGCTTGGATGATTTGAGGTCGTTACTGATAATTACGCCGAGATCTTTTTCACTATCCACTTTTGTTAACGAATTTCCAAATAACTTGTAATTGTACTTACTGTTATTTTTACCTATGTGCATTACCTTGCATTTACTTGTGTTAAATTTCATTAGCCACTTTTCAGACCATTGCTGTAATTGATCTAAATCTTCTTGAATATCTAATTGGTTTGAGTGATCATTTGCCACTCCGCACAGTTTTGTATCATCAGCAAATTTGGAAACAGTAGATTTTAGTCCATGGTCTATATCATTTATATATACTATGAATAGAAGTGGCCCAAGAACGGAACCCTGAGGAACTCCACTTGCAACACTTTTCCATCCAGAAGTTTTTCCATTTAAAACAACTCTCTGTTTTCGACCTTTCAACCAATTACTAGTCCAACCTAATAGGCTACCACTTATTCCATGCAAAGCTAATTTAGTAAGTAGTCTTTCGTGTGGGACGGTATCAAAAGCTTTTGCAAAGTCTAGATATATTAAATCTATATTGTTTCTTTTGTCATAATTCGAGATAACTGTGTTGTAGAATTCGAGTAAGTTAGTCACGCAAGAACGTTTCCGTCTGAAACCATGCTGGCTATCATTTATCAAACGGTTACTTTCTAAATGATATTCGATAGCATCTCTGATGATAGTTTCCATTATTTTTCCTACGATCGAAGTCAAACTTATAGGCCTATAGTTATTTAGTTTCTTTTTGTCACCTTTTTTGAATATGGGAGTAACGTTAGCTAGCTTCCATTCTCTTGGGACATCTCCGGATATGATGGATTTCTTGAAAATAATTTCTAATGGAACAACAATCTCATTTTTCATTTCCTTTAAGATTCTTGGATGCCAACCGTCAGGCCCTGGTGTTTTATTAACTTTGAGTTTGTCTATACACCTTTTAATTGTTTCTTTTGTTATATTTACCGTAGTGAGTAAGTTTACCCCAGACTTTTCACAGGTTTCAGTTTGGAATTCACTTTGAGGTGTTTCGTTTACGAATACCGAGCTAAAATAATTGTTTAAGATATTACACATTCCTTCATTTGAATATTCAAGTTGACCGTCAGCAGATAATAGTGGACCAATGTGATTCCTAACAACCTTTTTATCTCTAATGTAACTATAGAATTCTTTGGGATTCTCTTTGGATTTATCAGCGATGTTCATTATTTATAATTTATCTGTCTGGGGTATTGGCTGCTCCCCGTCTGGGGTATTGGCTGCATGTTATTGTGAAAAAAGTAGCATGCAGTTGATACTTTAGTGTCTATATGGGGTGCCCCTATGGACCAGAGCCACACATCATTTTGTTTGTGATAGAGGAAAACTGTACATAGAAAAATTATGACACTTTTATACTACGACTGTCCCCCCGTTATGCTGTCCCCCAACCCCTTGTTACTGTCCTGTACCATTTCTCTGAATATTCATTTCTTTTTTTCGCATACCTACCCTGTGGTGGGGGAAAAGAATACTGCCACCAAGTACAGTATTTCCACTTGAGTCGTAGAAGGCGACAAAAAAAGGGACGGGGGATGGGATTAGGAGTCCTACTACCTGTAGCCCCGAAAGGGGGCATTCCTAAGAAAGAAAGTAAAGGCATAAGAGGGTCTGGGAGCTTTCCAACCAGTACCCTAAGGTTTGGGTCTTTTAATGTGCGTGGATGTGGTACAAATGAGAGTAAAAGGGAAGAGATAGGTAGTATTTTTGTGAGAAGAAAGATGGATGTACTGGCTTTGAGTGAAACTAAAAATGAAAGGTAAGGGCAACTGTGAGTTTGGGAGTGTAGCTGGGAGGTACTCAGGAGTGAAGAGGGGACGAGGGAGAGAAGGGATGGCTATACAAGTAAGTGAAGAGATAGGTAAGCGGGTAGTAGAGTGGAAGGAGGTGTCATCAAGGTTGATGTGGATAAAGGCGAAGCTGGGAAAAGAGATGTGGGTTTTTGTAAGTGCGTATGGGCCTGGTAGTGAGAAGAACGTAGAGGAAAGAGAGGCATTTTGGGTAGATATAAATGAGTGCATAGAGGGATTAGGGAGAAATGTCAATGTAGTTGTATTGGGAGACCTAAATGCTAGGGTAGGAAATGAACCAATTGACGGGGTGATTGGGAAGTATGGAGTTCGACGCAAAAATTGTAGTGGAGAGTTGATGGTGGAGATGTGTCTTGAAAGAGAGTTGATGATAGCAAATACAGTGTTTAAGAAGAAAGTCAAGCATAAGTACACATGGGAGAGGGTGGTGGATGGAAGGGTGGCAGATAGAGCGTTAATTGACTATATAGTGGTGACCAGGAGTATGGTAGGAAGAGTTTAGGATGTACATGTTCTAAGGAGAGAGAGTGGGGGAATATCAGATCATTTCCTGGTGGAAGGTAAATTGAGAGTAGAGAATAGGTGGAGAAAGAGGAAAAGGGCAGAAGGTAGGGAGGTACTTAGAGTGAACTGCTTAAATAAGGAAAAAAAGGAAAATGAGTATAAGAAGAAGCTGAGAGAGGAGTGGGAGAGAGTAAAGGATAGAGTAGAACTAGGAGTGAAGGAGGAATGGGGATGGTTCAAGGAGGGAGTCATAAGGTGTGCAAAGATGGTGTGTGGAACAAGGAGGGCGGGAGGAAATAGAAGGAAGGGTAGTGAATGGTGGGATGAGGAAGCAAAGAAGGGTGTAGAAGAGAAGAAGCAGGCATTCATAGATTGGCTACAAATTAGGACGAGGGAATCGTATGAGAGGTACAAAGTAAAGAGAAAGGAAGTTAAGCATAAGATAAAGGAAGCAAAGAGGAGAGCAGATGTGAAATGGGGAAAGAGTATGACAGAAAAATTTGAAAGTAATAAAAAGATGTTTTGGAAGGAAGTTAAGAGAGGAAGAGGGGGCGAATCAGGTAGAGAAGAAAAGGTAAAAGGTGCAGATGGAGAGATGATAATGGAAGAGAAGGCAGTGAGAGGAAGGTGGGCAGAGTATTTTAGGGAGTTACTAAATGTGAAGGAGGATAGGGAGGGAAGGTAGTTGCAGTGGGATATGCTAAGAAAATGAGAGTGATGAGTGAGGAAAATGGAGGAGAAATAGGGAAGGATGAAGTGAAAGCAGCTGTTAAGATGATGAGAGCAGGTAAGGCACCTGGGTTGGATGGATGCCATGCAGAATATCTGAAGAAAGGAGGTACAGTTATGGTGGACTGGCTGGTGAGGTTATTTAATGTATGTTTAAAAGAGGGTAGAGTGCCAGAGGACTGGAGGAGTGCCTGTATAGTTCCGCTTTACAAAGGAAAGGGGGACAAGTGTGACTGTAGTAGTTACAGAGGGATCAGTTTGTTGAGTGTAGTTGGGAAGGCTTATGGGAGAGTCTTGATTGAGAGTATTAGGAGAGGAACAGAGGGAGTAATTGGTGAGGAACAGTGTGGTTTTAGGACAGGTAAGGGATGTGTAGATCAGATTTTTGTGGTAAGACAGATATGTGAGAAAGCTATAGGAAAAGGTAAGGATGTTTTTTAGGCTTTTATGGATGTGGAAAAGGCTTATGACAGGTTAGACAGGAAGGCACTGTGGGAGGTATCGCAGATATATGGGATAGGAGGAAAGCTGTTAAGAGCAGTCAAGAGTTTTTATGAGAGTAGTAGAGCTTGCGTTAGGATTAGAAATGGAGAGAGTGAATGGTTTGAGGTAAAGGTGGGACTTCGTCAGGGGTGTGTTATGTCGACCTGGCTGTTCAATCTTTATATGGATGGGGTGGTGCGAGAGGTGAATGCAAGGGTAGTGAGTCAGGGGTTGGAGATGATTAAAGAAAATGGAGAAAAGTGGGAGGTGAGCCAGTTGTTGTTTGCTGACGACACTGCGCTTGTAGTAGGATCAGAGGAGGGATTGAGGAAGTTATTGACAGAGTTTGAGAAGGTGTGTGAAAGAAGGAAGCTGAAGATAAATGTGGGCAAAAGTAAGATGATGAGATGTACAAGGGGAGAGAGTGACAGTAGGCTGGAAGTGAGCATTAAAGGTGAGGAACTGAAGGAATTGGATAGTTTCAGATACTTGGGTGCGAATGTGACAGGAAAGGGAGGAGTGAGTGTGGAGGTAGAATGTAGATTGAGAGAAGCGAGTAAATGCCTTGGTGGATTGAAAAGTGTAATGAGAAATCGACATCTGGGAATGGATGCTCAGAGGAGGTTATATGAAGGAGTGATTGTGCCAACAACAATGTACGGGGCAGAAACATGGGACATAAGAGAGGAAGAGAGAAGGTGTTTGAATGTGTTTGAGATGAAATGTCTCAGAAGTATGATAGGGGTTACTAGGCTAGATAGAGTGAGAAATGAGGAGGTGAGGAGGAGAACGGGGGTGGAAAGGGAGTTGGGAGATAGGGTTGATGAAAGAGTATTAGGATGGTTTGGACACATGGAAAGAATGAGTGAAGAAAGATGAGTAAAAGAAGTGTGGAAGGCGGAGGTGGAAGGAGTGAAAATGAGGGGGCGTCCTAGGATGAGATGGATGGATGGGGTGAAAAGGGTTTTACAAAAGAGAGGAATGTCTGTAGAGGAAGGACGGGGGAGGACAAAAGATAGGGGTGAATGGAGAAGGGTCGGGTATAGATGAGGCTGTGATGCATGAGGGGGAGTGGGTGGGGGTGGGGGATGGGGGGTGAGGAAGTATGTATGAGAAAAAAATTGACGCAGCACGAAGGGATTTCTCCCCGCCATCTCCTTTCCTGCATGAGGGGACGGAGAGGGGGGGGGGTCGCCGAATTTATGAAGCGGCCTTGCTGTGGATGTACTGTGTCTTGCGACATTGCTTCTGACCCAAGGCAGTGGACAGGATGCAGGGATGACCCGTCATCCAGGAGGTGCCAAGATAGGAGGGAGGGAGGAGGGTGGAGGGGAGTGGAATATATGGGAAATGAAATGGGTGGGAGTGATTTCTATGCCTTTTTCTTTTTGGCTACCCCCTGTGTAAGGGGGAAAAAGCCTTTGGTATATGTATGTATGTATGTATCTGCCAATTTATCATTATTTGGTATTTACCTATTTGTTTATTATTTACCATTAGTAAGTTTGTTTATTATTTACCATTAGTAAATTTGCGGTAGACACTAAAATAGGACGCCTAATTAGGTCAGGAGACGACGCAGAGATTCTGCCGGATGATCTTGATAAATTGTTAACATGGTCGGTGAAGTGGCAAATGAACTTCAATATCTCTAAGTGTAGCGTCTTAAACGTAGGGCTACACAACCCCGAAAATAGATACAGCTTAATTAACACGTTTTTAGAAAAATCTGAGTACGAGAGGGACTTGGGAGTTCTGGTGAGTCAGGACCTTAAAATCAGGAAGCACTACATTAGCGCCAGAAATAAAGCTAGCAGCGCACTAAGTTTTATTGCTAGGACGGTAACGAATAGAAGTGCAGAGGTAATTATTAAACTCTATCTAGCGATAGTTAGACCCATCCTTGACAATGCGGTACAGTTTTGGTCTCCGTCCTACAGAATGGACATACATTCACTGGAATCAGTGCAGAGAAGAATGACCAAAATGATACATGGAACTCAGAAATTTGCCTTACGAAGAGAGGATTAGGCACCTTAACTTACACTCTCTGGAAAGACGCAGAGTGCGGGGTGATTTAATAGAAGTGTTCAAGTGGATCAAAGGTTATGACAAGGGTAATGTAAACAAGGTCATCATAATAAAACAACAGGGCAGGACTCTCTTTGTGCTGGGACTGATGACTTCCTCCAGTGACCTTCCCCAGGGACTCAAATTGACCTTTCCCTCTTTTCTCAGTAACCTCTCCCAGGGACTCCCATTGACCTTTCCTACTTCTCACAGTGACCTCAACCAAGAACTCCCCTTGCTCTCTCCTACTTCTCCCAGTGACATCATCCAAGGAGTCCCGATGACCTATACTACATTTCCTAATAACCTCATTTGATAAGCAGTACAGGTAGGTCTGCAGACATTATTCTTCACTAGAACTTAGCCTACAGCAACCATTCAAGATAGATAGTTATAGTTCTTCTCACCCTCTGAGAGAGGGGAAAAATTTGAGTCTTCGGTGTTTGTGTCAACAGTTTTATTATACTGTTGCATAGATTTGATATAATCGTTGGCATTCATCAGCGCCTATGACAAGAGCCTTTCACGTGATATTGAAATCATGAATGATCATCACAGGTGAGAAATGTAGTAACACATTTGTATACCACAACTAACACCATTGCATTGGTCCCTCAAGCGGCATAGGGTTTCCCTCAGCTGAATAAAAACCTTTGGCGATCCTTTGAATATACAAAAACCCGACCGCCTTTGTTCATAAAGGATCGCCGTCGTTTAAAGGCTCATTGAGATGGTGTTAACTCTTAAGACTTGTTGAGATGGGCCTAGTTTAGTAGCCGCAAGGGCTAGCGACTTGATAACTACTCTACTTGCACAGTGTAAACAGGAATTAGTTAACTTGCCTCCAAACGGGGACGTCACCTTGCAGCTAGGACTAGCGGCTACTAAACTAACCCCGTGTCAACGAGACATTTAGCAATGTAGTTCAGTTCGAAGCTTTAAGATTCGTTTAAATAAACACCTAAGCAATATGCTGTAATGCCTGCCATTTGTTTTATATTATTTGTTTATTTGTTTGTTATTATTTTTCTGTTTATTATCATCTGCTTGATTTTCATTTATTATTATTTATCTGTCAATTTATCATTATTTGCTATTTGCCTGTTTGTTTATTATCTACCTATGCATTTATTAATTCTATTTAATATTTATGTTTTTATAACTTTTATGCATTAATTTATTTACTTATTTATCATTATCATATTTTTTTCGCATCCGACCTAGTTATGGAGCAAAAGGTCTCCTTTTAGCATGCTCCTCCTTTGTAATCCTTTGTAATTCAGCTAAATGGAATCATCAGGTGACAGTCGTTAAGTCTACATCATATAGCAAAATGATGGGTACACAGAGTAGTATTGAGGTAAGGAGCGTAACAGAAAAGCTGCCACCTTCCATGGACCGAACACGAGACTCCCAATTGCCGGTGGGTGAGCTTACCGATTAATTACACTACGGTCGCCTCCAGTGATTAATCGCAAATATCACTCATAACGTTCCCTCTACCTCACTTTCCACCAAACACCCCAACCCCTACTCCCGCCGCCAGTGTCAAGTCTGGGTGTGTGTACCTCTATGGGATCCAACTCACTGCACCACCTTACATTCTGAGGGTACTTCATTTACAACAAGATAAAATTTGATGTGTTATATTTCCATGGACCGCTCGTACGTAGATAGTTGTCAATTAATACTGATGATGCTATGCACACATCATATCATACCTATGAAATATCCATAGGTAATGGGAAATTGAGACTCTACAATGTTTACTCTGCTCCAGGAAAAATCAATCGCTCCGTCCTCCCCCCACACACGTCTCACAGTGTGATCTACATGGGGGACTTTAACGCCCTGCACTCTGCCCTAGGAGGTTCTGTTAAACAAGATAAATCGCCTCACGGCAGCCAGAGCAGGATACACAAAATATATCCACATTTATTTTAGACTTGTTAATCAAGAACTTAGGGGTGGAGGGTACCAAAACTGAATAAAAGTCCCTGGCGTCAGCCTTTTTTTTTTTTTTTTGTAAGTAAATTCGCCTACTATGGTTCAGTAATGCAGTATTGTAGTCTATGAATGATTCACCATGGTCTTGTCCAGTGTCAACGGAAAGTTGTGCTACATCGTCCTCAGAGCTCAATGGCCTCCAGCACCAGGAGCATACGAAGCCCACAGGATCACGGACCAGAAGTCAAACCAGAGCTTCCACCTCTCTCTTTGTTCTGTGACTGATGACTTCTCCCAGTGACCTTCCACAGGGACTCAAATTGACCTTTCCCTCTTCACTCAGTAACCTTTCCCAGAGACTCCCAGATTGACCTTTCCTACTTCTCACAGTGACCTCAACCAAGAACTTCCCTTGCCCTCTCCTACTTCTCCCAGTGACATCATCAAAAGAGTCCCGATGACCTATCCTAATCTCCTAATAACCTCACTTCATAAGCAGTACAAGTCTTTCTGCAGACATTATTCTTCACTAGAACTTAGCCTACAGCAACCCTTCATGATATATAGTTATAGTTCTTCTCACCCTCTGAAAGAGGGGAAAAACTTGAGTTTTCGGTGTTTGTGTCAACAGTTGTACTGTTACATAGATTTATTATAATCGTTGGCATTCATCAGCGCCTATGACAAGACCCTTTTCACGTGATATTGAAATCATGAATGATCATTACAGGTGAGAAATGTAGTAACACATTTGTATACCACAACTAACACCACAGTCGAATGAAAGAAAGAGTTACATACATATACCAAAGGCTTTTCTCCCTACACAGGGGGTAGCCAAAAAGAAAAAAGGCATAGAAACCATTCCCACCCATTCCATCCCCTTCATATGCCACTCTCCTCCACCCTCCCTCTCATCCTGGCACTTCCTGAATGACGGGTCATCCCTATATCCTGTCCACTGCCCTGGGCCAGAAGTAGAGTCGCAAGACAGAAAGAAAGAGTTAAGTAATCGAAACTATATATGTCACGGTGAGGGGTCAGCAAGCGGCTCAAACACCAACAGAGGGATTTAGATGATGGAGAACATAAGCACAGGGGAAGGCTCGGAACCCTAAACACTTAACGTTTCGTTCTCCATCATCCAAATCACACACACACACACACACACACACACACACACACACACACACACACACACACACACACACACACACACACACACACACACACACACACACACACACACATATATATATATATATATATATATATATATATATATACAGTATATATATATGTAGAGGTCGGTGAATCTGTTGCAAATAGCGATCACAACTTAGTCAGATTCAAACTCCTAAACAATTTTAGAATAGATACTTGTGCTTCTAAAATACCCGATTTCAGTAAAGCT
The DNA here is from genome assembly GCF_046742065.1 of Oratosquilla oratoria. NCBI lineage: Eukaryota > Metazoa > Arthropoda > Malacostraca > Stomatopoda > Squillidae > Oratosquilla > Oratosquilla oratoria. Next base: position 25,025,855 of record NC_134794.1, on the reverse strand, counting down.
CAGTTCATAGAACTACGTCAGGAGCTTCAGCTTACAGATTGGGAGGAAAAATTAAACGAAAGGCCTGTAGATCAGATGTGGGAAATATTTCAAAATACGCTCACTAAGATGATTCAAACTTACATTCCTTTTAAGGACAGACGTCCCCCAAATCAGGCTCGCCCAAAGTGGCTCGACAAAGAAACTGAAAAAAGTATTGCTAAAAAGAGACAGGCTTATAAGAAATATAAGTGCTCGGGTGCATCTAATGACTATGAAAGTTATGTATCAATACAGAGAGATTTAAAAAAGACAATAAGAAAAAGAAAACGACAATACGAAATGAACATCGCTGAGAAATCCAAAGAGAATCCCAAAGAATTCTATAGTTACATTAGAGATAAAAAGGTTGTTAGGAATCACATTGGTCCACTATTATCTGCTGACGGTCAACTTGAATATTCAAATGAAGGAATGTGTAATCTCTTAAACAATTATTTTAGCTCGGTATTCGTAAACGAAACACCTCAAAGTGAATTCCAAACTGAAACCTGTGAAAAGTCTGGGGTAAACTTACTCACTACGGTAAATATAACAAAAGAAACAATTAAAAGGTGTATAGACAAACTCAAAGTTAATAAAACACCAGGGCCTGACGGTTGGCATCCAAGAATCTTAAAAGAAATGAAAAATGAGATTGTTGTTCCATTAGAAATTATTTTCAAGAAATCCATCATATCCGGAGATGTCCCAAGAGAATGGAAGCTAGCTAACGTTACTCCCATATTCAAAAAAGGTGACAAAAAGAAACCAAATAACTATAGGCCTATTAGTTTGACTTCGATCGTAGGAAAAATAATGGAAACTATCATCAGAGATGCTATCGAATATCATTTAGAAAGTAACCGTTTGATAAATGATAGCCAACATGGTTTCAGACGGAAACGTTCTTGCGTGACTAACTTACTCGAATTCTACAACACAGTTATCTCGAATTATGACAAAAGAAACAATATAGATTTAATATATCTAGACTTTGCAAAAGCTTTTGATACCGTCCCACACAAAAGACTACTTACTAAATTAGCTTTGCATGGAATAAGTGGTAGCCTATTAGGTTGGACTAGTAATTGGTTGAAAGGTCGAAAACAGAGAGTTGTTTTAAATGGAAAAACTTCTGGATGGAAAAGTGTTGCAAGTGGAGTTCCTCAGGGTTCCGTTCTTGGGCCACTTCTATTCATAGTATATATAAATGATATAGACCATGGACTAAAATCTACTGTTTCCAAATTTGCTGATGATACAAAACTGTGCGGAGTGGCAAATGATCACTCAAACCAATTAGATATTCAAGAAGATTTAGATCAATTACAGCAATGGTCTGAAAAGTGGCTAATGAAATTTAACACAAGTAAATGCAAGGTAATGCACATAGGTAAAAATAACAGCAAGTACGATTACAAGTTATTTGGAAATTCGTTAACAAAAGTGGACAGTGAAAAAGATCTCGGCGTAATTATCAGTAACGACCTCAAATCATCCAAGCAGTGTATTTCAGCCTCTGAGAAAGCAAATAAGATTCTGGGATTGATTGCGCGATCTTTTGATTTCAAAAGTCCATCACTCATTAACAAGCTATATAAATCGTTAGTTCGTCCACATTTGGAATATGCTGTTTCCGTATGGTCACCGAATCTCATTAAAGACATTGACAGACTGGAAAAAGTACAACGGCGAGCCACAAAACTGATTCCAAATATCAAAAATAAATCATACGAAAATCGACTTAAGCACATGAATCTGTTTTCCCTAAAAAAGCGTAGACTCAGAGGTGACTTGATACAGGTCTTTAAGATTTTAAAGGGAATTGACAACATCAAAAGTGACCAAATTTTCACATTGAATGAGAATCAGACAAGAAACAATGGTCTCAAACTGTCCGGAAATAGATTCAATTTGGAAGTAGGTAGAAACAACTTTGCCAACCGTGTAGTTAATGAATGGAATAAACTTCCTGCACAGGTAGTGCAATGTAGTTCAGTTCGAAGCTTTAAGAATCATTTAGATAAATACCTAAGTAAGATGCTGTAATTATTATAATTTATGTTATATTATTTGTTTTTGTTTTGTTATAATTTGTCTGTCTGATTTTCATTTATTATTAGTTATATGTCAATTTATTATCATTTACTATTTACCTGTTTGTTTGTTATTCAACTATACCAATGCATTTATTTATGTATTTTAATTGTTATTTTCATTGTTATAGTTTTAATTTACTATTAATATGATTTTTTTTTTTTTTTTTTTTTTTTTTTTTTGCATCCGACCTAGATATGGATCAAAAGGTCTCCTGTCGGCATGCTTTGCCTTTGTAATCCTTTGTAATATACATATATATATATATATATATATATATATATATATATATATTTTTTTTTTTTTTTTGTGCCACCGCTAGGCAAGCGTATTCAGGCGAGGAAACCTTCCGGCAGTCAAAGTGTCAACCCTTTGGGAAATAAGGTGTTTTCTATTAAATGAATAAATTGTCTTGGAAGGAGCAAAATGAGAAAGAAAACGGTTATCACGAATAAGTATTCGATATGTGTTTCCACCATTCAGAGAAGTCATTTATTTATTTGTTTATCTATTTATTCATCTCTTTATCTATTCATATTTATTTACCTTAATATATGGGTGCTTATTAAAAGGGCTTTGAGCGGGTGCTTGAAAAGACTCCCGTCATGTTAAACATGAGACTATAGGAGTGGCACCATCATGGAAGGCGCTACACTAAAGGTTTCTCATAAGACACTGTCTATTGTTGCTTGTCCACTGATATAAGCAACAGGGATATGTTAATCTTGGACAAGAGGAAGAAGAAGAAGATACAGCGAAGACATATCCAAGCACTATGAACCTGGAGCTGACTTCGCCGTGATCTCTCTCTGAACTCATTATTTCCGTGTTAAAGAGTCGAATCATAAGCAGCGAATGATGACTCTCTCTCTTTCTCTCTCTTTCTCCCTCCCTCCCTCCCTCTCTCTCTCTCTCTCTCTCTCTCTCTCTCCCTCCCTCCCTCTCTCTCTCTCTCTCTCTCTCTCTCTCTCTCTCTCTTAGCATCTGCATAATTGGGATTTTTTTAGGAGAACCTAAGTTTTTACATATATATACAAGCTTATATTAAGGTGTGTATTCGTATGCGCAATATGAACTACAGTCAGTACAGGTGTTTACTTTAATGTGTGATGTGACTTTCATTCATGACAAGGAATTGGGACATTCTAAAGCAAAGACTCTCTTGGGGAAGGATGACGAAGCTGAACGAGTTCGAAGTGCAGGAGCTATTGGGCAAAGGAGGCATCGGCTCTGTCTACCGAGCCAAGCGGATCATCGATGGCCAGGAGGTCGCCCTGAAGAAAGTGCCCTTGGCGCGGATGAAATCATATAGACGTCGCAACGGGAAGAAAATCCCGAAGGAAGCTGCGCTTCTGAAGAAGGTGCCCGGCGTCATCAAGCTGTATGATTATTTTATCGCCAATGATAATTTCTATATGGTAATGGAACTTATTCCGTCGGCCATGTCGTTGTACGATTATATAGAAAACGACAACGACCTATCGAATGTAGAAGTCCGAAGACTCTTCAAAAAGATTGTTACAACTATAAAAGGATGTTTTGAAGCCGCGGTCTCCCATAAAGATATCAAGCCAGAAAATATACTGCTCTTCAGGGACAAGAGTTCAGGCCAGCTTGATATCAAGGTAATCGACTTTGGTTGCGGAGAGCGCATTACGAGTTACAAAGGAACGGACACAGGCGGAACTCGAATTTACTAGCCTCCAGAATACATCAAAGGAGGCGAGTTCCTGCACATGCCCGCAACAGTCTGGAGCCTGGGCACTCTTCTTTACTACATGGTGTGCCGCCGTGATCCTTTCTACACAGACGCCTCCATATGTAGGGCCAGTCCGTCATTCCCGAAGAACGTTCCGAACGTCTGCCGGGACCTAATAATGCGATGCTTCGCAAAAGACCCTTGGGGCCGCCCATCACTCGACGGAATACTGTCCCATCAGTGGTTGGAGAATGAATCATCTTGCCTCTCCTTCGAAAAGGACGGAAAGACGGATTTCACTACCGAAGTGGAGCTCGAAACCGCTAACGTCGCCCCGAGAAATCCTAAAAGGAAAAAACGCCCGACGAAGCCCCAAAACGTCTCTTTATCCATAAAGAAGAAAGGAAGGAAAAGAGACCATTCTGAAGAGGATGACACGCTTCGTGGGAGAAAGAGGCGATAAAAATGATAATGCGCCCACTGCAGTAATGGGACGACGGCTTGAGAGTCTTTGGACTTATTGATTTGTGCCACAACGGCCATTGGAAAAAATGCATGTTGTTAAGAAAAAGAAGATCCCTAAGGAAGAGGTTAAGTCGGTGCCAAGTAATTGGAAAAAGTCTAAATCTGTTACGAGAAAAGCAGAGAAAAGGGAAAGCTGCAATATGTGACAAGATTTAAGAACTTTACAAAGATAAAAAGTGCCAAGTTCAGAAATGGAGAACACATCATGCCCTTTAGAATTCTGTGGAAACTAATAACTGTCTGGTTCAACCGAATCAAAGCAAGACATCGTGAGAAAATGGGATTTCCAAGAAGTTTGATAAAGGGCATTGGTCCCTCAAGCGGCAGAGGGTTTCCCTCAGCTGAATAAAAACCTTTGGCGATGCTTTGAAGATACAAAAACCCGACCACCTTTGTTCATAAAGGATGGCCGTCGTTTGAAGGCTCATTGTGATGGTGTTAATCCTTAAGCCTTGTTGAGATGGGGCTAGTTTAGTAGCCGCAAGGGCTAGTTACTTGAAAACTACTCTACATGCACAGTGTGAACGGAAAGTTAGTTAACTTCCCTCCAATTTATTCTAGTGACAGCACTTACTTGACGGGGACGTCACCTTGCAGCTAGGACTAGCGGCTACTAAACTAATCCCGTGTCAACAAGACTTTAAGCAATGTACTTCAGTTCGAAGCTTTAAGATTCGTTTGAATAAACACCTAAGCAAGATCCTGTAATGCCTGCCATTTGTTTCATATTATATATTTGTTTATTTGTTTGTTATTATTTGTCTGTTTGTTTATTATCATTTGCTTGATTTTCATTTATCATTATTTATCTGTCAATTTATCATTATTTGCTATTTACCTGTTTGTTTATTATCTATCTATACATTTATTCATCTTATTTAATATTTATGTTATTATAACTTTTATGTATTCATTTATTTATTTATCATTATTATATTTTTTTCGTATCCGACCTAGTTATGGACCAAACGGTCTCCTGTCGGCATGCTCCTCCTTTGTAATACTTTGTAATTCAGCTAAATGGAATCATCAGGTGACAGTCGTTAAGTCTACATCAGTCTCTGACTCGTGCCGTTCACACCCTCCGCTCAGCGCTCCCTACGAGAAAGTAATACAACATGGCACATGCCACAAACAGCAACAGCTCCAAGAAACTTGAAGATATGGTGGAGAGTCTCGTGAAAGCAAGAGAAGAGGACAGACAGTTCCTTTTGCAAGCAAGGAAAGAAGACCAGCAGTTTCTAAGCGAGCTAAAAGCGATAGTCATACAATAAAGGCTGGAGATACAAGATCTCAAATCGACTGTAGTTAATCTCCAACCTAGAGTGAAAGACCTAGAGTAGTACACGAGGAGAGAAGATATCATCATCAGTGGTTTAAAGATTGTGAAAACGTATTCGGAAGCCGTGAAAGGTGATTCCGACTATAGTGTGGATAACAGTGGACGGAACATTGTAGAAAATCAAGTGATCCATTCTCTAAGTAACAAGGAAATACAGATCAGAAACACAGAGATATCAGTTTGCCATACACTGGGAAAAAGAAAACAGAACGGTACCCAAAATGTAATCGTGAGATTCGTATCAAGTCGAAGGTGAACGTACTGAAAAACGCCAAGAAACTGAAGGGGACGGGCATCTACGTGAATGAGCACTTGACGAAACGAACCGGAGAGATTTCCAAAACAGCACGCGACATGAGGAAACAAGGGAAGATCATCTCGACATGGACAAGAGACTGCAAGGTGTATATCAAGTGCAGGGATGGAAAAGCACATCAGGTAAATAATCTTGAACAATTAGTTGAATTTCAATAGTTCACATCCCTCAATCTTCTAACACAAACATAACCATGAACACTACAACTAACGCAAAAAAAAAAAAACATAAAAAACTTTTCTTCATGCCATACCCTTGTCCCTACCAATCATCTCAAATGTACATTATGCAAACATTTACATCATTTCATGTGTGTAAATATACCCGTAAATACTGCCAAAAATAACCCCAATATTTTCAGAAACTGGTTCTGCACAGACTGCTCAAAAACATCTCCCTGTCATGCCATCTCAAACACAGAAATTTATATTTTGTTTTCCGCGCCAAATCTCGCATCAAAAAACCCAGATGTATATACCGTAATTAAGAAGTATAAAGAAATAGACAAAATAACAGAAAAGGAGTTTTCGATATCTAATCACAATAATACCCAAATTGACCCGAATTAAATTTCTACTCAAAACTAACAAAAGACAGCGATTACTATAGTGATACACAATTTGACACAGTATTTCGTGATATTGATGGTTTCACACTAATTCACATTAATGCAAGGAGTCTAAACGCATATTATCAGAAAATTGACTGTTATCTCAAGTTACTCAATAAAAGCTTTGACGTTATAGTGATAAGCGAAACATGGATTGACCCAGGATGTCTAGAAATTTTTCTACAAGACTATACTCCCTACAGTGTTAATAGACAGATCCAAAAAGGCGGGGGAGTCTCTATCTTCATAAAAAAAAAAAATTCATGCAAACTAATAAATCAATCCACTAATTTGCATGAAATCCTATTTGATTGCGTAGCCGTTGAGATTTTCAGTAAAAAAAAAAAAAAAAAAAAAAGATATCGTCATAATAAGTATCTACAGAAAGCCAGGCACGAACATCAATGAGTTCACAAATATGCTTGAAGAAATCATAACTCCATTTAGAAATAAAAACCTATATCTCTGTGGGGACTTCAACATAGATTTACTTAAGTATGAGACTCACGAACAAACAAGTCACTTTACAGATAAGATTTTCTCGTTAGGTATATATCCTTTGATAAATAAACCAACCCGAATAACAAATACAAGTGAAACAATGATAGATAACATTTTCAACAATATTGTAAACTCCGAGATTCATAGTGGTAGCTTGATAAGTGACATAAGTGACAATCTACCGGTATTCACTATCAATCCAAAAGAAATGCATTGTATAACAAAACCCACAATTGCACTAAAACGCAAAATAGACGGAAAAAGTATTGCAAAATTAAATCAATGCTTAAAAGAAGAAAATTGGGATCAGGTTTACGAGTCACAAAATGCCAATCTATCACATAACGAATTTGTAAGCATTATCATGAGTAATGTAAACAAATGCTGCCCAGAAAGAGAAGTAGAAATAAAACCATATAACGTAAACTCAAAACCATGGTTTACAAACGGTCTTAAGAACGCGTGTCGAAAGAAAAACCAACTTTACAAGAAATCTATTAAAAGCAAGTCCTTGACAGACGAAAACAAGTACAAAGCGTACGAAAACAAACTTACAACAATTTTACGCAACTGTGAAAAAAATACTATGACACACTGCTTGAAAATTATAATTGTAATATAAAAAAAGACATGGGAAGTAATAAACAACTTAACTAGGCCCAAAAATAATAACACCGATGAATTCATAAACATTATTAAAAACGGAAAAACTAAAAAAGAAGTGGCAAACGAATTTAATGAAGTTTTCTCTCATGTAGAACCTAACCTCGCGAAACAAATAAAGGCAACACATCAAACTTATGAGACCTTTTTGAAACACCGAATATATAACACTATGTTTTTAAAACCCGTCACGGAAAACGAACTTATGAACACAGTAAAATCAATGCAGAACAAGAAATCACTCGATTGCACACGAATCAATATGAACATCGTAAAACAGATTATGCCTATCATCAAAAATCATTTTCTGACAATACCCAATAAATCATTTGAACAAGGAATATTTCCAGATGTAATAAAAATAGCGAGAGTAATACCGATATTCAAATCATCCGACAAATCAAGTTATAATAACTATAGACCAATTTCACTATTACCACAGTTTTCCATAATTCTTGAAGTTATTCACAATTCGCCTTGACTCATTTCTAAAAAAGAAATGACTTCATTCACCATAGTCAATATAGATTTCAACGAAATCTTTCAACGTCAACAACAGTAATGGAATTAACTGAAGAGATAACTAACAATATAGAACAAAAGAAAAAGACAACCGGCATATTTATTGATCTAAAAAAGGCATTTGACACAGTAAATCATGAAATCCTAATTCGAAAGGCCGAGTACTATGGGCTAAGAGGTAAGATTAATGACTGGTTAAAAAGTTATCTAAAAAACAGGAAACAATATGTAGCAATTGAGGAAGAAAGATCACATATTCTACCAGTTACATGCGGAGTACCTCAAGGTTCAGTTCTAGGACCCAAGCTATTCTTATTATACATTAATGACATTACAAATGTATCCAACCTTATGAAATTTATACTGTTCGCCGACGATACCACCATTCTATGCTCTGATATAAATTCCGACAAACTGATCAAGACAATTAATGAAGGATTATGTCAGCTATCTAACTGGTTTTCAGCCAATAAACTATCCTTAAATGTATCAAAAACTAACTACCTGCTTTTCTACAAAAATAATGAAAGCACTAAGCCGATCAAAATAAACAACGAAAGTATTGAAAAAGCGTCCGTCAGTAAATTCCTAGGCGTGTATTTAGACGATCAATTTAACTGGAAACATCATATAAATCACGTGATAAATAAGATGTCCAAAACTTTAGGAATAATGCATAAAATGAGAAATATCCTCAATGAAAATACCCTTCGTACCATTTACTGTAGTCTACTACTACCACCATACCTAAACTACTATTCAGAAATTTGGGGTAATACTTATCAAACTAATCTTCAACGCATAATTACCTCACAAAAAAAGGCAGTGCATATAGTCTGCAACGTAGGTTACTTACAACATACAAATAATTTATTAAAAAAACTAAATCTACTGAAGTACAAAACCGCCTTTGTTATGCACCAAATCTGCAATGAACAAATGAATCAAAACATTGAAATTTTACTCAACTTACGAAACAAGCTATGCGACTAGGCATACAAATAACTTTAAAACTCAATACAGAACAACCAAAAAAGGCCAATGCTTATCTATTATAGGTCTTAACACATGGAATAAACTTGAAAAGGAATTACCTAAGACAAAATGTTTATCAACATTCAAACGATATTTAAAAAAGTCATTAATCTATAAGTATTAGTATATTGAACATTTCAGGTCCATTTCATGATTGCATTCATGGAGAAACTGTCATGTACCGCCCAAGTCTGCCGCTCTTTTTTTTTTTTCCTTGTTACTGCAGGTAACGGTGACCCGGATCCGAGCAGTAAGCAATTATCGTCCCGTCAACAATCGACCTGACCTCTCACTTCTCACCTGACCCCCACAAGATGCGATGTTCACAAATGACCCCGATTCCTACGTGAGGTCGGAGTTAGCAGGGGTCGTGTCACATATCATTGAAAAAAAAATAAAATAATAATAAAATAAATAAATAAATGAATAAATAAATAAATAGATGAATATATATATGAATATATATATATATATATATATATATATATATATATATATGTGTGTGTGTGTATGTGTGTGTGTGTGTGTGTGTGTTTGTGTGTTTGTGTGTGTATGTATATAATATATATATATATATATATATATATATATATATATATATATGTGTGTGTGTGTGTGTGTGTGTGTGTGTGTGTGTGTGTGTGTGTGTGTGTGTGTGTGTATGTATGTATGTATGTATCAAACTAACATGTAACAAAAATAAATAAATAAAATAAAAATAATTCTTTCCTTAACCCATTAAATCCCAAGTTTTTTTGGTCAGGAATTTCCACGGTTTTCTGTAATCTAAGTAATGTGAAGGGTTATGAGAGACAATATATAGTGGTTTTAATGCTTTATTTCCTATAGTAAGCTTATAAGAAGCTGTCCTCAAATGAGGACACTGGGATAATATAATAGCTTTGTATAGTGATAATCTGTTAGCAAAGGATACTATAAAGAAAAACATATTCTTCTCTTTTTGTGTGTTTGATGCTGAAAACTTGTAAAAATAAATCTGATATTCTAAAAAAAATATGATATAAAGTAACCCAATACAAATAAACTGAATCATGAAAGCCAATATATCATTTTGCATTCACTTTTTGTGATAAGGGGCAAAACATTCTATACAGAGTGTTACATTGCATTTAGCACAATATGTTCTTGGTTTCTTGAAGCAAGGTTTCCTTTGGCACCATCTTTGTTGTTCCCGTTTTGCAACAACATGATCTTTTCCGTCATACCGAACATCAGCGAGTTTCGTAGATGGGCCTGGTGCGTTACTTTTTCTCCCCAGTTCTCTGCCTGCATCTCCCAACTTCAAATAAGGCACACATACTGCTCTTTTGAAGCTTACTAAGTCAAGGTGTTCCTTTCCTTAATGTAGGAATTTATGGTTGATCCACGCATTTACAATCATCATGTCTAATACACGTGTGAAGAGCGGGCAATACCACTTCTTTCCCCGTAGAGAAGTTGCGTATTTCCCAGTCAACCAGTCATGGTGATCTACACCTCCCATATAAGCATTGTAGTTGTTCAGAACATTTGGCTGAGGAACATCACCTTTTGCTTTGATATCCCTTTGCCATCTCTTAACCTTTTTGACAGGTTCAATGGTATCATAATTCATTCCATCACAAACACACTTGTTGTCAGACCACCTGACAAAAAGAATTTCTTCATTTGTGTCAAACACATAATCATAGGTGCCTCGTTTCTCTTTTTTCATGATATTTGTTGGCCGTAAAGGACATTTGCTCAATCTGCTTTCCCTGACTGTGCCTGTGGCCTGATAACCGAGATTCCTAAGACGAACTAACAAGTCATACCCAGTGAAAGAGTTGTCAAAGAAAACAGAATGAGAATTTGGTACTTTCACTGCCTCTAACATTCTCAAAACAACCTTTGTTCCGAGTAGCAGGCCATCATTATCATCATTCCTAGAACTCTTGCCACAATACATGTCAAAATTATAGCAGTAACCTGAGGCTCCACATACAGCCCAGAATTTGTACCCAAATCTGATGGGTTTACCTCTCATAAACTGCTTCAATGAATTACGTCCATAGTACTTCACAATCATTTCATCTACAGATATGAATTCCTCAAATATGCCAAACTGCTGAAATTACTCTTTGGCTAGTGACAATAGAGACCTATTTTGAACCCTTTTTCATGTGTATTGTCCTTGGCATCCTCATTATTGCAAAAATGTATAAGACTTTTCACAAGCTGATAACGATTTCTTGACATTGCCCTTTGAATGATTGGGACCCCGAGATGTTCCTCACTTGACCAGTAATCTCTCTCTCAGAAGGAACTTTGTGATATCCAGAAAATAGTAATATTCCAATGAATGTTTTCAACTCATCAACACTGAATGTAAAATCACACATATTTTTACATGAACTTGCATAGTGAACTGTCTCTTTGACAATGTGCTCATAGATGCCGGGAGTCATAAGTTTCTCAAACAGTTCCAGAGGTGATAAAGTATCTAGATTATCTTTCATTTTCTGCAAACAATCCCTGTGATATTCGGAACGCCCTTTGACCTTCCTGTATTCAGGAGTTTTGTGTTTCCATACGGGTTCAGTCACAAAATTTGCGTTTTTTTTGTGGATGATGTAGCGGCTTTAGCTTTATTTTCAGCATGTTCTTCTATCGGCACTCTATCCACATGAACTTCTAAGGTACCAGGCACATCTTGAACAGATATCTCACCCATTTCATCTTCAGCTATATCCTCCTTGTCAGTCAGTTCATCTACATCCGGTGGTACAATAATCACATCAGCTCTTTCAGCTGTATCTTCCTCTTCATCCTCATCAAACAATAATTCAAGGGCTCTCTCAAGTGTGAGTGCAGGACGTTGTCTCTTCGCCATATGCGATGAAACAGAATAATATACATAAGTTTATAAAAGAGAATAATCATAATTTTTTTTTCTTAAATGTTGGCCTGTATTGGCCATGTGAGGGGAAACAGATCCCTCGCACATTGACACTACTATTATACAGTAATTATATAACTACTATAACTAAATAGTTGCACTATTATAATGCACCAACCTTTGAAGCAGTATTCAGTCAGATGTGTTGCCTACAACGATCCGAGCACAAATGACGTATTAGTGGGTGTAGCAGGCACCGTCATCCATGGCATGTTGTAACATGAATAATCAAAGGGAGTCGCAGGTTCTTTTATCGTTGTCCTGTTGTGACCTGTAGTAGCACATGCTTCTATTATATTGTCCCAGTGTCCTCATTTGAGGACAGGCATTTTATAACATTGCTGGCTTGCTGGGTACTAATAATAATTACCTGATATATAATGTACATGGTAAATCAGCGTCTTAGAAACATGTGACAACACCTATAATATCTGTGTCGATAGAGTAGTACTCTGAATTGAAGATGAAATGTTGGCTTATTTGTGGCTCAATTTATCCCTGAAATTGGACCCCAACTAAATGCTTTTGTATGCATCAGTGAAACATAGTTTTAACATGAGGTTGTTGCAAAAACATTATAGCTTGTATTTTATGTATCTTTGAGTTATTCTATTCGCTTATTTATGAATATGACAATAATATACCCGGTGTCCTCAAATGAGGACACTGGGACATAATGGGTTAAAGGAGGAGCAATTCCCCATAAACTTTGCTTCACGCTCTCCCTTTTCAACAAGTAATTTTGTAAAGATTTTGTATATATGCATGTAGAGATTGTATTTTATTTTGTTGAATAAACCTTAACTAACTAATCAACTATATCGCAAAATAATGGGCACACAGGGTAGCGTTGAGGTAAGGAGCGTAACAGGAAAGCTGCCACCTTCCATGGACCGAACACGAGACTCCCAATTGCCGGTGGGTGAGCTTACCGATTAATTACACTACGGTCGCCTCCAGTGATTAATCGCAAATATCACTCATAACATTCCCTCTACCTCACTTTCCACCAAACACCCCAACCCCTACTCCCTCCGCCAGTGTCAAGTCTGGGTATGTGTACCGCTATGAGATCCAACTCACTGCACCACCTTACATATCAAGGGTACTTGAAGAATCCTCCAGTATATTAGTGACGAATATGATTAGTAAACTAGTGATAGAAGCAGAAAACACCGCCGGTGCACAAGGGCTGCAACAAGATCAAATCTAATGTGTTATATTTCCATGGACCGCTCGTACGGAGATAGTTGTCAATTGATACTGATGATGCTATGCACACATTATACCTTTGAGATATCCATAGGCAAAGGGAAGCTGAGACTCTACAATGTTTACTCTGCTCCAGGAAAAATCAATTTCTCCGTCTTCCCCCCACTCACGTCTCACAGTGTGATCTACATGGGGGACTTCAACGCCCTGCACTCTGCCCTAGGAGGTTCTGTTAATCAAGATAAATCGCCTCACGGCAGCCAGAGCAGGATACACAAAATATATCCACATTTATTGTAGATTTGTTCATCAAGAACTTAGGGGTGGAGGGTACCAAAACTGAATAAAAGTCCCTGGCGTCAGACTTTTTTTTGTAAGTAAATTCGTCTACTGTGGTTCAGCAATGCAGCATTGTAGCATATGAATGATTCACCATGGTCTTTCCCGGTGTCAACGGAAAGTTATGCTACAAAGCCCCCAGAGCAAAATGCCCTCCAGCACCAACAAATCAAACCCACAGGATCACGGACCAGAAGTCAAACCAGAGCTTCCACTTATCTCTTTGTACTGTGACTGATGACTTCTCCCAGTGACCTTCCACAGGGACTCAAGTTGACCTTTCCCTCTTTCCTCAGTAACCTTTCCCAGGGACTCCCATTGACCTTTCCTACTTCTCACAGTGACCTCAACAAAGAACTGCCCTTGCCCTCTCCTACTTCTCCCAGTGACATCATCCAAGGAGTCCCGATGACCTATCCTAATCTCCTTGATAAGCAGTACAAGTCTTTCTGCAGAAATTATTCTTCACTAGAACTTCACCTACAGCAACCCTTCAAGATATATAGATATACAGTAGTTCTTCTCACCCTCTGAGAGAGGGAAAAACTTGAGTTTTCGGTGTTTGTGTCAACAGTTTTATTGTACTGTTGCATAGATTGATTATAATCGTTGGCATTCATCATCGCCTATGACAAGACCCTTTCACCTGATATCGAAATCATGAATGATCATCACTGGTGAGAAATGTAGTAACACATTTGTAAATCACAACTAACACCACAGTCGGACGAAAGAAAGGGTTACATACATATACCAAAGGCTTTCCCCCCCTACACGGGGGGTAGCCAAAAAGAAAAAGGCATCGAAAGCATTCCCACCCATTCCATCCCCTACATATTCCACTCCCCTCCACCCTCCTCTCATCTTGGCACCTCCTGGATGACGGATCATCCCTGCATCCTGTCCACTGCCCTGGGTCAGAAGTAGTGTTGCAAGAAAGAAAGAGTTGAGTAAGCGAAACTATATATGTCACATAAGGGTTGGGGTAGTGACATTATTCTTTTCCACGATTCCTTCCTTTTGTTAGAGGTTGCTATTTAAGACAGCACACTCCCTCCACTTTGTACTACTGAAGAGGATTGAAGTGAGCAATCGAAATATATAGTTTCGCTTACTCAACTCATTCTTTCGTCCAACTGTGGTGTTAGTTTGATGAATGATCATGTTCAAACCTTGAACAATGAGACTAAAAAGTTATTCGTGACTCTGAATATATTGAATATCAAAACAGCCAAAGCTATTAGCGTACTTGACTTCAATCAAAATTGTTTACGTGAGAACCTGTGCCCAAAAAGTGTGCACATATATATATATATATATATATATATATATATATATATATATATATATATATATATATACATATATATACATATATATATATACAAAACAAATCACTGAGGGCACGTGACAACATTACTTGCAGAAACCACTTGGAAAATAAAAGCAATGAATACCAAACGTTTTCGTCTATTCAAGACATCATCAGGGTACGATGACGTACACTGATGATGTCTTGAATAGACGAAAACGTTCGGTATTAATTTCTTTTATTTGGTTTCTGCAAAAAAAAAAAAAAAAAAATGATAATATATATATATATATATATATACATATATACATATATATATATATATATATATATATACTTATATTACATATATGTACATATATATATACATATATATATATATATATATATATATACATATATATATATATATATATATATATACATATATATATATATATATATAACAAATCGCTAAGGACACGTGACAACAATACTTGCAGAAACCACTTGGAAAATAAAAGAAATGAATACCAAATGTTTTCGTCTATTCAAGATGATGTCTTGAATAGACGAAAACGTTCGGTATTCATTTATTTTATTTTCCAATTGGTTTCTGCAAATATATACACACACACTCACACACACACACACACACACACACATATATATATATATACATATATATATATATATATATATCTATATATATCTATATATATATATACATAATTTTTTTTTTTTTTCTCTCTTTTTTTTTTTGCCCCCGTTAGGCAAGCGTATTCAGACGAGGAAACCTTTCGGCAGTCAAAGTGTCAACCCTTTGTGAAGTAAGGTGTTTTCTCTTAAATGAATAAATTGTCTTGGAAGGAGCAAAATGAGAAAGAAAACGGTTATCACGAATAGGTATTCGATATGTGTTTCCATCATTCAGAGAAGTCGTTTATCTATTTGTTTGTCTATTTATTCATCTATTCATCTATTCATATTTATTTATCTTAATATATGGGTGCTTATTGAAAGGGATTTAAGCGGGTGCTTGAAAAGACTCCCGTCATATTAAGCTTGAGACTATAGGAGTGGCACCATCATGGAAGGCGCTACACCAAAGGTTTCTCATAAAACACTGTCTCTTGTTGCTTGTCCACTGATATCACGAACAGGGATATGTTGATCTTATACAAGAAGAAGAAGAAGAAGAAGAAGAAGATACAGCGAAGACATATCCGAGCACTATGAACCTGGAGCTGACTTCGCCGTGATCTCTCTCTGAACTCATTATTTCCGTGTTAAAGACTCGAATCATAAGCAACAAATGATGACTCTCTCTCTCTCTCTCTCTCTCTCTCTCTCTCTCTCTCTTTGCATCTGCATAATTGGGAATTTTTTAAAGATAACATAAGTTTTTACATGTAGATACAAGCTTATATTAAGGTGTGTATTCGTATGCGCAATACGAACTAGTCAGTACAGGTGTTTACTTTAATGTGTGATGTGACTTTCATTCATGACAAGGAATTGGGACATTCTCAAACAAAGACTCTCTTGGGAAAGGATGACGAAGCTGAACGAGTTCGAAGTGCAGGAGCTATTGGGCAAAGGAGGCATCGGCTCTGTCTACCGAGCCAAGCGGATCATCGATGGGCAGGAGGTCGCCCTGAAGAAAGTGCCCTTGGCGCGGATGAAATCATATAGACGTCGCAACGGGAAGAAAATCCCGAAGGAAGCTGCGCTTCTGAAGAAGGTGCAGAAGGTGCCCGGCGTCATCAAGCTGTATGATTATTTTATCGCCAATGATAATTTCTATATGGTAATGGAACTTATTCCGTCGTCCATGTCGTTGTACGATTATATAGAAAACGACAACGACCTATCGAATGTAGAAGTCCGAAGACTCTTCAAAAAGATTGTTACAACTATAAAAGGATGTTTTGAAGCCGCGGTCTCCCATAAAGATATCAAGCCAGAAAATATACTGCTCTTCAGGGACAAGAGTTCAGGTCAGCTTGATATCAAGGTAATCGACTTTGGTTGCGGAGAGCGCATTACGAGTTACAAAGGAACGGACACAGGCGGAACTCGAATTTACTAGCCTCCAGAATACATCAAAGGAGGCGAGTTCCTGCACATGCCCGCAACAGTCTGGAGCCTGGGCACTCTTCTTTACTACATGGTGTGCCGCCGTGATCCTTTCTACACAGACGCCTCCATATGTAGGGCCAGTCCGTCATTCCCGAAGAACGTTCCGAACGTCTGCCGGGACCTAATAATGCGATGCTTCGCAAAAGACCCTTGGGGCCGCCCATCACTCGACGGAATACTGTCCCATCAGTGGTTGGAGAATGAATCATCTTGCCTCTCCCTCGAAAAGGACGGAAAGACGGATTTCACTACCGAAGCGGAGCTCGAAACCGCTAACGTCGCCCGGAGAAATCCTAAAAGGAAAAAACGCCCGACGAAGCCCCAAAACGTCTCTTTATCCATAAAGAAGAAAGGAAGGAAAAGAGACCATTCTGAAGAGGATGACACGCTTCGTGGGAGAAAGAGGCGATAAAAATGATAATGCGCCCACTACAGTAATGGGACGACGGCTTGAGAGTCTTTGGACTTATTGATTTGTGCCACAACGGCCATTGGAAAAAATGCATGTTGTTAAGAAGAAGAAGATCCCTAAGGAAGAGGTTAAGTCGGTGCCAAGTAATTGGAAAAAGTCTAAATCTGTTACGAGAAAAGCAGAGAAAAGGGAAAGCTGCAATATGTGACAAGATTTAAGAACTTTACAAAGATAAAAAGTGCCAAGTTCAGAAATGGAGAACACATCATGCCCTTTAGAATTCTGTGGAAACTAATAACTGTCTGGTTCAACCGAATCAAAGCAAGACATCGTGAGAAAATGGGATTTCCAAGAAGTTTGATAAAGGGCATTGGTCCCTCAAGCGGCAGAGGGTTTCCCTCAGCTGAATAAAAACATTTGGCGATGCTTTGAAGATACAAAAACCCAACCACCTTTGTTCATAAAGGATGGCCGTCGTTTGAAGGCTCATTGTGATGGTGTTAATCCTTAAGCCTTGTTGAGATGGGGCTAGTTTAGTAGCCGCAAGGGCTAGCGACTTGAAAACTACTCTACATGCACAGTGTGAACGGAAAGTTAGTTAACTTCCCTCCAATTTATTCTAGTGACAGCACTTATTTGACGGGGACGTCACCTTGCAGCTAGGACTAGCGGCTACTAAACTAATCCCGTGTCAACAAGACTTTAAGCAATGTAGTTCAGTTCGAAGCTTTAAGATTCGTTTGAATAAACACCTAAGCAAGATCCTGTAATGCCTGCTATTTGTTTCATATAATATATTTGTTTATTTGTTTGTTATTATTTGTCTGTTTGTTTATTATCATTTGCTTGATTTTCATTTATTATTATTTATCTGTCAATTTATCATTATTTGCTATTTACCCGTTTGTTTATTATCTATCTATGCATTTATTCATCTTATTTAATATTTATGTTATTATAACTTTTATGCATTCATTTATTTATTTATTTATCATTATTATATTTTTTTCGTATCCGACCTAGTTATGGACCAAACGGTCTCCTGTCGGCATGCTCCTCCTTTGTAATCCTTTGTAATTCAGCTAAATGGAATCATCAGGTGACAGTCGTTAAGTCTACATCAGTCTCTGACTCGTGCCGTTCACACCCTCCGCTCAGCGCTCCCTACGAGAAAGTAATACAACATGGCACATGCCACAAATAGCAACAGCTCCAAGAAACTTGAAGATATGGTGGAGAGTCTCGTGAAAGCAAGAGAAGAGGACAGACAGTTCCTTTTGCAAGCAAGGAAAGAAGACCAGCAGTTTCTAAGCGAGCTAAAAGCGATAGTCATACAATAAAGGCTGGAGATACAAGATCTCAAATCGACTGTAGTTAATCTCCAAGCTAGAGTGAAAGACCTAGAGTAGTACACGAGGAGAGAAGATATCATCATCAGTGGTTTAAAGATTGTGAAAACGTATTCGGAAGCCGTGAAAGGTGATTCCGACTATAGTGTGGATAACAGTGGACGGAACATTGTAGAAAATCAAGTGATCCATTCTCTAAGTAACAAGGAAATACAGATCAGAAACACAGAGATATCAGTTTGCCATACACTGGGAAAAAGAAAACAGAACGGTACCCAAAATGTAATCGTGAGATTCGTATCAAGTCGAAGGTGAACGTACTGAAAAACGCCAAGAAACTGAAGGGGACGGGCATCTACGTGAATGAGCACTTGACGAAACGAACCGGAGAGATTTCCAAAACAGCACGCGACATGAGGAAACAAGGGAAGATCATCTCGACATGGACAAGAGACTGCAAGGTGTATATCAAGTGCAGGGATGAAAAAGCACATCAGGTAAGTAATCTTGAACAATTAGTTGAATTTCAATAGTTCACATCCCTCAATCTTCTAACACAAACATAACCATGAACACTACAACTAACGCAAAAAAAAACATAAAAAACTTTTCTTCATGCCATACCCTTGTCCCTACCAATCATCTCAAATGTACATTATGCAAACATTTACATCATTTCATGTGTGTAAATATACCCGTAAATACTGCCAAAAATAACCCCAATATTTTCAGAAACTGGTTCTGCACAGACTGCTCAAAAACATCTCCCTGTCATGCCATCTCAAACACAGAAATTTATATTTTGTTTTCCGCGCCAAATCTCGCATCAAAAAACCCAGATGTATATACCGTAATTAAGAAGTATAAAGAAATAGACAAAATATCAGAAAAGGAGTTTTCGATATCTAATCACAATAATACCCAAATTGACCCGAATTAAATTTCTGCTCAAAACTAACAAAAAACAGCGATTACTATAGTGATACACAATTTGACACAGTATTTCGTGATATTGATGGTTTCACACTAATTCACATTAATGCAAGGAGTCTAAACGCATATTATCAGAAAATTGACTGTTATCTCAAGTTACTCAATAAAAGCTTTGACGTTATAGTGATAAGCGAAACATGGATTGACCCATGATGTCTAGAAATTTTTCTACAAGACTATACTCCCTACAGTGTTAATAGACAGATCCAAAAAGGCTGGGGAGTCTCTATCTTCATAAAAAAAAAAAAAAATTCATGCAAACTAATAAATCAATCCACTAATTTGCATGAAATCCTATTTGATTGCGTAGCCGTTGAGATTTTCAGTAAAAAAAAAAAAAAAAAAAAGATATCGTCATAATAAGTATCTACAGAAAGCCAGGCACGAACATCAATGAGTTCACAAATATGCTTGAAGAAATCATAACTCCATTTAGAAATAAAAACCTATATCTCTGTGGGGACTTCAACATAGATTTACTTAAGTATGAGACTCACGAACAAACAAGTCACTTTACAGATATGATTTTCTCGTTAGGTATATATCCTTTGATAAATAAACCAACCCGAATAACAAATACAAGTGAAACAATGATAGATAACATTTTCAACAATATTGTAAACTCCGAGATTCATAGTGGTAGCTTGATAAGTGACATAAGTGACAATCTACCGGTATTCACTATCAATCCAAAAGAAATGCATTGTATAACAAAACCCACAATTGCACTAAAACGCAAAATAGACGGAAAAAGTATTGCAAAATTAAATCAATGCTTAAAAGAAGAAAATTGGGATCAGGTTTACGAGTCACAAAATGCCAATCTATCACATAACGAATTTGTAAGCATTATCATGAGTAATGTAAACAAATGCTGCCTAGAGAGAGAAGTAGAAATAAAACCATATAACGTAAACTCAAAACCATGGTTTACAAACGGTCTTAAGAACGCGTGTCGAAAGAAAAACCAACTTTACAAGAAATCTATTCAAAGCAAGTCCTTGACAGACGAAAACAAATACAAAGCGTACAAAAACAAACTTACAACAATTTTACGCAACTGCGAAAAAAATACTATGACACACTGCTTGAAAATGATAAAAGTAATATAAAAAAGACATGGGAAGTAATAAACAACTTAACTAGGCCCAAAAATAATAACACCGATGAATTCATAAACATTATTAAAAACGGAAAAAACTAAAAAAGAAGTGGCAAACGAATTTAATGAAGTTTTCTCCCATGTAGGACCTAACCTCGCGAAACAAATAAAGGCAACACATCAAACTTATGAGACCTTTTTGAAACACCGAATATATAACACTATGTTTTTAAAACCTGTCACGGAAAACGAACTTATGAACACAGTAAAATCAATGCAGAACAAGAAATCACTCGATTGCACAGGAATCAATATGAACATCGTAAATCAGATTATGCCTATCATCAAAAATCATTTTCTGACAATATCCAATAAATCATTTGAACAAGGAATATTTCCAGATGTAATAAAAATAGCGAGAGTAATACCACTATTCAAATCATCCGACAAATCAAGTTATAATAACTATAGACCAATTTCACTATTACCACATTTTTCCAAAATTCTTGAAGTTATTCACAATTCGCATTGACTCATTTCTGAAAAAGAAATGACGTCATTCACCATAGTCAATATAGATTTCAACGAAATCTTTCAACGTCAACAACAGTAATGGAATTAACTGAAGAGATAACTAACAATATAGAACAAAAGAAAAAGACAGCCGGCATATTTATTGATCTAAAAAAGGCATTTGACACAGTAAATCATGAAATCCTAATTCGAAAGGCCGAGTACTATGGGCTAAGAGGTAAGATTAATGACTGGTTAAAAAGTTATCTAAAAAACAGGAAACAATATGTAGCCATTGAGGAAGAAAGATCACATATTCTACCAGTTACATGCGGAGTACCTCAAGGTTCAGTTCTAGGACCCAAGCTATTCTTATTATACATTAATGACATTACAAATGTATCCAACCTTATGAAATTTATACTGTTCGCCGACGATACCACCATTCTATGCTCTGATATAAATTCCGACAAACTGATCAAGACAATTAATGAAGGATTATGTCAGCTATCTAACTGGTTTTCAGCCAATAAACTATCCTTAAATGTATAAAAAACTAACTACCTGTTTTTTCTACAAAAATAATGAAAGCACTAAGCCGATCAAAATAAACAACGAAATTATTGAAAAAGCGTCCGTCAGTAAATTCCTAGGCGTGTATTTAGACGATCAACTTAATTGGAAACATCATATAAATCACGTGATAAATAAGATGTCCAAAACTTTAGGAATAATGCATAAAATGAGAAATATCCTCAATGAAAATACCCTACGTACCATTTACTGTAGTCTACTGCTACCATACCTAAACTATTGTTCAGAAATTTGGGGTAATACTTATGAAACTAATCTTCAATGCATAATTATCTCACAAAAAAAGGCACTGCGTATAATCTGCAATGTAGGTTGTTTAGAATATACAAATAATTTATCTAAAAAAGTAAATCTACTGAAATTCATGGACTTAATAAAGTACAAAACCTCCATTGTTATGCACCAAATCTACAAAAAACAAATGAATCAAAACGTATTGAAATTTTACTCACCTTACGAAACAAGCTATGCGACCAGGCATACAAATGACTTCTTTGAAACTCAATACAGAACAACCAAAAAAGGCCAATGCTTATCTATTATAGGTCTTAACACATGGAATAAACTTGAAAAGGAATTACCTAAGACAAAATGTTTATCAACATTCAAACGATATTTAAAAAAGTTATTAATCTATAAGTATTAGTATATTGAACATTTCAGGTCCATTCCATGATTGTATTCATGGAGAAACTGTCATGTACCACCTAAGTCTGCCGCTTTTTTTTCTTGTTCCTGCAGGTAACGGTGACCCGGATCCGCGCAGTAAGCAATTATCGTCCCGTCAACAATCGACCTGACCTCTCACTTCTCACCTGACCCCCACAAGATGCGATGCTCACATGTGACCCCGATTCCTACGTGAGGTCGGAGTTAGCAGGGGTCGTGTCACATATCATTGAAAAAAAAAAATAGTTATAAAATAAATAAATAAATAAATAGATGAATATATATATATATATATATATATATATATATATATATATGTGTGTGTGTGTGTGTGTGTGTGTGTGTGTGTGTGTGTATCTGTATATATATATATATATATATATATATATATATATGTATGCATGTATGTATCAAACTAACATGTAACAAAAATAAATAAGTAAAAAAAAAAAAAATTCTTTCCTTAAAGGAGGAGCAATTCCCCATAAACTTTGCTTCACGCTCTCCCTTTTCAA
Organism: Oratosquilla oratoria; assembly: GCF_046742065.1. Taxonomy (NCBI): domain Eukaryota; kingdom Metazoa; phylum Arthropoda; class Malacostraca; order Stomatopoda; family Squillidae; genus Oratosquilla; species Oratosquilla oratoria. The sequence continues at coordinate 25,002,455 of NC_134794.1, read as the reverse complement.
TAAGTAATTTTGTAAACAATTTGTATATATGTATGTATAGATTGTTTCATTTTGTTGAATAAACCTTAACTAACTAATTAACTATATCGCAAAATAATAGGGTAAGGAGTGTTACAGAAAGGCTGCCACCTTCCATGGACCGAACACGAGACTCCCAATTGCCGGTGGGTGAGCTTACCGATTAATTACACTGCGGTTGCCTCCAGTGATTAATCGCAAATATCACTCATAACGTTCCCTCTACCTCACTTTCCACCAAACACCCCAACCCCTACTCCCTCCGCCAGTGTCAAGTCTGGGTGTGTGTACCTCTATGGGATCCAACTCACTGCACCACCTTACATATCAAGGGTACTTGAAGAATCCTCCAGTATATTTGTGACGAATATGATTAGTAAACTAGTGATAGAAGCAGAAAACACCGCCTGTGCACAAGGGCTGCAACAAGATCAAATCTAATGTGTTATATTTCCATGGACCGCTCGTACGGAGATAGTTGTCAATTGATACTGATGATGCTATGCACACATCATATCATACCTTTGAGATATCCATAGGCAATGGGAAACTGAGACTCTACAATGTTTACTCTGCTCCAGGAAAAATCAATCTCTCCGTCCTCCCCACACTCACGTCTCACAGTGTGATCTACATGGGGGATTTCAACGCCCTGCACTCTGCCCTAGGAGGTTCTGTTAATCAAGATAGATCGCCTCACGGCAGCCAGAGCAGGATACACAAAATATATCCACATTTATTGTAGATTTGTTCATCAAGAACTTAGGGGTGGAGGGTACCAAAACTGAATAAAAGTCCCTGGCGTCAGACTTTTTTTGTAAGTAAATTCGTCTACTGTGGTTCAGCAATGCAGCATTGTAGCCTATGAATGATTCACCATGGTCTTGCCCAGTGTCAACGGAAAGTTGTGCTACAACGCCCAAAGAGCTCAATGCCCTCCAGCACCAGCAACAAACCAAGCCCACAGGATCACGGATCAGAAGTCAAACCAGAGCTTCCACCTCTCTCCTTGTTCTGTGACTGATGACTTCTCCCAGTGACCTTCCACAGGGACTAAAATTGACCTTTCCCTCTTTATTCAGTAACCTTTCCCAGGGACTCCTATTGACCTTTCCTACTTCTGACAGTGACCTCAACCAAGAACTCCCCTTGCTCTCTCCTACTTCTCCCAGTGACATCATCCAAAGAGTCCCGATGACCTATCCAAATCTCCTTGATAAGCAATACAAGTCTGCAAAAATTATTCTTCACTAGAACTTCGCCTACAGCAACCCTTCAAGATATATAGTTATAGTTCTTCTCACCCTCTGAGAGAGGGAAAAAAAACTTGAGTTATCGGTGTTTGTGTCAACAGTTTTATTGTACTGTTGCATAGATTGATTATAATCGTTGGCATTCATCAGCGCCTATGACATAACCCTTTCACGTGATACTGAAATCATGAATGATCATCACAGGTGAGAAATGTAGTAACACATTTGTAAATCACAACTAACACCACAGTCAGACCAAAGAAAGAGTTACATACATATACCAAAGGCTTCTCCCCCTTACAACGGGGGGTAGCCAAAAAGAAAAAGGCATCGAAAGCATTCCCACCCATTCCATCCCCTTCATATTCCACTCTCCTCCACCCTCCCTCTCATCTTGGCACCTCCTGGATAACGGGTCATCCCTGCATCCTGTCCACAGCCCTGGGCCAGAAGTAGTGTCGCAATAAAGAAATAAAGAGTTGAGTAAGCGAAACTATATATGTCATATAAGGGTTGTGGTAATGACGTTTGTTCTTTTTCAAGTTCTTTTCCTTTCGTAAGAGGTTGCTATTTAACACAGCACCCTCCTTCCACTTTGTACTACTGAAGAGGATTGAAGTGAGCAATCGAAATATTTAGTTTCGCTTAATTAACTCTTTCTTTCGTCCGACTGTGGTGTTAGTTGTGATGAATGATCATGTTCAAACCTTGAACAATGAGACTAAAAAGTTATTCTTGACACTGAAGATATTGAATATCAAAATAGCCAAAGCTATTAGCGCAGATGACTTCAATCAAAATTGTTTACGTGAGAACCTGTGCCCAAGAAGTGTGTGTATATATATATATATATATATATATATATATATATATATATATACTAGTATATGTATATATATATATGTACAAAACAAATCACTAAGGACACGTGACAACAATACTTGCAGAAACCACTTGGAAAATAAAATAAATTAATACCAAACGTTTTCGTCTATTCAAGATGATGTCTTCAATAGACGAAAACGTTCGGTATTCATTTATTTTATATATATATATATATATTTATATATATTTATATACATATATATATATATATATATATATGTATATATATATATATATATATATATATGTATATATATATATATGCATATGTATATATATATATATATATATATATATATATATATATATATATTGTTACGGGCTGCTGGTATGTGAAGATACGTTACGTATAACGTCTAAGTGCTTAAGAACCAGCGCACTTCTAGAAGCCACTGTAGGACTGAACTATCTGGTCAGGGCCTAGATAATTCGTAAGACTAGAAGTAAAGGTAACAAAGAAGATTCCAGGAAAGGAATATTAAACTAGCGATAAAACTAGTAAACGAAATTATTAATGGAAAATATTTACAGGCAATCAACACAAAAGAGAATGGGCAGTAGGGTCAATGGGACCGTTACATGATTATGAGAATATGGAAATTATCGTTCAAATAAGAAACACAAGTATACAATATGGTACTATCTAAGTACAAAGAGATCAGGAACATGCATCAGAATAAGTAATAAGTACAAATATAAGTAAAGTAATGCAATGTATATCAGACACGTAATGTAGGCAAAAAGGGTGATCACTTCACACCAATCGTCTCATGAGTCCAAACTTGTATTTTTATCAAGAGATCAATAGAGCGAAAAATGACCAGGAATGAGCGGTTTCAACCGCTTATATACCATTGGACCGGAAGCGGGATACTTCCGGTTAAGGGTGCGGGTGAGGAGGAGGGTAAGTTAACACGTCAACATGGGTAGTTTTAGGACCCTCGACTTGCTTGAACAATCTATTTATTTAGTAACTGTCAAATCTGTGCGCTCCGAACTATTCAGGATTTCGCTTGTCTGTTTGTTCTACAAGAGTGCGCACCTCTCCGCACGTAGGCAAGATTACATATAGTGGACGGGCGTTACTGCTTAACATTGTTACAATACATACATAGACAAGAAATATGAACATAGTTATGTAATACAAAGGAACACAATTCTATAACATAATTACACATATGACGTAATATCTAATATTACGTTACACCTCCACCGTTTGGGAAAGCTTTTCACTTTCTGTTGAAAAGCTACGTTCTAGAAAGTATGGAGTAGTTCTGCGCAGGGGCCAGCTTCTTGCTGTAGTAGGTGATAGCGTGAAGAACTTCATTGTGTTCTTGCAAGAGGGCGGCACCGATACCGGTGTCGCTGGCGTCGACTTGCAGAAGAAAGGGTCGTTGGAAATCGGGTGCCCTTAGAACTGGTGCGTTAGTGAGAAGAGACTTCAGGTTTTTGAAGGCCGTCTCACAGGTAGGCGTCCACACGAAGTCGTGGTCTTTTCTCAACAGGTCAGTGAATGGTTCTGCTACATCTTGTTTCTCAGATAAGTGAAGATTTTGTAGTATCTGGGAGTTTTCCAAGGGAATCTCAGGAGGATTAGGCAGGTTATCAGGAGGCTCTTCCGATTTTATTGTGGTAGAGCTGCAAATTGGAATTGGATCTCTGGAATGATAAGGTTTTAAGGTATTTATGTGACAGAGACGGGAACTCTTTCTTCTGTCTGGAGTTTTGATTATGTAGTTGAGATCACTGGCTCTGGACAAGACTTCATAGGGTCCTTTGTATTTAGCCTGCAATGGATCTCCTGGTATGGGAAGATAAAGTAACACTTGATCTCCTGGAGAGAAAGTTCTAAGTTTAGAATTTTTATCATACCGACCTTTCATTACTCGTTGAGCATTCGCCAAGTTCTCTCTTGCCAACTTCCAAGCTTCTAACAACTTCTCGGTGACCTGGGACACGTATTTCAAAGAAGGAACAGGTGGTTCTTCTTTCATCCATTGTTCATGAAGTATCTTTAGGGGACCACGGACTTCATGACCGAAGACTAATTCTGACGGGCTGAATCCAAGGCTTTCTTGAATTGTTGTTCGGGTGGCGAACAACAAAAAGGGGAGTCCGTCTTCCCAATTTCGAGTGTTCTCAGCACAGAAGATTCTTAACATTGTCTTGAGCGTTTGGTGAAAGCGCTCTAGAGCACCTTGTGATTGAGGATGATAGGCGGAGGAAGTTACATGATTTATACCTAGTGTTACAAGAGTTTCTCTAAACTTGTTGGAAAGAAAATTACTTCCTTGATCACTTTGAATGTTCTTAGGAAATCCTACCATAGTGAAATATTTCAACATTTCTCTGATTATGTTTTGAGCTTTAATATTTTTCAAAGGAATTGCTTCTGGAAAACGAGTGCTCATACACATGATTGTGAGAATGTACTGATTTCCTTTACTTGAAGGAGGTAAAGGTCCTACACAGTCAATAAGAACTTTTTTAAATGGCTCTTCCATTACAGGAATGGGATGGAGTGGAGCTTCTACAATTTTCTGGTTGGGCTTACCTACAAGTTGACATGTATGACATGTTTTACAATATTGGGCAACATCTTTGACAACCGTGGGCCAATGGAAATGTTGGGTTATGTTGAACAAGGTCTTTCTTACCCCTAAGTGACCTGCTAAGGGAGTATCATGAGCCAATCTTAGAACATTATTCCTGAAACCAAGAGGGAGGACTATTTGATTCCTTACTTGCCATGGCTGGTCAGCGGTTGCGGTGGATGCTCTCCATTTTCGCATTAGGACTCCGTTTTCTATATAGAAACCTCGTGACATATTTTCAACTTCTTCTGGAGAAGAAACAATCTCGTACAAATTTTTAAGAGAAGGATCTGACTTCTGTTCTTTGATTAATTCTGCTCTAGATAGAGAAACTGGTGAAGAAGAAGATGGGTCAGTTTGGGAGAATAGGGATTCTAAATTATAGGTCTCCTCTTCAGATTTCTTGTACTGAGATCTGGTTACAGCACAAGCGGGAAACAACTGTAAGTTATCTGAAGGTTCTACTGAGGTCTTAGGGTTATTTGTTATTAAGGGAGAAATGACTTTGCTTCCAGCGATGTCATTGGCCAACAATAAGGATATTCCTACTATGGGAAGAGAGTCTACTACTGCTACTTTAACCATTCCGGTTGTTAAATCAGACCGCAAGAAAACATTATGTAATGGACATTTTACAATTCCTCCAACTCCTTCTATCAATATATCATAACCTGTATATGACTCACCCTGATTCTGCAAGACAGAATTTAAAATCAGACTTTGCTTTGCTCCTGTGTCTCGGAGTATGGAAATAGGATATTGTTGTGAACTACTACTATGAGATATAGTTCCTGAAGATACAAATGGTTTGAAACAAGGATCATGATTTGATGAGGGGGGTTCTACATTACTTGACAATACCGGCTTCTTTGGTAGTTTATCCTGAATAGAGGATTTTGAATCATCTGATTTTATATTACTTACAAGAGTTGGTGTCTTATTGGAGAATGAGGGTGTCAGTCTCTTTCTGCAATTAGAAATGTGATGGCCAACCTGTTTACAATATGAACAAGTTACAGGGGGATTAGTCTTAAACCTTTCCATTCTTTGCCAAGGTTGGTTTGGAGGATATTGATTGAAATCAGACCTGTAACTGAAATGTGATGGGCTAGACTGATTTTCAAAGTGTTTCTTTGGGGACCAAGGATCAGAGTATTTTGTTGAATCTGGAATATGTGACTTTGACTTTTGGGATTCCATTTGTCTTGACTTGGGTTTATGATTTAGTGTGAACTCATCAGCCAATACAGCAGCTTTAGTTAAAGTTTCGGGAACATGATCATCTATAAAAATCCTAAGATCTGTCTCTAAGGTATTCTTAAACTGCTCCAACAAAATCAACTGTTTAAGTCTATCTAAGGTGTCCGTTTCACTAGCCAAACACCACCTATTGAATAACCTCTCTTGTTGAGCCGCATATTCTACGTATGTTAACTGAGGTGTCTTCCTATAATTACGGAATTTCTGTCTATAGGCCTCTGGTATTAGTTCATAAGCTTTTAAAATACAAGCTTTCATATTATCATACTCGCTTTCTGCTTCTGAAAGAGAAGTATAAATTTGCTGAGCCTTACCCTTAAATTGTGTTTGAATGATTAATGGCCAATTTTCTTTAGGGATTTGTAACTGTTGCGCCAATTTTTCCCACTGAAGAAAGAAAATTTCTGGCTCTCCTTCTGAAAATTGGGGTAGAAGTTTTACATACTTGGAAATATCTATATGACCTTCCTAAACTACGGGTTGTCTATCAACAATCCTAGCTTCTACTTCTGTCTTCTTTAATTCTAACTCTACTTGTTTCACTTTAGCTTCCTCTTCTCTAGCTTTAAATTCTGCCAATTTGATTTTAGTTTCGTCCTCTCTTTCTATTTGTTTCACTTTAGCTTCCTCTTCTCTAGCTCTAAATTCTGCCTCAATTTGCATTTGTTTCAGTTTAGTTTCCTCCTCTTTAGCTTTAAATTCTGCCTCAATTTGCATTTGTTTCAGTTTAGCTTCCTCCTCAATTTCTACTCTCCTGACCTTTAATTCAATCTCCTTAATCTTAAGTTCGGTTAGTCGTGCCTCTATTTCTAACCTATTTGAAGGAATTTGTATAGCTGTAATCTCTTCTGGAGATAAGATCTCATCTTCGATCAGATTTTCAACGAGTTCCTGAAGTATTTTTTTTCTTTCGCAAACTTGTATCAATGTCTACTCCAAAGTGCTTGCCTATTTCTATCAAAGTGTCTTTAGTTTGTTTCTTTAAGAAACTTACCTTGGGATTTTGAACGAATTCTTGAACTATATCATCCATCTCTATAAGAATGTGTTAAATACCTGATCCAATATCCTGGCAAGGTCGCCACTTTGTTACGGGCTGCTGGTATGTGAAGATACGTTACGTATAACGTCTAAGTGCTTAAGAACCAGCGCACTTCTAGAAGCCACTGTAGGACTGAACTATCTGGTCAGGGCCTAGATAATTCGTAAGACTAGAAGTAAAGGTAACAAAGAAGATTCCAGGAAAGGAATATTAAACTAGCGATAAAACTAGTAAACGAAATTATTAATGGAAAATATTTACAGGCAATCAACACAAAAGAGAATGGGCAGTAGGGTCAATGGGACCGTTACATGATTATGAGAATATGGAAATTATCGTTCAAATAAGAAACAACATAAGTATACAATATGGTACTATCTAAGTACAAAGAGATCAGGAACATGCATCAGAATAAGTAATAAGTACAAATATAAGTAAAGTAATGCAATGTATATCAGACACGTAATGTAGGCAAAAAGGGTGATCACTTCACACCAATCGTCTCATGAGTCCAAACTTGTATTTTTATCAAGAGATCAATAGAGCGAAAAATGACCAGGAATGAGCGGTTTCAACCGCTTATATACCATTGGACCGGAAGCGGGATACTTCCGGTTAAGGGTGCGGGTGAGGAGGAGGGTAAGTTAACACGTCAACATGGGTAGTTTTAGGACCCTCGACTTGCTTGAACAATCTATTTATTTAGTAACTGTCAAATCTGTGCGCTCCGAACTATTCAGGATTTCGCTTGTCTGTTTGTTCTACAAGAGTGCGCACCTCTCCGCACGTAGGCAAGATTACATATAGTGGACGGGCGTTACTGCTTAACATTGTTACAATACATACATAGACAAGAAATATGAACATAGTTATGTAATACAAAGGAACACAATTCTATAACATAATTACACATATGACGTAATATCTAATATTACGTTACAATATATATATATATATATATATATATATATATATATATATATATTACAAAGGCAAAGCAAGCCGACAGGAGACCTTTTGATCCATATCTAGGTCGGATGCAAGAAAAAAAAATCATATTAATGATAAATTAAAACTATAATAATGTAAATAAAAATTAAAACACATAAATAAATGCATTGGTATAGTTGAATAACAAACAAACAGGTAAATAGTAAATGATAATAAATTGACATATAACTAATAATAAATGAAAATCAGACAGACAAATTATAACAAAACAAAATAATTACAGCATCTTACTTAGGTATTTATCTAAATGATTCTTAAAGCTTTGAACTGAACTACATTGCACTACCTGTGCAGGAAGTTTATTCCATTCATTAACTACACGGTTGGCAAAGTTGTTTCTACCTACTTCCAAATTGAATCTATTTCCGGACAGTTTGAGACCATTGTTTCTTGTCTGATTCTCATTCAATGTGAAAATTTGGTCACTTTTGATGTTGTCAATTCCCTTTAAAATCTTAAAGACCTGTATCAAGTCACCTCTGAGTCTACGCTTTTCTAGGGAAAACAGATTCATGTGCTTAAGTCGATTTTCGTATGATTTATTTTTTATATTTGGAATCAGTTTTGTGGCTCGCCGTTGTACTTTTTCCAGTCTGTCAATGTCTTTAATGAGATTCGGTGACCATACGGAAACAGCATATTCCAAATGTGGACGAACTAACGATTTATATAGCTTGTTAATGAGTGATGGACTTTTGAAATAAAAAGATCGCGCAATCAATCCCAGAATCTTATTTGCTTTCTCAGAGGCTGAAATACACTGCTTGGATGATTTGAGGTCGTTACTGATAATTACGCCGAGATCTTTTTCACTATCCACTTTTGTTAACGAATTTCCAAATAACTTGTAATCGTACTTGCTGTTATTTTTACCTATGTGCATTACCTTGCATTTACTTGTGTTAAATTTCATTAGCCACTTTTCAGACCATTGCTGTAATTTATCTAAATCTTCTTGAATATCTAATTGGTTTGAGTGATCATTTGCCACTCCGCACAGTTTTGTATCATCAGCAAATTTGGAAACAGTAGATTTTAGTCCATGGTCTATATCATTTATATATACTATGAATAGAAGTGGCCCAAGAACGGAACCCTGAGGAACTCCACTTGCAACACTTTTCCATCCAGAAGTTTTTCCATTTAAAACAACTCTCTGTTTTCGACCTTTCAACCAATTACTAGTCCAACCTAATAGGCTACCACTTATTCCATGCAAAGCTAATTTAGTAAGTAGTCTTTCGTGTGGGACGGTATCAAAAGCTTTTGCAAAGTCTAGATATATTAAATCTATATTGTTTCTTTTGTCATAATTCGAGATAACTGTGTTGTAGAATTCGAGTAAGTTAGTCACGCAAGAACGTTTCCGTCTGAAACCATGTTGGCTATCATTTATCAAACGGTTACTTTCTAAATGATATTCGATAGCATCTCTGATGATAGTTTCCATTATTTTTCCTACGATCGAAGTCAAACTAATAGGCCTATAGTTATTTGGTTTCTTTTTGTCACCTTTTTTGAATATGGGAGTAACGTTAGCTAGCTTCCATTCTCTTGGGACATCTCCGGATATGATGGATTTCTTGAAAATAATTTCTAATGGAACAACAATCTCATTTTTCATTTCCTTTAAGATTCTTGGATGCCAACCGTCAGGCCCTGGTGTTTTATTAACTTTGATTTTGTCTATACACCTTTTAATTTTTTCTTTTGTTATATTTACCGTAGTGAGTAAGTTTACCCTAGACTTTTCACAGGTTTCAGTTTGGAATTCACTTTGAGGTGTTTCGTTTACGAATACTGAGCTAAAATAATTGTTTAAGAGATTACACATTCCTTCATTTGAATATTCAAGTTGACCGTCAGCAGATAATAGTGGACCAATGTGATTCCTAACAACCTTTTTATCTCTAATGTAACTATAGAATTCTTTGGGATTCTCTTTGGATTTCTCAGCGATGTTCATTTCGTATTGTCGTTTTCTTTTTCTTATTGTCTTTTTTAAATCTCTCTGTATTGATACATAACTTTCATAGTCATTAGATGCACCCGAGCACTTATATTTCTTATAAGCCTGTCTCTTTTTAGCAATACTTTTTTCAGTTTCTTTGTCGAGCCACTTTGGGCGAGCCTGATTTGGGGGACGTCTGTCCTTAAAAGGAATGTAAGTTTGAATCATCTTAGTGAGCGTATTTTGAAATATTTCCCACATCTGATCTACAGGCCTTTCGTTTAATTTTTCCTCCCAATCTGTAAGTTGAAGCTCCTGACGTAGTTCTATGAACTGAGCTTTACTGAAATCGGGTATTTTAGAAGCACAAGTATCTATTCTAAAATTGTTTAGGAGTTTGAATCTGACTAAGTTGTGATCGCTATTTGCAACAGATTCACCGACTTCTACATCAGTTACCATGCTTTCGCGGCTAGTGATCAATAAATCGAGTAAGTTTCCATATCTTGTGGGCTCTTTTACATGCTGAATTAAGTAATTGTCACCAAGAAAATCAATCAAGCGACTACCTATATGGCCATGTTCAAGGGTCATCCAATCAATGTCAGTAAAATTGAAATCACCCATTATCAATAAATCCCGGTTGCAGAAACTAGACAGTTCTTGAAATAACAGTTTGTCGTCTGCTAATGATAATGTCTTTGGCCTATATATTACACCTATATTCATTTTTTGTCCATTTGTTTGGGTTAACTCAACCCACAAACTGTCATATGCATCCTGTTTCATTTTCTCTAAAACACAAGCATGAACATTGTTTTTAACGTACAATAGAACACCCCCACCTTTCTTGTGGTTTCTATCCTGATGAAAGTGTTTAAATCCCGCAATATTAAATTCAGCTTCGAACTCTGTACCATTTAACCATGTCTCAGTTATTCCTATCATATCGAGATTTTCGCTTTTGACATACGCCTGTATTTCTTGAAATTTGTTCCTAATACTACGAGCATTAAAGTACATAGTTTTAAGAAACTCGTGATTATTTCTTTTTGACACATTTTGAGTTTCAATATCATGTCTTATATTATCATTTTGTTTTTTATTTATGCCTTGCTCTATATTATTATTATTTGGTCCTTCATTGACATTCAATGCCTCATTAACATTTCTCCTATCAAAATTAACATTTCCCCCATCACGGACATCTGGTCGATTACGGTCATCCGATCTATTTTGTACATTTTGTTCCCCTATATGTGTGTGTGTGTGTGTGTGTGTGTGTGTGTGTGGTTTTTTTGCCCCCGTTAGGCAAGCTTATTCAGACGAAGAAACCTTCCGGCAGTCAAAGTGTCAACCCTTTGTGAAGTAAGGTGTTTCCTCTTAAATGAATAAATTGTCTTGGAAGGAGCAAAATGAGAAAGAAAACGGTAATCACGAATAGGTATTCGATATCGGTTTACATCATTCAGAGAAGTTGTTTATTTATTTGTTTATCTATTCATTCATCTATTCATCTATTCATATTTATTTATCTTGATATATGGGTGCTTATTAAAAGGACTTTGAGCGGGTGCTTGAAAAGACTCCCGTCATGTTAAGCCTGAGACTATAGGAGTGGCACCATCATGGAAGGCGCTACACCAAAGGTTTCTCATAAAACACTGTCTCTTGTTGCTTGTCCACTGATATCATAAACGGGGATATGTTTATCTTGGACAAGAAGAACAAGAACAAGAACAAGGTACAGCGAAGACATATCCGAGCTGACTTCGCCGTGATCTCTCTGAACTCATAATGTCCGTGTTAAAGACTCGAACCATAGGCAACAAATGATGACTCTCTCCCTCTCTCTCTCTCTCTCTCTCTCTCTCTCTCTCTCTCTCTCTTTGCATCTGCATAATTGGGAATTTTTTAAAGAGAAAATAAGGTTTTACATGTAGTTACAAGCTTATATTAAGGTGTGTATTTGTATGCGCAATATGAACTACAGTCAGTACAGGTGTTTACTTTAATGAGAACAAGAACAAGATACAGCGAAGACATATCCGAGCACTATGAACCTGGAGCTGACTTCGCCGTGATCTCTCTCTGAACTCATTATTTCCGTGTTAAAGAGTCGAATCATAACCAGCGAATGATGACTCTCTCTCTCTCTCTCTCTCTCTCTCTCTCTCTCTCTCTCTCTCTCTCTCTCTTTGCATCTGCATAATTGGGAAATTTTTAAAGATAACATAAGTTTTTACATGTAGATACAAGCTTATATTAAGGTGTGTATTCGTATGCGCAATACGAACTAGTCAGTACAGGTGTTTACTTTAATGTGTGATGTGACTTTCATTCATGACAAGGAATTGGGACATTCTCAAACAAAGACTCTCTTGGGAAAGGATGACGAAGCTGAACGAGTTCGAAGTGCAGGAGCTATTGGGCAAAGGAGGCATCGGCTCTGTCTACCGAGCCAAGCGGATCATCGATGGCCAGGAGGTCGCCCTGAAGAAAGTGCCCTTGGCGCGGATGAAATCATATAGACGTCGCAACGGGAAGAAAATCCCGAAGGAAGCTGCGCTTCTGAAGAAGGTGCAGAAGGTGCCCGGCGTCATCAAGCTGTATGATTATTTTATCGCCAATGATAATTTCTATATGGTAATGGAACTTATTCCGTCGTCCATGTCGTTGTACGATTATATAGAAAACGACAACGACCTATCGAATGTAGAAGTCCGAAGACTCTTCAAAAACATTGTTACAACTATAAAAGGATGTTTTGAAGCCGCGGTCTCCCATAAAGATATCAAGCCAGAAAATATACTGCTCTTCAGGGACAAGAGTTCAGGCCAGCTTGATATCAAAGTAATCGACTTTGATTGCGGAGAGCGCATTACGAGTTACAAAGGAAAGGACACAGGTGGAACTCGAATTTACTAGCCTCCAGAATACATCAAAGGAGGCGAGTTCCTACACATGCCCGCAACAGTCTGGAGCCTGGGCACTCTTCTTTACTACATGGTGTGCCGCCGTGATCCTTTCTACACAGACGCCTCCATATGTAGGGCCAGTCCGTCATTCCCGAAGAACGTTCCGAACGTCTGCCGGGACCTAATAATGCGATGCTTCGCAAAAGACCCTTGGGGCCGCCCATCACTCGACGGAATACTGTCCCATCCGTGGTTGGAGGAAGAATCATCTTGCCTCTCCTTCGAAAAGGACGGAAAGACGGATTTCACTACCGAAGTGGAGCTCGAAACCGCTAACGTCGCCCCGAGAAATCCTAAAAGGAAAAAACGCCCGACGAAGCCCCAAAACGTCTCTTTATCCATATAGAAGAAAGGAAGGAAAAGAGACCATTCTGAAGAGGATGACACGCTTCGTGGGAGAAAGAGGCGATAGAAATGATAATGCGCACACTACAGTAATGGGACGACGGCTTGAGAGTCTTTGGACTTATTGATTTGTGCCACAACGGCCATTGGAAAAAATGCATGTTGTTAAGAAAAAGAAGATCCCTAAGGAAGAGGTTAAGTCGGTGCCAAGTAATTGGAAAAAGTCTAAATCTGTTAAGAGAAAAGCAGAGAAAAGGGAAAGCTGCAATATGTGACAAGATTTAAGAACTTTACAAAGATAAAAAGTGCCAAGTTCAGAAATGGAGAACACATCATGCCCTTTAGAATTCTGTGGAAACTAATAACTGTCTGGTTCAACCGAATCAAAGCAAGACATCGTGAGAAAATGGGATTTCCAAGAAGTTTGATAAAAGGCATTGGTCCCTCAAGCGGCAGAGGGTTTCCCTCAGCTGAATAAAAACGTTTGGCGATGCTTTCAATATACAAAAACCCGACCACCTCTGTTCATAAAGGATGGCCGTCGTTTCAAGGCTCATTGTGATGGTGTTAATCCTTAAGCCTTGTTGAGATGGGGCTAGTTTAGTAGCCACAAGGGCTACCGACTTGAAAACTACTCTACATGCACAGTGTGAACGGAAAGTTAGTTAACTTCCCTCCAATTTATTCTAGTGACAGCACTTACTTGACGGGGACGTCACCTTGCAGCTAGGACTAGCGGCTACTAAACTAATCCCGTGTCAACAAGACTTTAAGCAATGTAGTTCAGTTCGAAGCTTTAAGATTCGTTTGAATAAACACCTAAGCAAGATCCTGTAATGCCTGCCATTTGTTTCATATTATATATTTGTTTATTTGTTTGTTATTATTTGTCTGTTTGTTTATTATCATTTGCTTGATTTTCATTTATTATTATTTATCTGTCAATTTATCATTATTTGCTATTTACCCGTTTGTTTATTATCTATCTATGCATTTATTCATCTTATCTAAGATTTATGTTATTATAACTTTTATGCATTAATTTATTTATTTATTCATCATTATTATATTTTTTTCGCATCCGACCTAGTTATAGACCAAACGGTCTCCTGTCGGTATGCTCCTCCTTTGTAATCCTTTGTAATTCAGCTAAATGGAATCATCAGGTGACAGTCGTTAAGTCTACATCATATGGCAAAATAATGGGTACACAGGGTAGTGTTGATGTAAGGAGCGTAACAGAATAGCTGCCACCTTCCATGGACCGAACACGAGACTCCCAATTGCCGGTGGGTGAGCTTACCGATTAATTACACTACGGTCGCCTCCAGTGATTAATCGCAAATATCACTCATAACGTTCCCTCTACCTCACTTTCCACTAAACATCCCAACCCCCACTCTCGCCGCCCGTGTCAAGTCTGGGTGTGTTGTAATGATAACAACAATAATGGCTATATTGATAGCAGTAGCAATAAAAATAACGACAACATCCCTCGTCTTAATGGCTACCCCTTCTCCTTCAGGGCAAGGTAAAACGAATACTATAAGGTACGTTAGCGGGGGGTGAGGGAGAGCCAGAAAACCTTTCCACTGCGCAGGTAGCTGATGATGTCAACGGAAATATCGAGACCAGGGTTCCGCGGGTCGAGAGCTGTCAGTCACTCGCACACCAGTGTATGGAGCGAAGCTCCATCTTCTGATTAAAGGGGTAGCTAAGGCAGACAAATAACATATAAAAATGCCAACAGTTTGTATAGTGCAGAAGTGCAATGCCGTTAGACTGAAAAGGTGATAAAAATATACATTTCTTTTCACTACCCAAAGATAAAGAACTTAGAAAGAAATGGATTGAATTATGTGGCACACACAATACTCGGTCATCTGGATATGTATGCAGCCGTCATCTTGAAAGTAACTATTTATTAGCAACATTTCCTGAAATTTTCATTCAATTGCAAATAAACAGACTAAAGAATCCGGTTAAAACATAACTGAGCTTGGTGGAGATAAAGGTCTACATATAAAATCCACGCAAATCCAAAATGTAATATAATAAAAACAATATGATGCTTTTACGTGTCATTACTACTGGGTTTATATTCAGCTAGTTGGTGTGTATTAACAGTATAGCATCTTCCTCGTCTACCTGATCAGCATATAAATTGACATGTCATCCCATCTAATAACTCGTCATATTAATATAATCCACCTAATGTGAAAGCATGGAAAACATATCTATAACTTTTCTGGCGGTCATACCTCAGATACTGATAATTTGAGGATAAGAAAGTGATACTGAGTAATTTCAGTATTATGTGAACATCATAGTGTAATTCTAAAGTTTACCGTACATAGAGATGGCTTTCTTTAAAGTTTACATTTTCTTTCACCTCTCACTCTCTCCCCCTCTAGACTTCCTATGACGTCACGGTGGAGGTGCGCGGAGGGAGGGGGGGTGCTCAACTTACCTTATAGTATTCGTTTTACCTTCCTTCAGGGTTCATGTTCTTCACGAGCGCCACGGACATCTTCACCCCGGGCAAGTGGAGCTTCTTGATCACAGGCGACTCTCTTCCGCACAAACTGTGGGCCAAGGGGGTGTCTAGTCACTCATCGGACGATTCCAGGCACTGCGGCGTCATCAGCAACTTCGGCTTCTTGGATGTCCAGTGCTCGCAGAAGTACCCCACCATCTGCCAGGCCTAATAGGGCGATGGGTAGTTGGGGTAGGGAGATGGCGAGGAGGAATGGGGGAGGGGAGAGTGAAATGGGCAACACTGATGGGCAGTGGGAATGTGTAGACATAGAACAAGCAGGGAGCTTGAAAATAGAAAGAGAGAAATATAGAAATAAAAAGAACGCCTCAGGGGGACGCTAAAGGACGCATGAACGCCTTCAAGAGGATTTCTCTAGAACAGTGTCTACTCACGTTCTTATCTTTACTGTGAAAATGTGAAAAATGTGAAGATGATCCACCTTATCAATATGTTCTGAATTGTGGTCAATAACAGATTCAAGGACGAAGGGATGAGAGTGGTAAGAGTTATGTGAATAATCCAAATAGGTCATTACCCAAATCGCACTTCAGGTCGCAATTGTAACTCGAGTCGTTGTTGTAACTCCAGTTATTATCGTAACTCCAGTTATTGTCATAACTCGAGTCGTTGCCGTAACTCGAGTCATTGTCGTAACTCGAGTTGTTTTTGTAGCTCCAGTTATTGTCGTAACTCCAGTTATTGTCGTAACTCGAGTCGTTGTCGTAACTCGAGTCATTGTCGTAACTCGAGTCGTCGTAACTCGAGTCGTTGTCGTAATTCGAGTCGTTCTCGTAACTCGAATCGCTGTATCGCGTCCACAAATTTGGTGGGGCTCGCACGAAATCTCAACCCCCCGTTTGTGAACTAAGCTGCAGACGCAAGGCTTTTCACTCCGTATCATTCCAAAAACAACGGTCCCACGGAGGGATTTCCATCAGTTAATAATAGTAATAAAAAAAAAACAAAAAAAAAACAGACGACGTTCAACATAGTTGGAAGAAATACCTCCTACCTTATATGAAGAAAATATCCAATTCTCAGAGGTTAATCATCGCCTTTCATTTGGATACTGTCGACTTGTGAAAAGAGACCATTGCGTTTGTAACAAATGGTAATATCTATGAATCGGTCGAAATCAGTAAACAGACATCCGTCTTAAAGTAAATATT
>NC_134794.1:24972910-24980410 GCF_046742065.1 Oratosquilla oratoria | reverse complement strand
TGGAACTTATTCCGTCGTCCATGTCGTTGTACGATTATATAGAAAACGACAACGACCTATCGAATGTAGAAGTCCGAAGACTCTTCAAAAAGATTGTTACAACTATAAAAGGATGTTTTGAAGCCGCGGTCTCCCATAAAGATATCAAGCCAGAAAATATACTGCTCTTCAGGGACAAGAGTTCAGGCCAGCTTGATATCAAGGTAATCGACTTTGGTTGCGGAGAGCGCATTACGAGTTACAAAGGAACGGACACAGGCGGAACTCGAATTTACTAGCCTCCAGAATACATCAAAGGAGGCGAGTTCCTGCACATGCCCGCAACAGTCTGGAGCCTGGGCACTCTTCTTTACTACATGGTGTGCCGCCGTGATCCTTTCTACACAGACGCCTCCATATGTAGGGCCAGTCCGTCATTCCCGAAGAACGTTCCGAACGTCTGCCGGGACCTAATAATGCGATGCTTCGCAAAAGACCCTTGGGGCCGCCCATCACTCGACGGAATACTGTCCCATCAGTGGTTGGAGAATGAATCATCTTGCCTCTCCTTCGAAAAGGACGGAAAGACGGATTTCACTACCGAAGCGGAGCTCGAAACCGCTAACGTCGCCCGGAGAAATCCTAAAAGGAAAAAACGCCCGACGAAACCAGAAAACGTCTCTTTGACGACAAAGAAGAAAGGAAGGAAAAGAGACCATTCTGAAGAGGATGACATGCCTCGTGGGAGAAAGAGGCGATAAAAATGATAATGCGCCCACTACAGTAATGAGACGACGGCTTGAGAGTCTTTGGACTTGTGCCACAACGGCCATTGGAAAAAAAAGTATGTTGTTAAGAAAAAGAAGATCCCTAAGGAATAAGTTAAGTCGGTGCCAAGTCATTGGGAAAAAGTCTAAATCTGTTATGAGAAAAGCAGAGAAAAGGGAAAGCTGCAACATGTGACAAGATACAAGAACTTTCCAAAGATAAAAAGTGACAAGTTCAGAAATGGCGAACACATCATGCCCTTTAGAATTCTGTGGAAACTGATAATTGTCTGGTTCAGCCCAACCAACGCAAGACATCGTAAGAAAATGTGATTTCCATGAAGTTTGAATAAAGGGCATTGGTTCCTCAAACGGCAGAGGGTTTCCCTCAGCTGAATAAAAACGTTTGGCGATGCTTTCAATATACAAAAACCCGACCACCTATGTTCATAAAGGATCGCCGTCGTTTAGAGGCTCATTGAGATGGTGTTAACCCTTAAGCCTTGTTAAGATGGGGGTACTTTAGTAGCCGCAAGGGCTAGCGACTTGAAAACTACTCCTCTACTTGCACAGTGTAAACGGAAAGTTAGTTAACTTGCCTCAAAACTATCCTAGTGACAGCATTTACTTGATGGGGACGTCACCTTGCAGCTAGGACTAGCGGCTTCTAAATTAATCCCGTCTCAACGAGACTTTAAACAATGTAGTTCAATTCGATTAAATAAACACCTAAGCAAGATACTGTAATGCCTGCCATTTGTCTTATATTATCTGTTTATTCATTTGTTATTATTTGTCTGTTTATTATCATTTGCTTGATTTTCATTATTTATAATTCATCTGTCTGGGGTATTGGCTGCTCCCCGTCTGGGGTATTGGCTGCATGTTATTGTGAAAAAGTAGCATGCAGTTGATACTTTAGTGTCTATATGGGGTGCCCCTATGGACCAGAGCCACACATCATTTTGCTTGTGATAGAGGAAAACTGTACATAGAAAAATTATGACACTTTTATACTACGACTGTCCCCCCGTTATGCTGTCCCCCAACCCCTTGTTACTGTCCTGTACCATTTCTCTGAATATTCATTTCTTTTTTTCGCCTACCTACCCTGTGGTGGGGGAAAAGAATACTGCCACCAAGTACAGTATTTCCACTTGAGTCGTAGAAGGCGACAAAAAAAGGGACGGGGGATGGGATTAGGAGTCCTACTACCTGTAGCCCCGAAAGGGGGCATTCCTAAGAAAGAAAGTAAAGACATAAGAGGGTCTGGGAGCTTTCCAACCAGTACCCTAAGGTTTGGGTCTTTTAATGTGCGTGGATGTGGTACAAATGAGAGTAAAAGGGAAGAGATAGGTAGTATTTTTGTGAGAAAAAAGATGGATGTACTGGCTTTGAGTGAAACTAAAAATGAAAGGAAAGGGCAACTGTGAGTTTGGGAGTGTAGCTGGGAGGTACTCAGGAGTGAAGAGGGGACGAGGGAGAGAAGGGATGGCTATACAAGTAAGTGAAGAGATAGGTAAGCGGGTAGTAGAGTGGAAGGAGGTGTCATCAAGGTTGATGTGGATAAAGGCGAAGCTGGGAAAAGAGATGTGGGTTTTTGTAAGTGCATATGGGCCTGGCAGTGAGAAGAGTGTAGAAGAAAGGGAGGCATTTTGGGTAGATATAAATGAGTGCATAGAGGGATTAGGGAGAAATGTCAATGTAGTTGTATTGGGAGACCTAAATGCTAGGGTAGGAAATGAACCAATTGACGGGGTGATTGGGAAGTATGGAGTTCGACGCAAAAATTGTAGTGGAGAGTTGATGGTGGAGATGTGTCTTGAAAGAGAGTTGATGATAGCAAATACAGTGTTTAAGAAGAAAGTCAAGCATAAGTACACATGGGAGAGGGTGGTGGATGGAAGGGTGGCAGATAGAGCGTTAATTGACTATATAGTGGTGACCAGGAGTATGGTAGGAAGAGTTTAGGATGTACATGTTCTAAGGAGAGAGAGTGGGGGAATATCAGATCATTTCCTGGTGGAAGGTAAATTGAGAGTAGAGAATAGGTGGAGAAAGAGGAAAAGGGCAGAAGGTAGGGAGGTACTTAGAGTGAACTGCTTGAATAAGAAAAAAAAAGGAGAATGAGTATAAGAAGAAGCTGAGAGAGGAGTGGGAGAGAGTAAAGGATAGAGTAGAACTAGGAGTGAAGGAGGAATGGGGATGGTTCAAGGAGGGAGTCATAAGGTGTGCAAAGATGGTGTGTGGAACAAGGAGGGCGGGAGGAAATAGAAGGAAGGGTAGTGAATGGTGGGATGAGGAAGCAAAGAAGGGTGTAGAAGAGAAGAAGCAGGCATTCATAGATTGGCTACAAATTAGGACGAGGGAATCGTATGAGAGGTACAAAGTAAAGAGAAAGGAAGTTAAGCATAAGATAAAGGAAGCAAAGAGGAGAGCAGATGTGAAATGGGGAAAGAGTATGACAGAAAAAATTGAAAGTAATAAAAAGATGTTTTGGAAGGAAGTTAAAAGAGGAAGAGGGGGCGAATCAGGTAGAGAAGAAAAGGTAAAAGGTGCAGATGGAGAGATGATAATGGAAGAGAAGGCAGTGAGAGGAAGGTGGGCAGAGTATTTTAGGGAGTTACTAAATGTGAAGGAGGATAGGGAGGGAAGGTAGTTGCAGTGGGATATGCTAAGAAAATGAGAGTGATGAGTGAGGAAAATGGAGGAGAAATAGGGAAGGATGAAGTGAAAGCAGCTGTTAAGATGATGAGAGCAGGTAAGGCACCTGGGTTGGATGGATGCCATGCAGAATATCTATAAAAGGAGGTACAGTGATGGTGGACTGGCTGGTAAGGTTATTTAATGTATATCTACGGGAGGGTAGTGTGCCAGAGGACTGGAGGAGTGCTTGTATAGTTCCGCTTTACAAAGGAAAAGGGGTAAATATGGGTGTATTAGTTTCCGAGGGATCAGTTTGTTGAGTGTAGTTGGGAAGGCTTATGGGAGAGTCTTGATTGAGAGTATTAGGAGAGGAACAGAGGGAGTAATTGGTGAGGAACAGTGTGGTTTTAGGACAGGTAAGGGATGTGTAGATCAGATTTTTGTGGTAAGACAGATATGTGAGAAAGCTATAGGAAAAGGTAAGGATGTTTTTTAGGCTTTTATGGATGTGGAAAAGGCTTATGACAGGTTAGACAGGAAGGCACTGTGGGAGGTATTGCAGATATATGGGATAGGAGGAAAGCTGTTAAGAGCAGTCAAGAGTTTTTATGAGAGTAGTAGAGCTTGCGTTAGGATTAGAAATGGAGAGAGTGAATGGTTTGAGGTAAAGGTGGGACTTCGTCAGGGGTGTGTTATGTCGACCATAATATGGATGGGGTGGTGCGAGAGGTGAATGCAAGGGTAGTGGGTCAGGGGTTGGAGATGATTAAAGAAAATGGAGAAAAGTGGGAGGTGAGCCAATTGTTGTTTGCTGACGACACTGCGCTTGTAGTAGGATCAGAGGAGGGATTGAGGAAGTTATTGACAAAGTTTGAGAAGGTGTGTGAAAGAAGGAAGCTGAAGATAAATGTGGGCAAAAGTAAGATGATGAGATGTACAAGGGGAGAGAGTGACAGTAGGCTGGAAGTGAGCATTAAAGGTGAGGAACTGAAGGAATTGGATAGTTTCAGGTACTTGGGTGCGAATGTGACAGGAAAGGGAGGAGTGAGTGTGGAGGTAGAATGTAGATTGAGAGAAGCGAGTAAATGCCTTGGTGGATTGAAAAGTGTAATGAGAAATCGACATCTGGGAATGGATGCTAAGAGGAGGTTATATGAAGGAGTGATTGTGCCAACAACAATGTACGGGGCAGAAACATGGGACATAAGAGAGGAAGAGAGAAGGTGTTTCAATGTGTTTGAGATGAAATGTCTCAGAAGTATGATAGGGGTTACTATGCTAGATAGAGTGAGAAATGAGGAGGTGAGGAGGAGAACGGGGGTGGAAAGGGAGTTGGGAGATAGGGTTGATGAAAGAGTATTAGGATGGTTTGGACACATGGAAAGAATGAGTGAAGAAAGATTAGTAAAAGAAGTGTGGAAGGCGGAGGTGGAAGGAGTGAAAATGAGGGGGCGTCCTAGGATGAGATGGATGGATGGGGTGAAAAGGGCTTTACAAAAGAGAGGAATGTCTGTAGAGGAAGGACGGGGGAGGACAAAAGATAGGGGTGAATGGAGAAGGGTTGGGTATAGATGAGGCTGTGATGCATGAGGGGGAGTGGGTGGGGGATGGGGGATGGGGGGTGAGGAAGTATGTATGAGAAAAAAATTGACGCAGCACGAAGGGATTTCTCCCCGCCATCTCCTTTCCTTCATGAGGGGACGGAGAGGGGGGGGGGTCGCCGAATTTACGAAGCGGCCTTGCTGTGGATGTACTGTGTCTTGCGACATTGCTTCTGACCCAGGGCAGTGGACAGGATGCAGGGATGACCCGTCATCCAGAAGGTGCCAAGATAGGAGGGAGGGAGGAGGGTGGAGGGGAGTGGAATATATGGGAAATGAAATGGGTGGGAGTGATTTCTATGCCTTTTTCTTTTTGGCTACCCCCTGTGTAAGGGGGAAAAAGCCTTTGGTATATGTATGTATGTATGTATCTGCCAATTTATCATTATTTGGTATTTACCTGTTTGTTTATTATTTACCATTAGTAAGTTTGTTTATTATTTACCATTAGTAAATTTGCGGTAGACACTAAAATAGGACGCCTAATTAGGTCAGGAGACGACGCAGAGATTCTGCCGGATGATCTTGATAAATTGTTAACATGGTCGGTGAAGTGGCAAATGAACTTCAATATCTCTAAGTGTAGCGTCTTAAACGTAGGGCTACACAACCCCGAAAATAGATACAGCTTAATTAACACGTTTTTAGAAAAATCTGAGTACGAGAGGGACTTGGGAGTTCTGGTGAGTCAGGACCTTAAAATCAGGAAGCAGTACATTAGCGCCAGAAATAAAGCTAGCAGTGCACTAAGTTTCATTGCTAGGACGGTAACGAATAGAAGTGCAGAGGTAATTATTAAACTCTATCTAGCGATAGTTAGACCCATCCTTGACAATGCGGTACAGTTTTGGTCTCCGTCCTACAGAATGGACATACATTCACTGGAATCAGTACAGAGAAGAATGACAAAATGATACATGGAACTCAGAAATTTGCCTTACGAAGAGAGGATTAGGCACCTTAACTTACACTCTCTGGAAAGACGCAGAGTGCGGGGTGATTTAATAGAAGTGTTCAAGTGGATCAAAGGTTATGACAAGAGTAATGTAAACAAGGTCATCATAATAAAACAACAGGGCAGGACTCTCTTTGTGCTGGGACTGATGACTTCCTCCAGTGACCTTCCCCAGGGACTCAAATTGACCTTTCCCTCTTTCCTCAGTAACCTCTCCCAGGGACTCCCATTGACCTTTCCTACTTCTCACAGTGACCTCAACCAAGAACTCCCCTTGCTCTCTCCTACTTCTCCCAGTGACATCATCCAAGGAGTCCCGATGACCTATACTACATTTCCTAATAACCTCATTTGATAAGCAGTACAGGTAGGTCTGCAGACATTATTCTTCACTAGAACTTCGCCTACAGCAACCATTCAAGATAGATAGTTATAGTTCTTCTCACCCTCTGAGAGAGGGGAAAAAATTGAGTCTTCGGTGTTTGTGTCAACAGTTTTATTGTACTGTTGCATAGATTGATTATAATCGTTGGCATTCATCAGCGCCTATGACAAGAGCCTTTCACGTGATATTGAAATCATGAATGATCATCACAGGTGAGAAATGTAGTAACACATTTGTATACCACAACTAACACCATTGCATTGGTCCCTCAAGCGGCATAGGGTTTCCCTCAGCTGAATAAAAACCTTTGGCGATCCTTTGAATATACAAAGACCCGACCGCCTTTGTTCATAAAGGATCGCCGTCGTTAAAAGGCTCATTGAGATGGTGTTAACTCTTAAGCCTTGTTGAGATGGGGCTAGTTTAGTAGCCGCAAGGGCTAGCGACTTGATAACTACTCTACTTGCACAGTGTAAACAGGAATTAGTTAACTTGCCTCCAAACGGGGACGTCACCTTGCAGCTAGGACTAGCGGCTACTAAACTAACCCCGTGTCAACGAGACATTTAGCAATGTAGTTCAGTTCGAAGCTTTAAGATTCGTTTAAATAAACACCTAAGCAATATGCTGTAATGCCTGCCATTTGTTTTATATTATTTGTTTATTTGTTTGTTATTATTTTTCTGTTTATTATCATCTGCTTGATTTTCATTTATTATTATTTATCTGTCAATTTATCATTATTTGCTATTTACCTGTTTGTTTAATATCTACCTATGCATTTATTAATTCTATTTATGTTTTTATAACTTTTATGCATTAACTTATTTACTTATTTATCATTATCATAATTTTTTCGCATCCGACCTAGTTATGGACCAAAAGGTCTCCTGTCGGCATGCTCCTCCTTTGTAATCCTTTGTAATTCAGCTAAATGGAATCATCAGGTGACAGTCGTTAAGTCTACATCATATGGCAAAATAATGGGTACACAGGGTAGTGTTGATGTAAGGAGCGTAACAGAATAGCTGCCACCTTCCATGGACCGAACACGAGACTCCCAATTGCCGGTGGGTGAGCTTACCGATTAATTACACTACGGTCGCCTCCAGTGATTAATCGCAAATATCACTCATAACGTTCCCTCTACCTCACTTTCCACTAAAC
>NC_134794.1:24945410-24967910 GCF_046742065.1 Oratosquilla oratoria | reverse complement strand
AAGAGCTCAATGCCCTCCAGCACCAGCAACAAACCAAGCCCACAGGATCACGGACCAGAAGTCAAACCAGAGCTTCCACCTCTCTCCTTGTTCTGTGACTGATGACTTCTCCCAGTGACCTTCCACAGGGACTAAAATTGACCTTTCCCTCTTTCCTCAGTAACCTTTCCCAGGGACTCCCATTGACCTTTCCTACTTCTCACAGTGACCTCAACCAAGAACTCCCCTTGCCCTCTCCTACTTCTCCCAGTGACATCATCCAAGGAGTCCCGATGACCTATCCAAATCTCCTTGATAAGCAATACAAGTCTTTCTGCAGAAATTATTCTTCACTAGAACTTCGCCTACAGCAACCCTTCAAGATATATAGTTATAGTTCTTCTCACCCTCTGAGAGAGGGAAAAAAACTTGAGTTATCGGTGTTTGTGTCAACAGTTTTAATGTACTGTTGCATAGATTGATTATAATCGTTGGCATTCATCAGCGCCTATGACATAACCCTTTCACGTGATACTGAAATCATGAATGATCATCACAGGTGAGAAATGTAGTAACACATTTGTAAATCACAACTAACACCACAGTCAGACCAAAGAAAGAGTTACATACATATACCAAAGGCTTCTCCCCCTTACAACGGGGGGTAGCCAAAAAGAAAAAGGCATCGAAAGCATTCCCACCCATTCCATCCCCTTCATATTCCACTCTCCTCCACCCTCCCTCTCATCTTGGATAACGGATAACGGGTCATCCCTGCATCCTGTCCACAGCCCTGGGCCAGAAGTAGTGTCGCAATAAAGAAATAAAGAGTTGAGTAAGCGAAACTATATATGTCATATAAGGGTTGTGGTAATGACGTTTGTTCTTTTTCAAGTTCTTTTCCTTTCGTAAGAGGTTGCTATTTAACACAGCACCCTCCTTCCACTTTGTACTACTGAAGAGGATTGAAGTGAGCAATCGAAATATTTAGTTTCGCTTAATTAACTCTTTCTTTCGTCCGACTGTGGTGTTAGTTGTGATGAATGATCATGTTCAAACCTTGAACAATGAGACTAAAAAGTTATTCTTGACACTGAAGATATTAAATATAAAAAAACAAGGCTATTAGCGCAGCTGACTTCAATCAAAATTGTCTACGCGAGAACCTGTGCCCAAGAAATACATACATATATATATATATATATATATATATATATATATATATATATATATATATATATATATATATATGTATATATATATATGTACAAAACAAATCACTAAGGACACGTGACAACAATACTTGCAGAAACCACTTGGAAAATAAAAGAAATTAATACCAAACGTTTTCGTCTATTCAAGATGATGTCTTCAATAGACGAAAACATTCGGTATTCATTTATTTAATTTGCCAATTGGTTTCTGCAAATATATACATATATATATATATATATACATATATATATATATATACATATGTGTATATACATATATAGATATACATATATATATACATATATGTATATATATATATATATATATATATATATATATATATGTGTGTGTGTGTGTGTGTGTGTGTGTGTGTGTGTGTCTGTGTGTGTGTGTGTGTGTGTGTGTGTGTGTGTGTGTGTGTGTGTGTGTGTGTGTGTGTGTGTGTGTGTGTGTGTGTGTGTGTGTGTGTGTGTGTGTGTGTGTGTGTGTGTGTGTGTGTGGGTGGGTGTGGGTGTGTGGGTGTGTGTGTGTGTGTGTGTGTGTTTTGCCCCCGTTAGGCAAGCTTATTCAGACGAAGAAACCTTCCGGCAGTCAAAGTGTTAACCCTTTGTGAAGTAAGGTGCCTCTTAAATGAATAAATTGTCTTGGAAGGAGCAAAATGAGAAAGAAAACGGTAATCACGAATAGGTATTCGATATCTGTTTACATCATTCAGAGAAGTTGTTTATTTATTTGTTTATCTATTCATTCATCTATTCATCTATTCATATTTATTTATGTTGATATATGGGTGCTTATTAAAGGACTTTGAGCGGGTGCTTGAAAAGACTCCCGTCATGTTAAGCCTGAGAGTATAGGAGTGGCACCATCATGGAAGGCGCTACACCAAAGGTTTCTCATAAAACACTGTCTCTTGTTGCTTGTCCACTGATATCATAAACGGGGATATGTTTATCTTGGACAAGAAGAACAAGAACAAGAACAAGATACAGCGAAGACATATCCGAGCTGACTTCGCCGTGATCTCTCTGAACTCATTATTTCCGTGTTAAAGACTCGAACCATAGGCAACAAATGATGACTCTCTCCCTCTCTCTCTCTCTCTCTCTCTCTCTCTCTCTCTCTCTCTCTCTCTCTCTCTCTCTCTTTGCATCTGCATAATTGGGAATTTTTTAAAGAGAAAATAAGGTTTTACATGTAGATACAAGCTTATATTAAGGTGTGTATTTGTATGCGCAATATGAACTACAGTCAGTACAGGTGTTTACTTTAATGAGAACAAGAACAAGATACAGCGAAGACATATCCGAGCACTATGAACCTGGAGCTGACTTCGCCGTGATCTCTCTCTGAACTCATTATTTCCGTGTTAAAGAGTCGAATCATAACCAGCGAATGATGACTCTCTCTCTCTCTCTCTCTCTCTCTCTCTCTCTCTCTCTCTCTCTCTCTCTCTCTCTCTCTCTCTCTCTTTGCATCTGCATAATTGGGAAATTTTAAAGATAACATAAGTTTTTACATGTAGATACAAGCTTATATTAAGGTGTGTATTCGTATGCGCAATACGAACTAGTCAGTACAGGTGTTTACTTTAATGTGTGATGTGACTTTTATTCATGACAAGGAATTGGGACATTCTCAAACAAAGACTCTCTTGGGAAAGGATGACGAAGCTGAACGAGTTCGAAGTGCAGGAGCTATTGGGCAAAGGAGGCATCGGCTCTGTCTACCGAGCCAAGCGGATCATCGATGGCCAGGAGGTCGCCCTGAAGAAAGTGCCCTTGGCGCGGATGAAATCATATAGACGTCGCAACGGGAAGAAAATCCCGAAGGAAGCTGCGCTTCTGAAGAAGGTGCAGAAGGTGCCCGGCGTCATCAAGCTGTATGATTATTTTATCGCCAATGATAATTTCTATATGGTAATGGAACTTATTCCGTCGTCCATGTCGTTGTACGATTATATAGAAAACGACAACGACCTATCGAATGTAGAAGTCCGAAGACTCTTCAAAAAGATTGTTACAACTATAAAAGGATGTTTTGAAGCCGCGGTCTGCCATAAAGATATCAAGCCAGAAAATATACTGCTCTTCAGGGACAAGAGTTCAGGCCAGCTTGATATCAAGGTAATCGACTTTGGTTGCGGAGAGCGCATTACGAGTTACAAAGGAACGGACACAGGCGGAACTCGAATTTACTAGCCTCCAGAATACATCAAAGGAGGCGAGTTCCTGCACATGCCCGCAACAGTCTGGAGCCTGGGCACTCTTCTTTACTACATGGTGTGCCGCCGTGATCCTTTCTACACAGACGCCTCCATATGTAGGGCCAGTCCGTCATTCCCGAAGAACGTTCCGAACGTCTGCCGGGACCTAATAATGCGATGCTTCGCAAAAGACCCTTGGGGCCGCCCATCACTCGACGGAATACTGTCCCATCAGTGGTTGGAGAATGAATCATCTTGCCTCTCCTTCGAAAAGGACGGAAAGACGGATTTCACTACCGAAGCGGAGCTCGAAACCGCTAACGTCGCCCGGAGAAATCCTAAAAGGAAAAAACGCCCGACGAAACCAGAAAACGTCTCTTTGACGACAAAGAAGAAAGGAAGGAAAAGAGACCATTCTGAAGAGGATGACATGCCTCGTGGGAGAAAGAGGCGATAAAAATGATAATGCGCCCACTACAGTAATGAGACGACGGCTTCAGAGTCTTTGGACTTGTGCCACAACGGCCATTGGAAAAAAAAAGTATGTTAAGAAAAAGAAGATCCCTAAGGAATAAGTTAAGTCGGTGCCAAGTCATTGGGAAAAGTCTAAATCTGTTAAGAGAAAAGCAGAGAAAGGGGAAAGCTGCAACATGTGACAAGATACAAGAACTTTCCAAAGGTAAAAAGTGCCAAGTTCAGAACTGGAGAACACATCATGCCCTTTAGAATTCTGTGGAAACTGACAACTGTCTAGTTCAGCCCAACCAAAGCAAGACATCGTAAGAAAATGGGATTTCCAAAAAGTTTGAAATAAAGGCCATTGGTTCCTCAAACGGCAGAGGGTTTCCCTCAGCTGAATAAAAACGTTTGGCGATGCTTTCAATATACAAAAACCCGACCACTTCTGTTCATAAAGGATCGCCGTCGTTTAAAGGCTCATTGAGATGGTGTTAACCCTTAAGCCTTGTTAAGATGGGGCTACTTTAGTAGCCGCAAGGGCTAGCGACTTGAAAACTACTCCTCTACTTGCACAGTGTAAACGGAAAGTTAGTTAACTTGCCTCAAAACTATCCTAGTGACAGCATTTACTTGATGGGGACGTCACCTTGCAGCTAGGACTAGCGGCTACTAAATTAATCCCGTCTCAACGAGACTTTAAACAATGTAGTTCAATTCGATTAAATAAACACCTAAGCAAGATACTGTAATGCCTGCCATTTGTTTTATATTATCTGTTTATTCATTTGTTATTATTTGTCTGTTTATTATCATTTGCTTGATTTTCATTATTTATAATTTATCTGTCTGGGGTATTGGCTGCTCCCCGTCTGGGGTATTGGCTGCATGTTATTGTGAAAAAGTAGCATGCAGTTGATACTTTAGTGTCTATATGGGGTGCCCCTATGGACCAGAGCCACACATCATTTTGCTTGTGATAGAGGAAAACTGTACATAGAAAAATTATGACACTTTTATACTACGACTGTCCCCCCGTTATGCTGTCCCCCAACCCCTTGTTACTGTCCTGTACCATTTCTCTGAATATTCATTTCTTTTTTTCGCCTACCTACCCTGTGGTGGGGGAAAAGAATAGTGCCACCAAGCACAGTATTTCCACTTGAGTCGTAGAAGGCGACAAAAAAAGGGACGGGGGAAGGGATTAGGAGTCCTACTACCTGTAGCCCCGAAAGGAGGCATTCCTAAGAAAGAAAGTAAAGACATAAGAGGGTCTGGGAGCTTTCCAACCAGTACCCTAAGGTTTGGGTCTTTTAATGTGCGTGGATGTGGTACAAATGAGAGTAAAAGGGAAGAGATAGGTAGTATTTTTGTGAGAAGAAAGATGGATGTACTGGCTTTGAGTGAAACTAAAAATGAAAGGAAAGGGCAACTGTGAGTTTGGGAGTGTAGCTGTGAGGTACTCAGGAGTGAAGAGGGGACGAGGGAGAGAAGGGATGGCTATACAAGTAAGTGAAGAGATAGGTAAGCGGGTAGTAGAGTGGAAGGAGGTGTCATCAAGGTTGATGTGGATAAAGGCGAAGCTGGGAAAAGAGATGTGGGTTTTTGTAAGTGCGTATGGGCCTGGTAGTGAGAAGAACGTAGAGGAAAGAGAGGCATTTTGGGTAGATATAAATGAGTGCATAGAGGGATTAGGGAGAAATGTCAATGTAGTTGTATTGGGAGACCTAAATGCTAGGGTAGGAAATGAACCAATTGACGGGGTGATTGGGAAGTATGGAGTTCGACGCAAAAATTGTAGTGGAGAGTTGATGGTGGAGATGTGTCTTGAAAGAGAGTTGATGATAGCAAATACAGTGTTTAAGAAGAAAGTCAAGCATAAGTACACATGGGAGAGGGTGGTGGATGGAAGGGTGGCAGATAGAGCGTTAATTGACTATATAGTGGTGACCAGGAGTATGGTAGGAAGAGTTTAGGATGTACATGTTCTAAGGAGAGAGAGTGGGGGAATATCAGATCATTTCCTGGTGGAAGGTAAATTGAGAGTAGAGAATAGGTGGAGAAAGAGGAAAAGGGCAGAAGGTAGGGAGGTACTTAGAGTGAACTGCTTAAATAAGGAAAAAAAGGAGAATGAGTATAAGAAGAAGCTGAGAGAGGAGTGGGAGAGAGTAAAGGATAGAGTAGAACTAGGAGTGAAGGAGGAATGGGGATGGTTCAAGGAGGGAGTCATAAGGTGTGCAAAGATGGTGTGTGGAACAAGGAGGGCGGGAGGAAATAGAAGGAAGGGTAGTGAATGGTGGGATGAGGAAGCAAAGAAGGGTGTAGAAGAGAAGAAGCAGGCATTCATAGATTGGCTACAAATTAGGACGAGGGAATCGTATGAGAGGTACAAAGTAAAGAGAAAGGAAGTTAAGCATAAGATAAAGGAAGCAAAGAGGAGAGCAGATGTGAAATGGGGAAAGAGTATGACAGAAAAAATTGAAAGTAATAAAAAGATGTTTTGGAAGGAAGTTAAAAGAGGAAGAGGGGGCGAATCAGGTAGAGAAGAAAAGGTAAAAGGTGCAGATGGAGAGATGATAATGGAAGAGAAGGCAGTGAGAGGAAGGTGGGCAGAGTATTTTAGGGAGTTACTAAATGTGAAGGGGGATAGGGAGGGAAGGTAGTTGCAGTGGGATATGCTAAGAAAATGAGAGTGATGAGTGAGGAAAATGGAGGAGAAATAGGGAAGGATGAAGTGAAAGCAGCTGTTAAGATGATGAGAGCAGGTAAGGCACCTGGGTTGGATGGATGCCATGCAGAATATCTGAAGAAAGGAGATACAGTGATTGTGGACTGGCTGGTGAGGTTATTTAATGTATGTTTAAAAGAGGGTAGAGTACCGGAGGACTAGAGGAGTGCCTGTATAGTTCCGCTTTACAAAGGAAAGGGGGACAAGTGTGAGTGTAGTAGTTACAGAGGGATCAGCTTGCTGAGTGTAGTTGGGAAGGCTTATGGCAGGGTCTTGATTGAGAGTATTAGGGGGGAACAGAGGGAGTAATTGGTGAGGAACAGTGTGGTTTTAGGACAGGTAAGGGTTGTATAGATCTGATTTTTGTGGTATGACAGATGTGTGAGAAAGCTATAGGAAAAGGTAAGGATGTTTTTTTACGGATGTAGAAAAGGCTTTCGACGGGGTAGACAGGAAGGCACTGTGGGAGGTATTGCAGATATATGGGATAGGAGGAAAGCTGTTAAGAGCAGTCAAGAGTTTTTATGAGAGTAGTAGAGCTTGCGTTAGGATTAGAAATGGAGAGAGTGAATGGTTTGAGGTAAAGGTGGGACTTCGTCAGGGGTGTGTTATGTCGACCTGGCTGTTCAATCTTTATATGGATGGGGTGGTGCGAGAGGTGAATGCAAGGGTAGTGGGTCAGGGGTTGGAGATGATTAAAGAAAATGGAGAAAAGTGGGAGGTGAGCCAGTTGTTGTTTGCTGACGACACTGCGCTTGTAGTAGGATCAGAGGAGGGATTGAGGAAGTTAGTGACAGAGTTTGAGAAGGTGTGTGAAAGAAGGAAGCTGAAGATAAATGTGGGCAAAAGTAAGATGATGAGATGTACAAGGGGAGAGAGTGACAGTAGGCTGGAAGTGAGCATTAAAGGTGAGGAACTGAAGGAATTGGATAGTTTCAGATACTTGGGTGCGAATGTGACAGGAAAGGGAGGAGTGAGTGTGGAGGTAGAATGTAGATTGAGAGAAGCGAGTAAATGCCTTGGTGGATTGAAAAGTGTAATGAGAAATCGACATCTGGGAATGGATGCTAAGAGGAGGTTATATGAAGGAGTGATTGTGCCAACAACAATGTACGGGGCAGAAACATGGGACATAAGAGAGGAAGAGAGAAGGTGTTTGAATGTGTTTGAGATGAAATGTCTCAGAAGTATGATAGGGGTTACTAGGCTAGATAGAGTGAGAAATGAGGAGGTGAGGAGGAGAACGGGGGTGGAAAGGGAGTTGGGAGATAGGGTTGATGAAAGAGTATTAGGATGGTTTGGACACATGGAAAGAATGAGTGAAGAAAGATTAGTAAAAGAAGTGTGGAAGGCGGAGGTGGAAGGAGTGAAAATGAGGGGGCGTCCTAGGATGAGATGGATGGATGGGGTGAAAAGGGCTTTACAAAAGAGAGGAATGTCTGTAGAGGAAGGACGGTGGAGGACAAAAGATAGGGGTGAATGGAGAAGGGTCGGGTATAGATGAGGCTGTGATGCATGAGGGGGAGTGGGTGGGGGATGGGGGATGGGGGGTGAGGAAGTATGTATGAAAAAAAAAATTGACGCAGCACGAAGGGATCTCTCCCCGCTATCTCCTTTCCTGCATGAGGGGACGGAGAGGGGGGATCGCCGATTTAATGAAGCGGCCTTGCTGTGGATGTACTGTGTC
Source organism: Oratosquilla oratoria (assembly GCF_046742065.1). Taxonomy (NCBI): domain Eukaryota; kingdom Metazoa; phylum Arthropoda; class Malacostraca; order Stomatopoda; family Squillidae; genus Oratosquilla; species Oratosquilla oratoria. The sequence goes on along the minus strand of NC_134794.1, from coordinate 24,959,639 downwards.
TTGCGACATTGCTTCTGACCCAGGGCAGTGGACAAGATGCAGGGATGACCCGTCATCCAGGAGGTGCCAAGATAGGAGGGAGGGAGGAGGGTGGAGGGGAGTGGAATATATGGGAAATGAAATGGGTGGGAGTGATTTCTATGCCTTTTTCTTTTTGGCTACCCCCTGTGTAAGGGGAAAAAAGCCTTTGGTATATGTATGTATGTATGTATCTGCCAATTTATCATTATTTGGTATTTACCTGTTTGTTTATTATTTACCATTAGTAAGTTTGTTTATTATTTACCATTAGTAAATTTGCGGTAGACACTAAAATAGGACGCCTAATTAGGTCAGGAGACGACGCAGAGATTCTGCCGGATGATCTTGATAAATTGTTAACATGGTCGGTGAAGTGGCAAATGAACTTCAATATCTCTAAGTGTAGCGTCTTAAACGTAGGGCTACACAACCCCGAAAATAGATACAGCTTAATTAACACGTTTTTAGAAAAATCTGAGTACGAGAGGGACTTGGGAGTTCTGGTGAGTCAGGACCTTAAAATCAGGAAGCAGTACATTAGCGCCAGAAATAAAGCTAGCAGTGCACTAAGTTTCATTGCTAGGACGGTAACGAATAGAAGTGCAGAGGTAATTATTAAACTCTATCTAGCGATAGTTAGACCCATCCTTGACAATGCGGTACAGTTTTGGTCTCCGTCCTACAGAATGGACATACATTCACTGGAATCAGTACAGAGAAGAATGACCAAAATGATACATGGAACTCAGAAATTTGCCTTACGAAGAGAGGATTAGGCACCTTAACTTACACTCTCTGGAAAGACGCAGAGTGCGGGGTGATTTAATAGAAGTGTTCAAGTGGATCAAAGGTTATGACAAGGGTAATGTAAACAAGGTCATCATAATAAAACAACAGGGCAGGACTCTCTTTGTGCTGGGACTGATGACTTCCTCCAGTGACCTTCCCCAGGGACTCAAATTGACCTTTCCCTCTTTCCTCAGTAACCTCTCCCAGGGACTCCCATTGACCTTTCCTACTTCTCACAGTGACCTCAACCAAGAACTCCCCTTGCTCTCTCCTACTTCTCCCAGTGACATCATCCAAGGAGTCCCGATGACCTATACTACATTTCCTAATAACCTCATTTGATAAGCAGTACAGGTAGGTCTGCAGACATTATTCTTCACTAGAACTTCGCCTACAGCAACCCTTCAAGATAGATAGTTATAGTTCTTCTCACCCTCTGAGAGAGGGGAAAAAATTGAGTCTTCGGTGTTTGTGTCAACAGTTTTATTGTACTGTTGCATAGATTGATTATAATCGTTGGCATTCATCAGCGCCTATGACAAAAGCCTTTCACGTGATATTGAAATCATGAATGATCATCACAGGTGAGAAATGTAGTAACACATTTGTATACCACAACTAACACCATTGCATTGGTCCCTCAAGCGGCATAGAGTTTCCCTCAGCTGAATAAAAACCTTTGGCGATCCTTTGAATATACAAAAACCCGACCGCCTTTGTTCATAAAGGATCGCCGTCGTTTAAAGGCTCATTGAGATGGTGTTAACTCTTAAGCCTTGTTGAGATGGGGCTAGTTTAGTAGCCGCAAGGGCTAGCGACTTGATAACTACTCTACTTGCACAGTGTAAACAGGAATTAGTTAACTTGCCTCCAAACGGGGACGTCACCTTGCAGATAGGACTAGCGGCTACTAAACTAACCCCGTGTCAACGAGACATTTAGCAATGTAGTTCAGTTCGAAGCTTTAAGATTCGTTTAAATAAACACCTAAGCAATATGCTGTAATACCTGCCATTTGTTTTATATTATTTGTTTATTAGTTTGTTATTATTTTTCTGTTTATCATCATCTGCTTGATTTTCATTTATTATTATTTATCTTTCAATTTATCATTATTTGCTATTTACCTGTTTGTTTAATATCTACCTATGCATTTATTAATTCTATTTAATATTTATGTTATTATAACTTTTATGCATTAATTTATTTACTTATTTATCATTATCATATTTTTTTCGCATCCGACCTAGTTATGGAGCTAAAGGTCTCCTTTTAGCATGCTCCTCCTTTGTAATCCTTTGTAATTCAGCTAAATGGAATCATCAGGTGACAGTCGTTAAGTCTACATCATATGGCAAAATGATGGGTACACAGAGTAGTATTGAGGTAAGGAGCGTAACAGAAAAGCTGCCACCTTCCATGGACCGAACACGAGACTCCCAATTGCCGGTGGGTGAGCTTACCGATTAATTACACTACGGTCGCCTCCAGTGATTAATCGCAAATATCACTCATAACGTTCCCTCTACCTCACTTTCCACCAAACACCCCAACCCCTACTCCCGCCGCCAGTGTCAAGTCTGGGTGTGTGTACCTCTATGGGATCCAACTCACTGCACCACCTTACATATCGAGGGTACTTGAAGAATCCTCCAGTATATTAGTGACGAATATGATTAGTAAAATAAAGGGGTAATAGAAGCAGAAAACACCGCCTTTGCACAAGGGTGGCAACAAGATAAAATTTGATGTGTTATATTTCCATGGACCGCTCGTACGTAGATAGTTGTCAATTAATACTGATGATGCTATGCACACATCATATCATACCTATGAAATATCCATAGGTAATGGGAAATTGAGACTCTACAATGTTTACTCTGCTCCAGGAAAAATCAATCGCTCCGTCCTCCCCCCACACACGTCTCACAGTGTGATCTACATGGGGGACTTTAACGCCCTGCACTCTGCCCTAGGAGGTTCTGTTAAGCAAGATGAATCGCCTCACGGCAGCCAGAGCAGGATACACAAAATATATCCACATTTATTGTAGACTTGTTAATCAAGAACTTAGGGGTGGAGGGTACCAAAACTGAATAAAAGTCCCTGGCTTCAGCCTTTTTTTTGTAAGTAAATTCGTCTACTGTGGTTCAGTAATGCAGCATTGTAGTCTATGAATGATTCACCATGGTCTTGCCCAGTGTCAACGGAAATTTGTGCTACAACGCCCCCAGAGCTCAATGCCCTCCAGCACCAGCAACAAACCAAGCCCATAGGATCACGGACCAGAAGTCAAACCAGAGCTTCCACCTCTCTCTTTGTTCTGTGACTGATGACTTCTCCCAGTGACCTTCCCCAGGGACTCAAATTGACCTTTCCCTCTATCCTCAGTAACCTTTCCCAGGGACTCCCATTGACCTTTCCTACTTCTCACAGTGACCTCAACCAAGAACTCCCCTTGCTCTCTCCTACTTCTCCCAGTGACATCATCCAAGGAGTCCCGATGACCTATCCTAATCTCCTAATAACCTCACTTCATAAGCAGTACAAGTCTTTCTGCAGACATTATTCTTCACTAGAACTTAGCCTACAGCAACCCTTCAAGATATATAGTTATAGTTCTTCTCACCCTCTGAGAGAGGGGAAAAACTTGAGTTTTCGGTGTTTGTGTCAACAGTTGTACTGTTACATAGATTTATTATAATCGTTGGCATTCATCAGCGCCTATGACAAGACCCTTTTCACGTGATATTGAAATCATGAATGATCATCACAGGTGAGAAATGTAGTAACACATTTGTATACCACAACTAACACCACAGTCGGATGAAAGAAAGAGTTACATACATATACCAAAGGCTTTTCTCCCTACACAGGGGGTAGCCAAAAAGAAAAAAGGCATAGAAACCATTCCCACCCATTCCATCCCCTTCATATGCCACTTTCCTCCACCCTCCCTCTCATCCTGGCACTTCCTGGATGACGGGTCATCCCTATATCCTGTCCACTGCCCTGGGCCAGAAGTAGAGTCGCAAGACAGAAAGAAAGAGTTAAGTAAGCGAAACTATATATGTCACGGTGAGGGGTTAGCAAGCGGCTCAAACACCAACAGAGGGATTTGGATGATGGAGAACATAAGCACAGGGGAAGGCTCGGAACCCTAAACACTTAACGTTTCTTTCTCCATCATCCAAATCACACACACACACACGCACACACACACACACACACACACACACATATATATATATATATATACAGTATATATATATATATATATATATATATATATATACAGTATATATATATATATATATTTTTTTTTTTTTTTTTTTTGTGCCACCGCTAGGCAAGCGTATTCAGGCGAGGAAACCTTCCGGCAGTCAAAGTGTCAACCCTTTGGGAAATAAGGTGTTTTCTATTAAATGAATAAATTGTCTTGGAAGGAGCAAAATGAGAAAGAAAACAGTTATCACGAATAAGTATTCGATATGTGTTTCCACCATTCAGAGAAGTCATTTATTTATTTGTTTATCTATTTATTCATCTCCTTATCTATTCATATTTATTTATCTTAATATATGGGTGCTTATTGAAAGGGCTTTGAGCGGGTGCTTGAAAAGACTCCCGTCATGTTATGCATGAGACTATAGGAGTGGCACCATCATGGAAGGCGCTACACTAAAGGTTTCTCATAAGACACTGTCTCTTGTTGCTTGTCCACTGATATAAGCAACAGGGATATGTTTATCTTGGACAAGAGGAAGAAGAAGAAGATACAGCGAAGACATATCCAAGCACTATGAACCTGGAGCTGACTTCACCGTGATCTCTCTCTGAACTCATTATTTCCGTGTTAAAGAGTCGAATCATAATGATGACTCTCTCTCTTTCTCTCTCTTTCTCCCTCTCTCTCCCTCCCTCCCTCTCTCTCTCTCTCTCTCTCTCTCTCTCTCTCTCTCTCTCTCTCTCTCTTTGCATCTGCATAATTGGGATTTTTTAGGAGAACCTAAGTTTTTACATATATATACAAGCTTATATTAAGGTGTGTATTCGTATGCGCAATATGAACTACAGTCAATACAGGTGTTTACTTTAAGGTGTGATGTGACTTTCATTCATGACAAGGAATTGGGACATTCTAAAGCAAAGACTCTCTTGGGGAAGGATGACGAAGCTGAACGAGTTCGAAGTGCAGGAGCTATTGGGCAAAGGAGGCATCGGCTCTGTCTACCGAGCCAAGCGGATCATCGATGGCCAGGAGGTCGCCCTGAAGAAAGTGCCCTTGGCGCGGATGAAATCATATAGACGTCGCAACGGGAAGAGAATCCCGAAGGAAGCTGCGCTTCTGAAGAAGGTGCAGAAGGTGCCCGGCGTCATCAAACTGTATGATTATTTTATCGCCAATGATAATTTTTATATGGTAATGGAACTTATTCCGTCGGCCATGTCGTTGTACGATTATATAGAAAACGACAACGACCTATCGAATGTAGAAGTCCGAAGACTCTTCAAAAACATTGTTACAACTATAAAAGGATGTTTTGAAGCTGGGGTCTCCCATAAAGATATCAAGCCAGAAAATATACTGCTCTTCAGGGACAAGAGTTCAAACCAGCTTGATATCAAAGTAATCGACTTTGGTTGCGGAGAGCGCATTACGAGTTACAAAGGAACGGACACAGGCGGAACTCGAATTTACTAGCCTCCAGAATACATCAAAGGAGGCGAGTTCCTGCACATGCCCGCAACAGTCTGGAGCCTGGGCACTCTTCTTTACTACATGGTGTGCCGCCGTGATCCTTTCTACACGGACGCCTCCATATGTAGGGCCAGTCCGTCATTCCCGAAGAACGTTCCGAACGTCTGCCGGGACCTAATAATGCGATGCTTCGCAAAAGACCCTTGGGGCCGCCCATCACTCGACGGAATACTGTCCCATCAGTGGTTGGAGAATGAATCATCTTGCCTCTCCTTCGAAAAGGACGGAAAGACGGATTTCACTACCGAAGCGGAGCTCGAAACCGCTAACGTCGCCCGGAGAAATCCTAAAAGGAAAAAACGCCCGACGAAGCCCCAAAACGTCTCTTTATCCATAAAGAAGAAAGGAAGGAAAAGAGACCATTCTGAAGAAGATGACACGCTTCGTGGGAGAAAGAGGCGATAAAAATGATAATCCGCCCACTACAGTAATGGGACGACGGCTTGAGAGTCTTTGGACTTATTGACTTGTGCCACAACGGCCATTGGAAAAAATGCATGTTGTTAAGAAAAAGAAGATCCCTAAGGAAGAGGTTAAGTCGGTGCCAAGTAATTGGAAAAAGTCTAAATCTGTTAAGAGAAAAGCAGAGAAAAGGGAAAGCTGCAATATGTGACAAGATTTAAGAACTTTACAAAGATAAAAAGTGCCAAGTTCAGAAATGGAGAACACATCATGCCCTTTAGAATTCTGTGGAAACTAATAACTGTCTGGTTCAACCGAATCAAAGCAAGACATCGTGAGAAAATGGGATTTCCAAGAAGTTTGATAAAGGGCATTGGTCCCTCAAGCGGCAGAGGGTTTCCCTCAGCTGAATAAAAACATTTGGCGATGCTTTGAAGATACAAAAACCCAACCACCTTTGTTCATAAAGGATGGCCGTCGTTTGAAGGCTCATTGAGATGGTGTTAATCCTTAAGTCTTGTTGAGATGGGGCTAGTTTAGTAGCCGCAAGGGCTAGCGACTTGAAAACTACTCTACATGCACAGTGTGAACGGAAAGTTAGTTAACTTCCCTCCAATTTATTCTAGTGACAGCACTTATTTGACGGGGACGTCACCTTGCAGCTAGGACTAGCGGCTACTAAACTAATCCCGTGTCAACAAGACTTTAAGCATTGTAGTTCAGTTCGAAGCTTTAAGATTCGTTTGAATAAACACCTAAGCAAGATCCTGTAATGCCTGCCATTTGTTTCATATAATATATTTGTTTATTTGTTTGTTATTATTTGTCTGTTTGTTTATTATCATTTGCTTGATTTTCATTTATTATTATTTATCTGTCAATTTATCATTATTTGCTATTTACCCGTTCGTTTATTATGTATCTATGCATTTATTCATCTTATTTGATATTTATGTTATTATAACTTTTATGCATTCATTTATTTATTTATTTATCATCAATATATTTTTTTTGCATCCGACCTAGTTATGGACCAAACGGTCTCCTGTCGGCATGCTCCTCCTTTGTAATCCTTTGTAATTCAGCTAAATGGAATCATCAGGTGACAGTCGTTAAGTCTACATCAGTCTCTGACTCGTGCCGTTCACACCCTCCGCTCAGCGCTCCCTACGAGAAAGTAATACAACATGGCACATACCACAAACAGCAACAGCTCCAAGAAACTTGAAGATATGGTGGAGAGTCTCGTGAAAGCAAGAGAAGAGGACAGACAGTTCCTTTTGCAAGCAAGGAAAGAAGACCAGCAGTTTCTAAGCGAGCTAAAAGCGATAGTCATACAATTAAGGCTGGAGATACAAGATCTCAAATCGACTGTAGTTAATCTCCAAGCTAGAGTGAAAGACCTGGAGACACGAGGAGAGAAGATATCATCATCAGTGGTTTAAAGATTGTGAAAACGTATTCGGAAGCCGTGAAAGGTGATTCCGACTATAGTGTGGATAACAGTGGACGGAACATTGTAGAAAATCAAGTGATCCATTCTCTAAGTAACAAGGAAATACAGATCAGAAACACAGAGATATCAGCTTGCCATACACTGGGAAAAAGAAAACAGGACGGTACCCAAAATGTAATCGTGAGATTCGTATCAAGAAAGTCGAAGGTGAACGTGCTGAAAAACGCCAAGAAACTGAAGGGGACGGGCATCTACGTGAATGAGCACCTGACGAAACGAACCGGAGAGATTGCAAAAACAGCACGCGACATGAGGAAACAAGGGAAGATCATCTCGATATGGACAAGAGACTGCAAGGTGTATATCAAGTGCAGGGATGAAAAAGTACGTCAGGTAAGTAATCTTGGACAATTAGTTGAATTTCAATACTTCACATTCCCTAATCTCCTGACACAAACATAACCATGAACACTACAACTAACACAAAAACAAAAACAAACATAACAAAAAACTGTTCTTCATGCCATACCCTTGTCCCTACCAATCACCTCAAATGTACATTGTGCAAACATTTGCAGCATTTCATGTGTGTAAATATACCCGTAAATACTGCCAAAAATAACCACAATATTTTCAGAAACTGGTCCTGCACAGACTGCTCAAAAACATTTCCCTATCATGCCATCTCAAACACAGAAATTGATTTTTTGTTTTCCGCGCCAAATCTCGCATCAAAAAACCCAGATGTATATACCGTAATTAAGAAGTATAAAGAAATAGACAAAAAATATCAGAAAAGGAGTTTTCCATATCCAATCACAATACCCAAAATGACCCCGAATTAAATTTCTATTCAAAACTAACAAAAGACAGCGATTACTATAGTGATACACAATATGACACAGTATTTCGTGATATTGATGGATTCACACTAATTCACATTAATGCAAGGAGCCTAAACGCTAATTATCAGAAAATTGACTGTTATCTCAAGTTACTTAACGTTACTTGAAGTTATAGTGATAAGCGAAACATGGATTGACCCAGGATGTCTAGTAAACTTCCTACAAGATTATACTCCCTACAGTGTTAATAGACAGATCCAAAAAGGCGGCGGAGTCTCTATCTTCATAAAAAAATCAATTTCATGCAAACTAATAAATCAATCCACTAATTCGCATGAAAATCTATATGATTGCGTAGCCGTTGAGATTTTCTGTAAAAAAAATACCGTCATAACAAGTATCTATAGAAAGCCAGGCACGAACATCAATGAGTTCACAAATATGCTTGAAGAAATCATAACTCCATTTAGAAATAAAAACCTATATCTCTGTGGAGACTTCAACATAGATTTACTTAAGTATGAGACTTACGAACAAACAAGACACTTTAAAGATATGATTTTGTCTTTAGATATATATCCTTTGATAAATAAACCAACCCGAATAACAAATACAAGTGAAACAATAATAGATAACATTTTCAACAATATTGTAAATTCCGAGATTCACGGTGGTATCTTAATAAGTGACATAAGTGACCATCTACCGGTATTCACTATCAATCCAAAAGAAATGCATTGCATAACAAAACCCAGAACGCACTAAAACGTAAAATAGACGAAAAAAGTATTGCAAAATTAAATCAATGCTTAAAAGAAGAAAATTGGGATCAGGTTTACGAGTCAGAAAGTGCCAATCTATCATATAACGAACTTGTAAGCATTATCATGAGTAATGTAAACAAATGCTGCCCAGAGAGAGAAGTAGAAATAAAACCATATAACGTAAACTCAAAACCATGGTTTACAAACGGTCTTAAGAACGCGTGTCGAAAGAAAAACCAACTTTACAAGAAATCTATTAAAAGCAAGTCCTTGACAGACGAAAACAAATTCGAAGCGTATAAAAACAAACTTACAAAAATCTTACGCAACTGTGAAAAAAATACTATGACACACTGCTTGAAAATTATAATTGTAATATAAAAAAGACATGGGAAGTAATGAACAACTTAACTAGGCCCAAAAATAATAACAACGATGAATTCATAGACATTATCAAAAACGGAAAAACTAAAAAAGAAGTAGCAAACGAATTTAATGAATTTTTCTCCCATGTAGGACCTAACTTCGCGAAACAAATAAAGACAGCACATCAAACTTATGAGACCTTTTTGAAACACCGAATAAATAACACTATGTTTTTAAAACCCATCACGGAAAACGAACTTATGAACACAGTAAAATCGATGCAGAACAAGAAATCACTCGATTGCACAGGAATCAATATGAACCTCGTAAAACAGATTATGCCTATCATCAAAAATCATTTTATGACAATATGCAATCAATCATTTGAACAAGGAATATTTCCAGATGCAATGAAAATAGCGAATGTAATACCGATATTCAAACCAGCCGACAAATCAAGTTATAATAACTATAGACCAATTTCACTATTACCACATTTTTCCAAAATTCTTGAAGTTATTCACAATTCGCCTTGACTCATTTATAAAAAAATGACGTCATTCACCATAGTCAATATAGATTTCAACGAAATCTTTCAACGTCAACAGCAGTAATGGAATTAATTGAAGAGATAACTAACAATATAGAACAAAAGAAAAAGACAACCGGCATATCTATTGATCTAAAAAAGGCATTTGACACAGTAAATCATGAAATCCTAATTCGAAAGGCCGAATAGTATGGGCTAAGAGGTAAGGTTAAAAAGTTATATATATATAAAAAAAAAAAAAAAAAAACAGGAAACAATATGTAGCAATTGAGGAAGAAAGATCACATATTCTACCAGTTACATGCGGAGTACCTCAAGGTTCAGTTCTAGGACCCAAGCTATTCTTATTATACATTAATGACATTACAAATGTATCCAACCTTATGAAATTTATACTGTTCGCCGACGATACCACCATTCTATGCTCTGATATAAATTCCGACAAACTGATCAAGACAATTAATGAAGGATTATGTCAGCTATCTAACTGGTTTTCAGCCAATAAACTATCCTTAAATGTATCAAAAACTAACTACCTGTTTTTTCTACAAAAATAATGAAAGCACTAAGCCAATAAAAGTAAACAACAAAATTATTGAAAAAGCGTCCGTCAGTAAATTCCTAGGCGTGTATTTAGACGATCAACTTAATTGGAAACATCATATAAATCACGTGATAAATAAGATGTCCAAAACTTTAGGAATAATGCATAAAATGAGAAATATCCTCAATGAAAATACGCTACGTACCATTTACTGTAGTCTACTACTGTAGTCTACTACTGTTCAGAAATTTAGGATAATACTTATGAAACTAATTTCTAACGCATAATTACCTCACAAAAAAAAAAAAAAACACTGCGTATAGTATGCAATGTAGGTCGTCTAGAACATACAAATAATCTATTTAAAAAACTAAGTCTACTGAAATTCATGGACTTAATAAAGTACAAAACCGCCATTGTTATGCACCAAATCTACAATAAACAAATGAATCAAAACATATTGAAATTTTACTCACCTTACGAAACAAGCTATGCGACCAGGCATACAAATGATTTCTTTGAAACTCAATACAGAACAACCAAAAAAGGCCAATGCTTATCTATTATAGGTCTTAACACATGGAATAAACTTGAAAAGGAATTACCTAAGACAAAATGTTTATCAACATTCAAACGATATTTAAAAAAGTCATTAATCTATAAGTATTAGTATATTGAACATTTCAGGTCCATTCCATGATTGTATTCATGGAGAAACTGTCATGTACCACCTAAGTCTGCCGCTCTTTTTTTTTTTTTTTTTTCTTGTTCCTGCAGGTAACGGTGACCCGGATCCGCGCAGTAAGCAATTATCGTCCCGTCAACAATCGACCTGACCTCTCACTTCTCACCTGACCCCCACAAGATGCGATGCTCACATGTGACCCCGATTCCTACGTGAGGTCGGAGTTTACAAAGGATTACAAAGGCGGAGCATGCCGACAGGAGACCTTTTGATCCATATCTAGGTCGGATGCAAAAAAAAAAATAATAAAAAAAAATAAAAAAATCATATTAATAATAAATCAAAACTATAATAATGTAAAAATAACAAATAAAATACATAAATAAATGCATAGGTATAGTTGAATAACAAACAAAAAGGTAAATAGTAAATGATTATAAACTGACATATAACTAATAATAAATGAAAATCAGACAGACAAATTATAACAAAACAAAAACAAATAATATAACATAAATTATAATCATTACAGCATCTTACTTAGGTATTTATCTAAATGATTCTTAAAGCTTCGAACTGAACTACATTGCACTACCTGTGCAGGAAGTTTATTCCATTCATTAACTACACGGTTGGCAAAGTTGTTTCTACCTACTTCCAAATTGAATCTATTTCCGGACAGTTTGAGACCATTGTTTCTTGTCTGATTCTCATTCAATGTGAAAATTTGGTCACTTTTGATGTTGTCAATTCCCTTTAGAATTTTAAAGACCTGTATCAAGTCACCTCTGAGTCTACGCTTTTTTAGGGAAAACAGATTCATGTGCTTAAGTCGATTTTCGTATGATTTATTTTTGATATTTGGAATCAGTTTTGTGGCTCGCCGTTGTACTTTTTCCAGTCTGTCAATGTCTTTAATGAGATTCGGTGACCATACGGAAACAGCATATTCCAAATGTGGACGAACTAACGATTTATATAGCTTGTTAATGAGTGATGGACTTTTGAAATCAAAAGATCGCGCAATCAATCCCAGAATCTTATTTGCTTTCTCAGAGGCTGAAATACACTGCTTGGATGATTTGAGGTCGTTACTGATAATCACGCCGAGATCTTTTTCACTATCCACTTTTGTTAACGAATTTCCAAATAACTTGTAATCGTACTTACTTTTATTTTTACCTATGTGCATTACCTTGCATTTACTTGTGTTAAATTTCATTAGCCACTTTTCAGACCATTGCTGTAATTGATCTAAATCTTCTTGAATATCTAATTGGTTTGAGTGATCATTTGCCACTCCGCACAGTTTTGTATCATCAACAAATTTGGAAACAGTAGATTTTAGTCCATGGTCTATATCATTTATATATACTATGAATAGAAGTGGCCCAAGAACGGAACCCTGAGGAACTCCACTTGCAACACTTTTCCATCTAGAAGTTTTTCCATTTAAAACAACTCTCTGTTTTCGACCATTCAACCAATTACTAGTCCAACCTAATAGGCTACCACTTATTCCATGCAAAGCTAGTTTAGTAAGTAGTCTTTCGTGTGGGACGGTATCAAAAGCTTTTGCAAAGTCTAGATATATTAAATCTATATTGTTTCTTTTGTCATAATTCGAGATAACTGTGTTGTAGAATTCGAGTAAGTTAGTCACGCAAGAACGTTTCCGTCTGAAACCATGCTGGCTATCATTTATCAAACGGTTACTTTCTAAATGATGTTCGATAGCATCTCTGATGATAGTTTCCATTATTTTTCCTACGATTGAAGTCAAACGTATAGGCCTATACTTATTTGGTTTCTTTTTGTCACCTTTTTTGAATATGGGAGTAACGTTAGCTAGCTTCCATTCTCTTGGGACATCTCCGGATATGATGGATTTCTTGAAAATAATTTCTAATGGAACAACAATCTCATTTTTCATTTCCTTTAAGATTCTTGGATGCCAACCGTCAGGCCCTGGTGTTTTATTAACTTTGAGTTTGTCTATACACCTTTTAATTTTTTTTTTTGTTATATTTACCGTAGTGAGTAAGTTTACCCCAGACTTTTCACAGGTTTCAGTTTGGAATTCACTTTGAGGTGTTTCGTTTACGAATACCGAGCTAAAATAATTGTTTAAGATATTACACATTCCTTCATTTGAATATTCAAGTTGACCGTCAGCAGATAATAGTGGACCAATGTGATTCCTAACAACCTTTTTATCTCTAATGTAACTATAGAATTCTTTGGGATTCTCTTTGGATTTATCAGCGATGTTCATTTCGTATTGTCGTTTTCTTTTTCGTATTGTCTTTTTTAAATCTCTCTGTATTGATACATAACTTTCATAGTCATTAGATGCACCCGAGCACTTATATTTCTTATAAGCCTGTCTCTTTTTAGCAATACTTTTTTCAGTTTCTTTGTCGAGCCACTTTGGGCGAGCCTGATTTGGGGGACGTCTGTCCTTAAAAGGAATGTAAGTTTGAATCATCTTAGTGAGCGTATTTTGAAATATTTCCCACATCTGATCTACAGGCCTTTCGTTTAATTTTGCCTCCCAATCTGTAAGCTGAAGCTCCTGACGTAGTTCTATGAACTGAGCTTTACTGAAATCGGGTATTTTAGAAGCACAAGTATCTATTCTAAAATTGTTTAGGAGTTTGAATCTGACTAAATTGTGATCGCTATTTGCAACAGATTCACCGACTTCTACATCAGTTACCATGCTTTCGCGGCTAGTGATCAATAAATCGAGCAAGTTTCCATATCTTGTGGGCTCTTTTACATGCTGAATTAAGTAATTTTCACCAAGAAAATCAATCAAGCGACTACCTATATGGCCATGTTCAAGGGTCATCCAATCAATGTCAGTAAAATTGAAATCACCCATTATCAATAAATCCCGGTTGCAGAAACTAGACAGTTCTTGAAATAACAGTTTGTCGTCTGCTAATGATAATGTCTTTGGCCTATATATTACACCTATATTCATTTTTTGTCCATTTGTTAGGGTTAACTCAACCCACAAACTGTCATATGAATCCTGTT
>NC_134794.1:24930410-24940410 GCF_046742065.1 Oratosquilla oratoria | reverse complement strand
GGTTGAACGCGATATTTCGTGTAGATGTATGTAATTCGAGCATACAAATATAAGAAAATCGTACTCAACTTATATCTCTCTTGATAGCGCATTGGTTTAAGTCACTGTAACTTTGTTACGGGTTAGCTGGGTTCGAATCCTCGGCTCGTCCACGTTTCAATTTCCAACAAAATGTCTCCATCGAGCGATTCTTCAGTCTCGATTGCGATGGCATGGAATTAAAAGTTGTTTGTGGTTGAATAAAAATATCAATTGATCGCTGGGAACCATTCAGTGTAGATGTATATGTATATATATATATATATATATATATATATATATATATATATGTACAAAACAAATCTCTAAGCACGTGACAACAAGACTTGCAGAAACCACTTGGAAAATAAAAAAAATTAATACCAAACGTTTTCGTCTATTCAAGATGATGTCTTCAATAGACGAAAACGTTCGGTATTCATTTATTTTATTTTCCAATTGGTTTCTGCAAATATATACATATATATATATATATATATATATATATATATACATATGTGTATATAAATATATTTACATATATATATAGATATATATACATATATCTAAATATATATATATATATATATATATATATATACATATGTGTATATACATATATATATATATATATATATATACATATATATATGTAATTATATATATATATTGTATATACATGTGTGTATATACATATATATATATATATACATATATATACATACATATATGTATATATATATATATATATATAAACGTGTGTGTGTGTGATGTGTGTGTGTGTGTGTGTGTGTGTGTGTGTGTGTGTGTGTGTGTGTGTGTGTGTGTGTTTTGCCCCCGTTAGGCAAGCTTATTCAGACGAAGAAACCTTCCGGCAGTCAAAGTGTCAACCCTTTGTGAAGTAAGGTGTTTCCTCTTAAATGAATAAATTGTCTTGGAAGGAGCAAAATGAGAAAGAAAACGGTAATCACGAATACGTATTCAATATCTGTTTACATCATTCAGAGAAGTTGTTTATTTATTTGTTTATCTATTCATTCATCTATTCATCTATTCCTATTCATTTATCTTGATATATGGGTGCTTATTAAAAGGACTTTGAGCGGGTGCTTGAAAAGACTCCCGTCATGTTAAGCCTGAGACTATAGGAGTGGCACCATCATGGAAGGCGCTACACCAAAGGTTTCTCATAAAACACTGTCTCTTGTTGCTTGTCCACTGATATCATAAACGGGGATATGTTTATCTTGGACAAGAAGAACAAGAACAAAAACAAGTTACAGCGAAGACATATCCGAGCTGACTTCGCCGTGATCTCTCTGAACTCATTATTTCCGTGTTAAAGACTCGAACCATAGGCAACAAATGATGACTCTCTCCCTCTCTCTCTCTCTCTCTCTCTCTCTCTCTCTCTCTCTCTCTCTCTCTCTCTCTCTCTCTCTCTCTCTCTCTCTCTCTCTCTCTCTCTCTCTCTCTCTTTGCATCTGCATAATTGGGAATTTTTTAAAGAGAAAATAAGGTTTTACATGTAGATACAAGCTTATATTAAAGTGTGTATTCGTATGCGCAATATGAACTACAGTCAGTACAGGTGTTTACTTTAATGAGAACAAGAACAAGATACAGCGAAGACATATCCGAGCACTATGAACCTGGAGCTGACTTCGCCGTCATCTCTCTCTGAACTCATTATTTCCGTGTTAAAGAGTCGAATCATAACCAGCGAATGATGACTCTCTCTTTCTCTCTCCCTCTCTCTTTGCATCTGCATAATTGGGAATTTTTAAAAGATAACATAAGTTTTTACATGTAGATACAAGCTTATATCAAGGTGTGTATTCGTATGCGCAATACGAACTAGTCAGTACAGGTGTTTACTTTAATGTGTGATGTGACTTTCATTCATGACAAGGAATTGGGACATTCTCAAACAAAGACTCTTGGGAAAGGATGACGAAGCTGAACGAGTTCGAAGTGCAGGAGCTATTGGGCAAAGGAGGCATCGGCTCTGTCTACCGAGCCAAGCGGATCATCGATGGCCAGGAGGTCGCCCTGAAGAAAGTGCCCTTGGCGCGGATGAAATCATATAGACGTCGCAACGGGAAGAAAATCCCGAAGGAAGCTGCGCTTCTGAAGAAGGTGCAGAAGGTGCCCGGCGTCATCAAGCTGTATGATTATTTTATCGCCAATGATAATTTTTATATGGTAATGGAACTTATTCCGTCGTCCATGTCGTTGTACGATTATATAGAAAACGACAACGACCTATCGAATGTAGAAGTCCGAAGACTCTTCAAAAACATTGTTACAACTATAAAAGGATGTTTTGAAGCCGCGGTCTCCCATAAAGATATCAAGCCAGAAAATATACTGCTCTTCAGGGACAAGAGTTCAGGCCAGCTTGATATCAAGGTAATCGACTTTGGTTGCGGAGAGCGCATTACGAGTTACAAAGGAACGGACACAGGCGGAACTCGAATTTACTAGCCTCCAGAATACATCAAAGGAGGCGAGTTCCTGCACATGCCCGCAACAGTCTGGAGCCTGGGCACTCTTCTTTACTACATGGTGTGCCGCCGTGATCCTTTCTACACAGACGCCTCCATATGTAGGGCCAGTCCGTCATTCCCGAAGAACGTTCCGAACGTCTGCCGGGACCTAATAATGCGATGCTTCGCAAAAGACCCTTGGGGCCGCCCATCACTCGACGGAATACTGTCCCATCAGTGGTTGGAGAATGAATCATCTTGCCTCTCCTTCGAAAAGGACGGAAAGACGGATTTCACTACCGAAGTGGAGCTCGAAACCGCTAACGTCGCCCGGAGAAATCCTAAAAGGAAAAAACGCCCGACGAAACCAGAAAACGTCTCTCTGACGACAAAGAAGAAAGGAAGGAAAAGAGACCATTCTGAAGAGGATGACATGCCTCGTGGGAGAAAGAGGCGATAAAAATGATAATGCGCCCACTACAGTAATGAGACGACGGCTTGAGAGTCTTTGGACTTATTGACTTGTGCCACAACGGCCATTGGAAAAAAAAGTATGTTGTTAAGAAAAAGAAGATCCCTAAGGAATAAGTTAAGTCGGTGCCAAGTCATTGGGAAAAAGTCTAAATCTGTTAAGAGAAAAGCAGAGAAAGGGGGAAAGCTGCAACATGTGACAAGATACAAGAACTTTCCAAAGGTAAAAAGTGCCAAGTTCAGAACTGGAGAACACATCATGCCCTTTAGAATTCTGTGGAAACTGACAACTGTCTGGTTCAGCCCAACCAAAGCAAGACATCGTGAGAAAATGGGATTTCCAAGAAGTTTGAAATAAAGGGCATTAGTCCCTCAAACGGCAGAGGGTTTCCCTCAGCTGAATAAAAACGTTTGGCGATGCTTTCAATATACAAAAACCCGACCACCTCTGTTCATAAAGGATCGCCGTCGTTTAAAGGCTCATTGAGATGGTGTTAACCCTTAAGCCTTGTTAAGATGGGGCTACTTTAGTAGCCGCAAGGGCTAGCGACTTGAAAACTACTCCTCTACATGCACAGTGTAAACGGAAAGTTAGTTAACTTGCCTCAAAACTATCCTAGTGACAGCATTTACTTGATGGGGACGTCACCTTGCAGCTAGGACTAGCGGCTACTAAATTAATCCCGTCTCAACGAGACTTTAAACAATGTAGTTCAATTCGATTAAATAAACACCTAAGCAAGATACTGTAATGCCTGCCATTTGTTTTATATTATCTGTTTATTCATTTGTTATTATTTGTCTGTTTATTATCATTTGCTTGATTTTCATTATTTATAATTTATCTGTCTGGGGTATTGGCTGCTCCCCGTCTGGGGTATTGGCTGCATGTTATTGTGAAAAAGTAGCATGCAGTTGATACTTTAGTGTCTATATGGGGTGCCCCTATGGACCAGAGCCACACATCATTTTGCTTGTGATAGAGGAAAACTGTACATAGAAAAATTATGACACTTTTATACTACGACTGTCCCCCCGTTATGCTGTCCCCCAACCCCTTGTTACTGTCCTGTACCATTTCTCTGAATATTCATTTCTTTTTTTCGCCTACCTACCCTGTGGTGGGGGAAAAGAATACTGCCACCAAGTACAGTATTTCCACTTGAGTCGTAGAAGGCGACAAAAAAAGGGACGGGGGATGGGATTAGGAGTCCTACTACCTGTAGCCCCGAAAGGGGGCATTCCTAAGAAAGAAAGTAAAGGCATAAGAGGGTCTGGGAGCTTTCCAACCAGTACCTTAAGGTTTGGGTCTTTTAATGTGCGTGGATGTGGTACAAATGAGAGTAAAAGGGAAGAGATAAGTAGTATTTTGGTGAGAAGAAAGATGGATGTACTGGCTTTGAGTGAAACTAAAACTGAAAGGAAAGGGCAACTGTGACTTTGGGAGTGTAGCTGGGAGGTACTCAGGAGTGAAGAGGGGACGAGGGAGAGAAGGAATGGCTATACAAGTAAGTAGATGACTAGTCGGTTGATTGGCGTCCCATTTTGGACGAATCTGCGAGCTGTATGTATCCCTGGATATTCCTTGGCATGAGAGGCATCGATGCTGACAGGGTATCGAGTGAGGAGGTATGTAGGGAATTTCCGTGGTCTTTCCGTGGAGTCCTGGATGACTAGGCGTAAAGATAATATTTCCCCAATCGTGATACTTTTAATGATGTTTTGTCGTTGTCTTGAAACATAGACGAAACGAGATGTAATAGCTGACATCTTCACCTCAGCCACCTCTCGATCTAGATGGAAATATTTGGCAAGGTTGGAGAGCCACCGAAGTTGTCAGGGAAGGATAATTTGACATATTTCTCTCTGGGAGAAAAGGCAGAAGCCTGTGACGGCGAAGTATAGGACGAGGTTAGGGGGGTAGGGGTGGGAGATGGTGTGGTATCATAAGTTTGTGGCTCTGTCACTGGATTTTTCTTCGATGATTTAGCAGCAGCAGGAGAAGGTGGTGGGCTGCTATTATTAGAGACTTCATTTAGAGTACGTTTGGTGGGGGTAAATGGCTGTGGTGCAGAATTGCCAGATATAGGAGAATTTCCTTGAGCGTGATGATTGTAAATCGTAAGCGGGGGTCATATGTTATGGGTTTTCATCGTCACTCATAGCGAGATCGGCTTCAACGATGGCAATAGCCTGTGGCCCTGAGTAGTCCATGATTACCACATGTTAAGATTATTCACAGGAGTTCAGGATTTATGAGGCAGTATGCGGGGAGAGCGATTCATCCATGTCGTCACAAACCTCTTACTGCGCATGCGCAGACTTGGCCGCCCCTGACCAGGAAGGTCGGAGGGATAATGTTTTCACAGTTATAGACTAAATTAGTTAATGTTCACACACCGTGATGACAAAAAATGGTAGAGGTGGTCTTATAATATCTCACAGCGCACAACGAAGGGTTGGAACACAATAACACTGCCGGAATTCTAACAAAGAGCACGGAGCTCAAAACTGTAGGACCGGTCACACGCCATATTTGTTTTCCTTCCGAGAGAGAGAGAGAGAGAGAGAGAGAGAGAGAGAGAGAGAGAGAGAGAGAGAGAGAGAGATTTGTTTTAATAGATTTATTACGCCCGTGGGCGGCAAACAATAGTACATCTATCACAGCATTGTGTTAGAGGACATGTCATATATTATATACATTCTTTAAATGGAGACATAATACAATAATCATTCAGGATTCCCCGAAATGGTGATGGCGGGATAGTGGTACTATGTAAGTGTTTACATATAATCATCATGCCCCGTCTCCGGGGAATATTGTCTGTCACTATGGGTCACTGGAGACAATAATACCAAGGGTGTTCGTATTACGACGGTTACGCAGCCCGTACGGTGATCACCGTGGCATATCATCCGGCTAGGAGCCCCGTCACACAAGTCGACTCCCAAGTCCGAGCCGAGCACTGACATATATTGTGCCTTCGTACTGGTCTTGCGTCGGCGTTACTTGTGGCGGTTGGGTAGGAGGTGGTCGTATGGGGCGCGTGACGTCCATGACGTAGGTATAGGCTGCCTTGGAAAGATGGTCCACCGATTAATAAATTCATTGCTTCTGAGGGCGACAAACAATAGTATATTAGTCATATTGTTATGGAAAGAGATACAAAAGGAGGTATGATTGGATTTAACAATCAAAATCCCCCAAAATGGGGGTGGCGAGCTAGGAGTGTATCTAAGTTGTCGTCACTAAGTAAATGTTTACATACAGTTATCACGTCTTGTCTCTGTGGAATACTGTCTGTCACAATGGGGCATTGGAGACAGTAGTGTTCAAGAGTGTTGGCGTTAGGGCGGTTACACAGCCTGCATGATGAGTAATGTGGCATATCTTCCGCCTGGGATATTTGCCACACAGGTCGATATCCGAGTCTGAGCCGAGCACTGACAACATTGTGTCTCCGTACCATGGGTCCGCGTCGGCGATACTTGTGGCGGCTGGGTAGGAAGTGGTCGTGGTGTTGAATGGAGACACTGGTGGCTCGTTCCGCATCTCTTCGGCGTGTTGTTATGGTGTGAGTGGCTGCGTGTATTCTGTTTTTGAGGCATGTGAGAGAGGGTACTACGCGTTCGTTATCTAAGACGAAGGCACAAGCTGCTTTGGCAATACGGTCCACAGTGTCGTTGCCAGCAAGGTCTACGTGTGAAGGCATCCATACGAGAGATACGGCCATAGATGCTTCATGAACAACGGCGAGTTGGGTCAGTATGGCCTGTACAACACGATAGTAGTTGGGTCTGGGTGAGGAGAGGGCGTGTAGAGCTGGTTGGGAGTCACAAACGATCACACCATTTACGTTACAGTCTACAAGATATGTTACTGCGTCGAGGATTCCGTGTAGCTCACAAAACGTGGAGCTTGATGTGACAGGTAACCTGCGGCCAATCCATCCAGCTTCCACAGGTGGCTGTAAGGTGGGTGAGTACATGGCACACGCTGCTCTTCCATCAGCCTGTACTGAGCCATCCACGTAGATGACATGAGCTGCGGGGATCTTTGAGGATACGCTGTCGATGGTCTCTAGTGCTAGTTGCTTTTGAAGTGCAGGAAGGTCATCTTTGGAGGTTGGTGTGAAGGTGACGTTAGGGAGGGAGATTCGCCACGGGGGCAAGTCGGGTTCAACCGTTTCTTCAGGGACGTGGATGTCAAGGTTTCTAAGTGTGTTGCACACTGTAGTGACGAGGTTGCGGCCTCCTGGTCGAAGTGGGAGGCGGGGTGCACTGTCAGGTTCGAGCGACGCTCTGATGGTAGCAGTAAAGTTTGGGGACAGATAGGGCGATCGGAGGCATTTTACAGAGAGAATGGCCATGTTAGCATATATTCTCTCTACAAGCGAGGGTAGACCAAGTTCACTTTGCATGTTAACGATGCGAGTCGAAGGAGGGCAACCTAAGATAAATCTCATTACTCTATTTTGGAATTTTTCGAGAGGTTCCAAAGCTCTCCTGGGAAGTTGACAAAGGGCAGGTGATAAGTAGTCAACGAGTGATCGAAGAAATGTGGTGTATAGAGTTCTGACCATTGGTAATGAGGCGCCGGTGGAATTTGTGGCAAGCCACTTGATAGGGTTAAAACGGGCCTGCAGACGATCAAGGAGATCATTAACAAGGGGATGGATACGTTGTCGAGTCGGTATGGCTGGAGTGATCCGGGCTGGTACTCCAAGGTATGTGTACTGTGTGCAATGAGGGATAGCATCACCTCCCATGTTGAACGTCGGTAGTGCTTGGAGAGTACGAGATGAAAATATTCTGCTCTTCTCAGGGGAAATGATGAGACCACAAGCGGTAGTTGACGTATAGAAGCCATTTAGAACGAATTGGAGGTCAGCGGGCGAGTTGGAATGGATGCAGATGTCGTCCGCGTAGCAGAGAAGGGTTGTACCGGGAACGTTAGGAAGAAGTGAGAGTAAGCGGTGCATCAAGACGTTAAAAAGAAATGGACTTAGTACGCCACCTTGCGGGGTACCGAGTTTGAACTGCTCGTAGGAACTGCACACACCTCGAAAGAGAACCCGTGACTTCCTGTTACTCAGATAACCTCGAATCCATCGAAGGAGGTTTCCTTGCACTCCGAAGGTAACCAGCTGGTCAAGAATTATTTCATGGTTGGCTACATCGAAAGCACTTTTGAGGTCCAGGAAGGCAACTACGCTGGTGGGAGAGAGGCGGGTGTAGAGCTCAGTAAGGCAGTGGTGCGTACTTCGACGTGGGAGGAAACCATACAGCTGCGGGGAGAGTTGACCTTGTAGACGATTCATGAGCCGGGCAAGGATGATACGTTCAAGCATCTTGCTGAAGCATGAAGTTAGGGAAATGGGCCTGAATTTATCAGTACCTGGTTTCGGTATCGGAACAATCGTGCTTAAAGTCCAGGCTGCAGGTACATGTCCACGAAGGAGGCAGAGGTTGAAGAGGCGAAGGAGGGGGTTGCCAGGAACTTCCAGTAGGAGTCGGAGCACTTGGTATGTAATGCCGTCATCCCCGGGGGCAGAAGTTTTTGTATTAGCCATGGCTAGTCGTAATTCATTTTCCGTAATCGGGACGTCGTCTTCTTCATCTGGGTGGAGAAGAGCAGCCATTAGGTGGAGATTACGGGTGTTGCGACGAGTGGAGAGTGCCTCTTGGATATGCGTAGGAAGATTGTTAGTCTGTGACTGTGACGACCATAAAGTAATGAGGTCTTGGACGTAGGCGTCTGGACTGTGATGGAGGGCGCTGGGAGGTTGCTTCTTAACGACCCTTTTTACAAGGCGCCACATGGTCGCGATACTAGTCTGGTGATTTATGGAATCAGTGTATTTCTGCCAAGACTCTGTGTAGGCACAGTTCTGGAGGGCGACCATATTATCCCGTGCTATTTGGTACTGATGTAAAGAATCAGGTGTGGGTTGCGTCTGAAAAGTATGACCAGTAGTCTGTGTAGCTCTCTCCGCTTGGATAATACGGTGGTCCAACGTCCATGAGTGAGGTACAGGGCGGCGTGGTAGGTGAGCTTTGGTTACATAGCGGCTGTAGAAGTCGTGTGTGGTATTCACTAAGGACGTGTATAGTGCGTCGGGGGATAGGAAGTCAAATGTGGGAAGGAGACTAGAGATGTACGAAATATACGTAGGGCAATATTTAGGAGGAATGGATATACGGGTCCGGTGATGAGGAGTTGGAATCCGAGACGGTATGGAGTAGTATAAACTAAGAGCAATATGGTCGGAGAAGAGAGAAGGAATTGCTTGACAGGCGACACGGGATGGCACGAGGCCAGACGTGATGATGTGGTCAACTGTGCCTCCACGTGCATGTGTGGCTCCACCAGTTTCCCATCGTGTGAGTCGGTACCGATGTATGTAGTTGAGTAGAGGGATTCCACTACGGTTGGGGACAGGGGAGGCATCACCAAGAGCAGGATGTCGAGCGTTGAAATCCCCCATATAAATCATTCCACGATTTGTAGGTACTGGGAGGGCAACAAGATTAATAACACCAGGGGCAGAGTATACGTTGCAAAGTCGAAGTTTACCATTGCCCACAGTGACTTCAATTAACTGAAAGGTCATAGTAGTATCCCTGGAGCATCGAAGGAGCTTGTGTGGCATGGATGCGTGGACGTAAGAAATGAGGCCATTCCTGGCTGGATGTATGTACGAGACATAGCCAGACAG
Source organism: Oratosquilla oratoria (assembly GCF_046742065.1). Lineage (NCBI taxonomy): Eukaryota > Metazoa > Arthropoda > Malacostraca > Stomatopoda > Squillidae > Oratosquilla > Oratosquilla oratoria. The sequence goes on along the minus strand of NC_134794.1, from coordinate 24,930,713 downwards.
CGTAGGTGCTGTGTCGCAAGGCTGAGCACCACCGGGAAAGGCTTCTTGAATAAATATTATCTGGGGGTGATGGCGATGGACATATGCCTTGAGTGCAGTGAGTTTCGTGTTATGGCGTATTCCGAAAGCATTCCAGGAGATGACGTGAAGCGATACGAGATCAGAGAATCTTATTACTATGTGCTTTGCGAGAGCCGGATGAGGTTGGTGTTTGAATGTGGGCGCTGCCAGGCGGAGCATGGGTATAGGAGTTCAAAGGCGACGAGAGCTTCTCTAGATGGGAGGCAACTGTATCAAGTCGCT
>NC_134794.1:24882910-24920410 GCF_046742065.1 Oratosquilla oratoria | reverse complement strand
CTCCCTCTTTCTCTCTCTCTCTCTCTCTCTTTCTCTCTCTCTCTCTCTCTCTCTCTCTCTCTGCATCTGCATAATTAGTTTTTTTTAAGAGAACATAAGTTTTTACATGTAGATACAAGCTTATATTAAGGTGTGTATTCGTATGCGCAATACGAACTAGTCAGTACAGGTGTTTACTTTAAGGTGTGATGTGACTTTCATTCATGACAAGGAATTGGGACATTCTCAAACAAAGACTCTCTTGGGAAAGGATGACGAAGCTGAACGAGTTCGAAGTGCAGGAGCTATTGGGCAAAGGAGGCATCGGCTCTGTCTACCGAGCCAAGCGGATCATCGATGGCCAGGAGGTCGCCCTGAAGAAAGTGCCCTTGGCGCGGATGAAATCATATAGACGTCGCAACGGGAAGAGAATCCCGAAGGAAGCTGCGCTTCTGAAGAAGGTGCAGAAGGTGCCCGGCGTCATCAAGCTGTATGATTATTTTATTGCCAATGATAATTTTTATATGGTAATGGAACTTATTCCGTCGTCCATGTCGTTGTACGATTATATAGAAAACGACAACGACCTATCGAATGTAGAAGTCCGAAGACTCTTCAAAAACATCGTTACAACTATAAAAGGATGTTTTGAAGCCGCGGTCTCCCATAAAGATATCAAATCCAGAAAATATACTGCTCTTCAGGGACAAGAGTTCAGGCCAGCTTGATATCAAGGTAATCGACTTTGGTTGCGGAGAGCGCATTACGAGTTACAAAGGAACGGACACAGGCGGAACTCGAATTTACTAGCCTCCAGAATACATCAAAGGAGGCGAGTTCCTGCACATGCCCGCAACAGTCTGGAGCCTGGGCACTCTTCTTTACTACATGGTGTGCCGCCGTGATCCTTTCTACACAGACGCCTCTATATGTAGGGCCAGTCCGTCATTCCCGAAGAACGTTCCGAACGTCTGCCGGGACCTAATAATGCGATGCTTCGCAAAAGACCCTTGGGGCCGCCCATCACTCGACGGAATACTGTCCCATCAGTGGTTGGAGAATGAATCATCTTGCCTCTCCTTCGAAAAGGACGGAAAGACGGATTTCACTACCGAAGCGGAGCTCGAAACCGCTAACGTCGCCCCGAGAAATCCTAAAAGGAAAAAACGCCCGACGAAACCAGAAAACGTCTCTTTGACGACAAAGAAGAAAGGAAGGAAAAGAGACCATTCTGAAGAGGATGACATGCCTCGTGGGAGAAAGAGGCGATAAAAATGATAATGCGCCCACTACAGTAATGAGACGACGGCTTGAGAGTCTTTGGACTTATTGACTTGTGCCACAACGGCCATTGGAAAAAAAAGTATGTTGTTAAGAAAAAGAAGATCCCTAAGGAATAAGTTAAGTCGGTGCCAAGTCATTGGGAAAAAGTCTAAATCTGTTAAGAGAAAAGCAGAGAAAGGGGAAAGCTGCAACATGTGACAAGATACAAGAACTTTCCAAAGGTAAAAAGTGCCAAGTTCAGAACTGGAGAACACATCATGCCCTTTAGAATTCTGTGGAAACTGACAACTGTCTGGTTCAGCCCAACCAAAGCAAGACATCGTGAGAAAATGGGATTTCCAAGAAGTTTGAAATAAAGGGCATTAGTCCCTCAAGCGGCAGAGGGTTTCCCTCAGCTGAATAAAAACGTTTGGCGATGCTTTCAATATACAAAAACCCGACCACCTCTGTTCATAAAGGATCGCCGTCGTTTAAAGGCTCATTGAGATGGTGTTAACCCTTAAGCCTTGTTAAGATGGGGCTACTTTAGTAGCCGCAAGGGCTAGCGACTTGAAAACTACTCCTCTACTTGCACAGTGTAAACGGAAAGTTAGTTAACTTGCCTCAAAACAATCCTAGTGACAGCATTTACTTGATGGGGACGTCACCTTGCAGCTAGGACTAGCGGCTACTAAATTAATCCCGTCTCAACGAGACTTTAAACAATGTAGTTCAATTCGATTAAATAAACACCTAAGCAAGATACTGTAATGCCTGCCATTTGTTTTATATTATCTGTTTATTCATTTGTTATTATTTGTCTGTTTATTATCATTTGCTTGATTTTCATTATTTATAATTTATCTGTCTGGGGTATTGGCTGCTCCCCGTCTGGGGTATTGGCTGCATGTTATTGTGAAAAAGTAGCATGCAGCTGATACTTTAGTGTCTATATGGGGTGCCCCTATGGACCAGAGCCACACATCATTTTGCTTGTGATAGAGGAAAACTGTACATAGAAAAATTATGATACTTTTATACTACGACTGTCCCCCCGTTATGCTGTCCCCCAACCCCTTGTTACTGTCCTGTACCATTTCTCTGAATATTCATTTCTTTTTTTCGCCTACCTACCCTATGGTGGGGGAAAAGAATACTGCCACCAAGTACAGTATTTCCACTTGAGTCGTAGAAGGCGACAAAAAAAGGGACGGGGGAAGGGATTAGGAGTCCTACTACCTGTAGCCCCGAAAGGGGGCATTCCTAAGAAAGAAAGTAAAGGCATAAGAGGGTCTGGGAGCTTTCCAACCAGTACCCTAAGGTTTGGGTCTTTTAATGTGCGTGGATGTGGTACAAATGAGAGTAAAAGGGAAGAGATAGGTAGTATTTTTGTGAGAAGAAAGATGGATGTACTGGCTTTGAGTGAAACTAAAAATGAAAGGAAAGGGCAACTGTGAGTTTGGGAGTGTAGCTGGGAGGTACTCAGGAGTGAAGAGGGGACGAGGGAGAGAAGGGATGGCTATACAAGTAAGTGAAGAGATAGGTAAGCGGGTAGTAGAGTGGAAGGAGGTGTCATCAAGGTTGATGTGGATAAAGGCGAAGCTGGGAAAAGAGATGTGGGTTTTTGTAAGTGCGTATGGGCCTGGTAGTGAGAAGAACGTAGAGGAAAGAGAGGCATTTTGGGTAGATATAAATGAGTGCATAGAGGGATTAGGGAGAAATGTCAATGTAGTTGTATTGGGAGACCTAAATGCTAGGGTAGGAAATGAACCAATTGACGGGGTGATTGGGAAGTATGGAGTTCGACGCAAACATTGTAGTGGAGAGTTGATGGTGGAGATGTGTCTTGAAAGAGAGTTGATGATAGCAAATACAGTGTTTAAGAAGAAAGTCAAGCATAAGTACACATGGGAGAGGGTGTTGGATGGAAAGGTGGCAGATAGAGCGTTAATTGACTATATAGTGGTGACCAGGAGTATGGTAGGAAGAGTTTAGGATGTACATGTTCTAAGGAGAGAGAGTGGGGGAATATTAGATCATTTCCTGGTGGAAGGTAAATTGAGAGTAGAGAATAGGTGGAGAAAGAGGAAAAGGGCAGAAGGTAGGGAGGTACTTAGAGTGAACTGCTTAAATAAGGAAAAAAAGGAGAATGAGTATAAGAAGAAGCTGAGAGAGGAGTGGGAGAGAGTAAAGGATAGAGTAGAACTAGGAGTGAAGGAGGAATGGGGATGGTTCAAGGAGGGAGTCATAAGGTGTGCAAAGATGGTGTGTGGAACAAGGAGGGCGGGAGGAAATAGAAGGAAGGGTAGTGAATGGTGGGATGAGGAAGCAAAGAAGGGTGTAGAAGAGAAGAAGCAGGCATTCATAGATTGGCTACAAATTAGGACGAGGGAATCGTATGAGAGTACAAAGTAAAGAGAAAGGAAGTTAAGCATAAGATAAAGGAAGCAAAGAGGAGAGCAGATGTGAAATGGGGAAAGAGTATGACAGAAAAATTTGAAAGTAATAAAAAGATGTTTTGGAAGGAAGTTAAAAGAGGAAGAGGGGGCGAATCAGGTAGAGAAGAAAAGGTAAAAGGTGCAGATGGAGAGATGATAATGGAAGAGAAGGCAGTGAGAGGAAGGTGGGCAGAGTATTTTAGGGAGTTGCTGAATGTGAAGGAGGATAGGGAGGGAAGGTAGTTGCAGTGGGATATGCTAAGAAAATGAGAGTGATGAGTGAGGAAAATGGAGGAGAAATAGGGAAGGATGAAGTGAAAGCAGCTGTTAAGATGATGAGAGCAGGTAAGGCACCTGGGTTGGATGGATGCCATGCAGAATATCTGAAGAAAGGAGGTACAGTTATGGTGGACTGGCTGGTGAGGTTATTTAATGTATGTTTAAAAGAGGGTAGAGTGCCAGAGGACTGGAGGAGTGCCTGTATAGTTCCGCTTTACAAAGGAAAGGGGGACAAGTGTGACTGTAGTAGTTACAGAGGGATCAGTTTGTTGAGTGTAGTTGGGAAGGCTTATGGGAGAGTCTTGATTGAGAGTATTAGGAGAGGAACAGAGGGAGTAATTGGTGAGGAACAGTGTGGTTTTAGGACAGGTAAGGGATGTGTAGATCAGATTTTTGTGGTAAGACAGATATGTGAGAAAGCTATAGGAAAAGGTAAGGATGTTTTTTAGGCTTTTATGGATGTGGAAAAGGCTTATGACAGGTTAGACAGGAAGGCACTGTGGGAGGTATTGCAGATATATGGGATAGGAGGAAAGCTGTTAAGAGCAGTCAAGGGTTTTTATGAGAGTAGTAGAGCTTGCGTTAGGATTAGAAATGGAGAGAGTGAATGGTTTGAGGTAAAGGTGGGACTTCGTCAGGGGTGTGTTATGTCGACCTGGCTGTTCAATCTTTATATGGATGGGGTGGTGCGAGAGGTGAATGCAAGGGTAGTGGGTCAGGGGTTGGAGATGATTAAAGAAAATGGAGAAAAGTGGGAGGTGAGCCAGTTGTTGTTTGCTGACGACACTGCGCTTGTAGTAGGATCAGAGATGGGATTGAGGAAGTTATTGACAGAGTTTGAGAAGGTGTGTGAAAGAAGGAAGCTGAAGATAAATGTGGGCAAAAGTAAGATGATGAGATGTACAAGGGGAGAGAGTGACAGTAGGCTGGAAGTGAGCATTAAAGGTGAGGAAATGAAGGAATTGGATAGTTTCAGATACTTGGGTGCGAATGTGACAGGAAAGGGAGGAGTGAGTGTGGAGGTAGAATGTAGATTGAGAGAAGCGAGTAAATGCCTTGGTGGATTGAAAAGTGTAATGAGAAATCGACCTCTGGGAATGGATGCTAAGAGGAGGTTATATGAAGGAGTGATTGTGCCAACAACAATGTACGGGGCAGAAACATGGGACATAAGAGAGGAAGAGAGAAGGTGTTTGAATGTGTTTGAGATGAAATGTCTCAGAAGTATGATAGGGGTTACTAGGCTAGATAGAGTGAGAAATGAGGAGGTGAGGAGGAGAACGGGGGTGGAAAGGGAGTTGGGAGATAGGGTTGATGAAAGAGTATTAGGATGGTTTGGACACATGGAAAGAATGAGTGAAGAAAGATTAGTAAAAGAAGTGTGGAAGGCGGAGGTGGAAGGAGTGAAAATGAGGGGGCGTCCTAGGATGAGATGGATGGATGGGGTAAAAAAAGGCGTTACAAAAGAGAGGAATGTCTGTAGAGGAAGGACGGGGGAGGACAAAAGATAGGGGTGAATGGAGAAGGGTTGGGTATAGATGAGGCTGTGATGCATGAGGGGGAGTGGGTGGGGGATGGGGGATGGGGGGTGAGGAAGTATGTATGAGAAAAAAATTGACGCAGCACGAAGGGATTTCTCCCTGCCATCTCCTTTCCTGCATGAGGGGACGGAGAGGGGGGGGGGGGTCGCCGAATTTATGAAGCGGCCTTGCTGTGGATGTACTGTGTCTTGCGACATTCCTTCTGACCCAGGGCAGTGGACAGGATGCAGGGATGACCCGTCATCCAGGAGGTGCCAAGATAGGAGGGAGGGAGGAGGGTGGAGGGGAGTGGAATATATGGGAAATGAAATGGGTGGGAGTGATTTCTATGCCTTTTTCTTTTTGGCTACCCCCTGTGTAAGGGGGAAAAAGCCTTTGGTATATGTATGTATGTATGTATCTGCCAATTTATCATTATTTGGTATTTACCTGTTTGTTTATTATTTACCATTACTAAGTTTGTTTATTATTTACCATTAGTAAATTTGCGGTAGACACTAAAATAGGACGCCTAATTAGGTCAGGAGACGACGCAGAGATTCTGCCGGATGATCATGATAAATTGTTAACATGGTCGGTGAAGTGGCAAATGAACTTCAATATCTCTAAGTGTAGCGTCTTAAACGTAGGGCTACACAACTTCTCACAGTGACCTCAACCAAGAACTCCCCTTGCTCTCTCCTACTTCTCCCAGTGACATCATCCAAGGAGTCCCGATAACCTATACTACATTTCCTAATAACCTCATTTGATAAGCAGTACAGGTAGGTCTGCAGACATTATTCTTCACTAGAACTTCGCCTACAGCAACCATTCAAGATAGATAGTTATAGTTCTTCTCACCCTCTGAGAGAGGGGAAAAATTTGAGTCTTCGGTGTTTGTGTCAACAGTTTTATTGTACTGTTGCATAGATTGATTATAATCGTTGGCATTCATCAGCGCCTATGACAAGAGCCTTTCACGTGATATTGAAATCATGAATGATCATCACAGGTGAGAAATGTAGTAACACATTTGTATACCACAACTAACACCATTGCATTGGTCCCTCAAGCGGCATAGGGTTTCCCTCAGCTGAATAAAAACCTTTGGCGATCCTTTGAATATACAAAAACCCGACCGCCTATGTTCATAAAGGATCGCCTTCGTTTAAAGGCTCATTGAGATGGTGTTAACTCTTAAGTCTTGTTGAGATGGGGCTAGTTTAGTAGCCGCAAGGGCTAGCGACTTGATAACTACTCTACTTGTACAGTGTAAACAGGAATTAGTTAACTTGCCTCCAAACGGGGACGTCACCTTGCAGCTAGGACTAGCGGCTACTAAACTAACCCCGTGTCAACGAGACATTTAGCAATGTAGTTCAGTTCGAAGCTTTAAGATTCGTTTAAATAAACACCTAAGCAATATGCTGTAATGCCTGCCATTTGTTTTATATTATTTGTTTATTTGTTTGTTATTATTTTTCTGTTTATTATCATCTGCTTGATTTTCATTTATTATTATTTATCTGTCAATTTATTATTATTTGCTATTTACCTGTTTGTTTAATATCTACCTATGCATTTATTAATTCTAGACGTACAAAGAAAAGAAAAGAGAAGTAAAGCAAAAGGTAAAGGAGGCAAAGAGGAGAGCAGATGTGAAATGGGGTAGGAATATGACAGAAAATTTTGAAAGTAATAAAAAGATGTTTTGGAAAGAAATTAAGAGAGGAAGAGGAGGCGAATCAAGTAGGGAAGAAAAGGCAAAAGGTACAGATGGAGAGTTGATAATGGAAGAGATGGCAGTGAGGGGAAGGTGGGCAGAATATTTTAGGGAGTTGCTGAATGTGAAGGAGGATAGGGAGGGAAAGATAGCTGCAGTGGGAAATACGAAGAAAATAAGAGTGATGAGTGAGGAGAATGGAGGAGAAATAAGGAAGGATGAGGTGAAGGCAGTTGTAAAGATGATGAAAGCAGGTAAGGCACCTGGTCTGGATGGATGTCATGCAGAATGTCTGAAAAGGGGAGGTTCAGTGATGGTGGACTGGTTGGTGAGATTATTTAATGTTTGCTGGAGAGAGGGTAGAATACCGGAGGACTGGAGTAGTGCCTGTATAGTTCCTCTTTACAAGGGAAAAGGGACAAGTGTGAATGTAGTAATTTCAGAGGGATTAGCCTGTTGAGTGTAGTAGGGAAGGCTTATGGGAGAATCTTAATTGAGAGGATTAGGAGAGGAACAGAAGGAGTAATTGGTGAGGAACAGTGTGGATTTAGGACGGGTAGAGGTTGTGTGGATCAGATCTTTGTGGTAAGACAGATATGTGAGAAAGCTATAGGAAAGGGGAAGGATGTTTTTTGGGCTTTTATGGATCTGGAAAAGGCTTATGATAGGGTAGACAGAAAGGCACTGTGGGAGGTTATGCAGATTTATGGGATAGGAGGAAAGCTTTTGGGAGCTGTCAAGAGTTTTTATGTGAGTAGTAGAGCATGTGTTAGGATTGGAAATGGAGAGAGTGAGTGGTTTGAAGTAAAGGTGGGACTTCGTCAAGGATGCGTTATGTCGCCCTGGCTGTTCAACTTATACATGGATGGGGTGGTGCGAGAGGTGAATGCTAGGGTAGTGAGTCAGGGATTGGAGATGGTTAAAGAAAATGGAGAAAAGTGGGAGGTGAGCCAGCTGTTGTTTGCGGACGACACTGCGCTTGTGGCAGGGTCAGAGGAGGGATTGAGGAAGCTGGTGGCAGAGTTTGGGAGAGTATGTGATAGAAGAAAGCTAAAGATAAATGTGGGTAAAAGTAAGGTGATGAGATGTACAAGGGGTGAAAGTGGCAGTAGACTGGAAGTGAACATTAAGGGAGAGCGACTGGAGGAAGTGGATAGTTTTAGATACTTGGGTGCAAGTGTAGCAGGAAAAGGTGGAGTGAAGGTGGAGGTAGAATGTAGATTGAGAGAAGCGAGTAAATGCCTTGGTGGTTTAAAGAGTGTAATGAGAAATAGACATTTGGGAATGGATGCGAAGAGGAGACTGTATGAAGGAGTGATTGTGCCAACAGCACTGTATGGGGCAGAAACGTGGAACATAAGAGAAGAAGAGAGAAGGAGTTTGAATGTGTTTGAGATGAGGTGTCTGAGAAGTATGGTGGGGGTTACTAGGCTAGATAGAGTGAGAAATGAGGAGGTGAGGAGGAGAACAGGGGTGAAAAAGGATTTGGGAGATAGGGTTGCTGAAAGAATATTAGGATGGTTTGGACACATGGAAAGAATGAGTGAAGAAAGACTAGTAAAAGAGGTATGGAAGGCAGATGTGGAGGGAGTGAACATGAGGGGACGTCCTAGGATGAGGTGGATGGATGGGGTGAAGGGGGCTTTGGGGAAGAGGGGAATGTCTGTTGAGGAAGGAAGAGAGAGAACGGAAGACAGAGGTGAGTGGAGAATGGTTGTATATGGATGATGTTGTCACTGCATGAGGAGGAATGGGCGGGGGGGTGGGGGGTGGGGTAGTATGTGTGAGTAAATTTTGACGCAGCCCGAAGGGATTTCTCCCCGTCCTCTCCTTATATGCAAAGGGGGACGGAGAGGGGGGGTCGCCGATTAAATGAAACGGCCTTGCTGTGGATGTACTGTGTCTTGCGACACTGCTTCTGACCCAGGGCGGTGGGCAGGGTGCAGGGATGACCCGTCATCCAGGAGGTGCTCAGATGAGAGGAAGGGTGGGAGGGGTGTGGAGTGTATTTAGGGATGAAATGGGTGGGAGAGTTTTTATGCCTTTCCCTTTTTGGCTACCTCCCTTGGAAGGGGGAAAAAGCCTTGGTATATGTATGTATGTATGTATGTATTTAATATTTATGTTTTTAACTTTTATGCATTAATTTATTTACTTATTTATCATTATCATATTTTTTTCGCATCCGACCTAGTTATGGAGCAAAAGGTCTCCTTTTAGCATGCTCCTCCTTTGTAATCCTTTGTAATTCAGCTAAATGGAATCATCAGGTGACAGTCGTTAAGTCTACATCATATGGCAAAATTATGGGTACACAGAGTAGTATTGAGGTAAGGAGCGTAACAGAAAAGCTGCCACCTTCCATGGACCGAACACGAGACTCCCAATTGCCGGTGGGTGAGCTTACCGATTAATTACACTACGGTCGCCTACAGTGAATAATCGCAAATATCACTCATAACGTTCCCTCTACCTCACTTTCCACCAAACACCCCAACCCCTACTCCCGCCGCCAGTGTCAAGTCTGGGTGTGTGTACCTCTATGGGATCCAACTCACTGCACCACCTTACATATCAAGGGTACTTGAAGAATCCTCCAGTATAATTGTGACGAATATGATTAGTAAACTAGTGATAGAAGCAGAAAACACCGCCTGTGCACAAGGGCTGCAACAAGATCAAATCTAATGTGTTATATTTCCATGGACCGCTCGTACGGAGATAGTTGTCAATTGATACTGATGATGCTATGCACACATCATACCTTTGAGATATCCATAGGCAAAGGGAAGCTGAGACTCTACAATGTTTACTCTGCTTCAGGAAAAATCAATTTCTCCGTCTTCCCCCCACTCACGTCTCACAGTGTGATCTACATGGGGGATTTCAACGCCCTGCACTCTGCCCTAGGAGGTTCTGTTAATCAAGATAGATCGCCTCACGGCAGCCAGAGCAGGATACACAAAATATATCCACATTTATTGTAGATTTGTTCATCAAGAACTTAGGGGTGGAGGGTACCAAAACTGAATAAAAGTCCCTGGCGTCAGACTTTTTTTGTAAGTAAATTCATCTACTGTGGTTCAGCAATGCAGCATTGTAGCCTATGAATGATTCACCATGGTCTTACCCAGTGTCAACGGAAAGTTGTGCTACAACGCCCCCAGAGCTCAATGCCCTCCAGCACCAGCAACAAACCAAGCCAACAGCATCACGGACCAGAAGTCAAACCAGAGCTTCCACCTCTCTCTTTGTTCTGTGACTGATGACTTCTCCCAGTGACCTTCCCCAGGGACTAAAATTGACCTTTCCCTCTTTCCTCAGTAACCTTTCCCAGGGACTCCCATTGACCTTTCCTACTTCTCACAGTGACCTCAACCAAGAACTCCCCTTGCCCTCTCCTACTTCTTCCAGTGACATCATCCAAGGAGTCCCGATGACCTATCCAAATCTCCTTGATAAGCAATACAAGTCTTTCTGCAGAAATTATTCTTCACTAGAACTTCGCCTACAGCAACCCTTCAAAATATATAGTTATAGTTCTTCTCACCCTCTGAGAGAGGGAAAAAACTTGAGTTATCGGTGTTTGTGTCAACAGTTTTATTGTACTGTTGCATAGATTGATTATAATCGTTGGCATTCATCAGCGCCTATGACATAACCCTTTCACGTGATACTGAAATCATGAATGATCATCACAGGTGAGAAATGTAGTAACACATTTGTAAATCACAACTAACACCACAGTCAGACCAAAGAAAGAGTTACATACATATACCAAAGGCTTCTCCCCCTTACAACGGGGGGTAGCCAAAAAGAAAAAGGCATCGAAAGCATTCCCACCCATTCCATCCCCTTCATATTCCACTCTCCTCCACCCTCCCTCTCATCTTGGATAACGGATAACGGGTCATCCCTGCATCCTGTCCACAGCCCTGGGCCAGAAGTAGTGTCGCAATAAAGAAATAAAGAGTTGAGTAAGCGAAACTATATATGTCATATAAGGGTTGTGGTAATGACGTTTGTTCTTTTTCAAGTTCTTTTCCTTTCGTAAGAGGTTGCTATTTAACACAGCACCCTCCTTCCACTTTGTACTACTGAAGAGGATTGAAGTGAGCAATCGAAATATTTAGTTTCGCTTAATTAAATCTTTCTTTCGTCCGACTGTGGTGTTAGTTGTGATGAATGATCATGTTCAAACCTTGAACAATGAGACTAAAAAGTTATTCTTGACACTGAAGATATTGAATATCAAAATAGCCAAAGCTATTAGCGCAGATGACTTCAATCAAAATTGTTTACGTGAGAACCTGTGCCCAAGAAGTGTGTATATATATATATATATATATATATATATATATATATATATATGTGTGTGTGTATATATATATGTACAAAACAAATCACTAAGGACACGTGACAACAATACTTGCAGAAACCACTTGGAAAATAAAATAAATTAATACCAAACGTTTTCGTCTATTCAAGATGATGTCTTCAATAGACGAAAACGTTCGGTATTCATTTATTTTATTTTCCAATTGGTTTCTGCAAATATATACATATATATATATATATATATATATATATATATATATATATACATATGTGTATATACATGTATATATACATATATATACATACATATATGTATATATATATATATATATCTATATATATATATGTGTGTGTGTGTGTGTGTGTGTGTGTGTGTGTGTGTGTGTGTGTGTGTGTGTGTGTGTGTGTGTGTGTGTGTGTGTGTGTGTGTGTGTGTGTGTGTGTGTGTGTGTGTGTGTGTGTTTGCCCCCGTTAGGCAAGCTTATTCAGACGAAGAAACCTTCCGGCAGTCAAAGTGTCAACCCTTTGTGAAGTAAGGTGTTTCCTCTTAAATGAATAAATTGTCTTGGAAGGAGCAAAATGAGAAAGAAAACGGTAATCACGAATAGGTATTCGATATCTGTTTACATCATTCAGAGAAGTTGTTTATTTATTTGTTTATCTATTCATTCATCTATTCATCTATTCATATATATTTATCTTGATATATGGGTGCTTATTAAAAGGACTTTGAGCGGGTGCCTTAAAAGACTCCCGTCATGTTAAGCCTGAGACTATAGGAGTGGCACCATCATGGAAGGCGCTACACCAAAGGTTTCTCATAAAACACTGTCTCTTGTTGCTTGTCCACTGATATCATAAACGGGGATATGTTTATCTTGGACAAGAAGAACAAGAACAAGAACAAGATACAGCGAAGACATATCCGAGCTGACTTCGCCGTGATCTCTCTGAACTCATTATTTCCGTGTTAAAGACTCGAACCATAGGCAACAAATGATGACTCTCTCCCTCTCTCTCTCTCTCTCTCTCTCTCTCTCTCTCTCTCTCTCTCTCTCTCTCTCTATCTATCTATCTCTCGTTGCATCTGCATAATTGGGAATTTTTTAAAGAGAAAATAAGGTTTTACATGTAGATACAAGCTTATATTAAGGTGTGTATTTGTATGCACAATATGAACTACAGTCAGTACAGGTGTTTACTTTAATGAGAACAAGAACAAGATACAGCGAAGACATATCCGAGCACTATGAACCTAGAGCTGACTTCGCCATGATCTCTCTCTGAACTCATTATTTCCGTGTTAAAGAGTCGAATCATAACCAGCGAATGATGACTCTCTCTTTCTCTCTCTCTCTCTCTCTCTCTCTCTCTCTCTCTCTCTCTCTCTCTCTCTCTCTCTCTTTGCATCTGCATAATTGGGAATTTTTTAAAGATAACATAAGTTTTTACATGTAGATACAAGCTTATATTAAGGTGTGTATTCGTATGCGCAATACGAACTAGTCAGTACAGGTGTTTACTTTAAGGTGTGATGTGACTTTCATTCATGACAAGGAATTGGGACATTCTCAAACAAAGACTCTCTTGGGAAAGGATGACGAAGCTGAACGAGTTCGAAGTGCAGGAGCTATTGGGCAAAGGAGGCATCGGCTCTGTCTACCGAGCCAAGCGGATCATCGATGGCCAGGAGGTCGCCCTGAAGAAAGTGCCCTTGGCGCGGATGAAATCATATAGACGTCGCAACGGGAAGAGAATCCCGAAGGAAGCTGCGCTTCTGAAGAAGGTGCAGAAGGTGCCCGGCGTCATCAAGCTGTATGATTATTTTATTGCCAATGATAATTTTTATATGGTAATGGAACTTATTCCGTCGTCCATGTCGTTGTACGATTATATAGAAAACGACAACGACCTATCGAATGTAGAAGTCCGAAGACTCTTCAAAAACATTGTTACAACTATAAAAGGATGTTTTGAAGCCGCGGTCTCCCATAAAGATATCAAGCCAGAAAATATACTGCTCTTCAGGGACAAGAGTTCAGGCCAGCTTGATATCAAGGTAATCGACTTTGGTTGCGGAGAGCGCATTACGAGTTACAAAGGAACGGACACAGGCGGAACTCGAATTTACTAGCCTCCAGAATACATCAAAGGAGGCGAGTTCCTGCACATGCCCGCAACAGTCTGGAGCCTGGGCACTCTTCTTTACTACATGGTGTGCCGCCGTGATCCTTTCTACACAGACGCCTCTATATGTAGGGCCAGTCCGTCATTCCCGAAGAACGTTCCGAACGTCTGCCGGGACCTAATAATGCGATGCTTCGCAAAAGACCCTTGGGGCCGCCCATCACTCGACGGAATACTGTCCCATCAGTGGTTGGAGAATGAATCATCTTGCCTCTCCTTCGAAAAGGACGGAAAGACGGATTTCACTACCGAAGCGGAGCTCGAAACCGCTAACGTCGCCCCGAGAAATCCTAAAAGGAAAAAACGCCCGACGAAACCAGAAAACGTCTCTCTGACGACAAAGAAGAAAGGAAGGAAAAGAGACCATTCTGAAGAGGATGACATGCCTCGTGGGAGAAAGAGGCGATAAAAATGATAATGCGCCCACTACAGTAATGAGACGACGGCTTGAGAGTCTTTGGACTTATTGACTTGTGCCACAACGGCCATTGGAAAAAAAAGTATGTTGTTAAGAAAAAGAAGATCCCTAAGGAATAAGTTAAGTCGGTGCCAAGTCATTGGGAAAAAGTCTAAATCTGTTAAGAGAAAAGCAGAGAAAGGGGAAAGCTGCAACATGTGACAAGATACAAGAACTTTCCAAAGGTAAAAAGTGCCAAGTTCAGAACTGGAGAACACATCATGCCCTTTAGAATTCTGTGGAAACTGACAACTGTCTGGTTCAGCCCAACCAAAGCAAGACATCGTGAGAAAATGGGATTTCCAAGAAGTTTGAAATAAAGGGCATTAGTCCCTCAAGCGGCAGAGGGTTTCCCTCAGCTGAATAAAAACGTTTGGCGATGCTTTCAATATACAAAAACCCGACCACCTCTGTTCATAAAGGATCGCCGTCGTTTAAAGGCTCATTGAGATGGTGTTAACCCTTAAGCCTTGTTAAGATGGGGCTACTTTAGTAGCCGCAAGGGCTAGCGACTTGAAAACTACTCCTCTACTTGCACAGTGTAAACGGAAAGTTAGTTAACTTGCCTCAAAACAATCCTAGTGACAGCATTTACTTGATGGGGACGTCACCTTGCAGCTAGGACTAGCGGCTACTAAATTAATCCCGTCTCAACGAGACTTTAAACAATGTAGTTCAATTCGATTAAATAAACACCTAAGCAAGATACTGTAATGCCTGCCATTTGTTTTATATTATCTGTTTATTCATTTGTTATTATTTGTCTGTTTATTATCATTTGCTTGATTTTCATTATTTATAATTTATCTGTCTGGGGTATTGGCTGCTCCCCGTCTGGGGTATTGGCTGCATGTTATTGTGAAAAAGTAGCATGCAGTTGATACTTTAGTGTCTATATGGGGTGCCCCTATGGACCAGAGCCACACATCATTTTGCTTGTGATAGAGGAAAACTGTACATAGAAAAATTATGATACTTTTATACTACGACTGTCCCCCCGTTATGCTGTCCCCCAACCCCTTGTTACTGTCCTGTACCATTTCTCTGAATATTCATTTCTTTTTTTCGCCTACCTACCCTATGGTGGGGGAAAAGAATACTGCCACCAAGTACAGTATTTCCACTTGAGTCGTAGAAGGCGACAAAAAAAGGGACGGGGGAAGGGATTAGGAGTCCTACTACCTGTAGCCCCGAAAGGGGGCATTCCTAAGAAAGAAAGTAAAGGCATAAGAGGGTCTGGGAGCTTTCCAACCAGTACCCTAAGGTTTGGGTCTTTTAATGTGCGTGGATGTGGTACAAATGAGAGTAAAAGGGAAGAGATAGGTAGTATTTTTGTGAGAAGAAAGATGGATGTACTGGCTTTGAGTGAAACTAAAAATGAAAGGAAAGGGCAACTGTGAGTTTGGGAGTGTAGCTGGGAGGTACTCAGGAGTGAAGAGGGGACGAGGGAGAGAAGGGATGGTTATACAAGTAAGTGAAGAGATAGGTAAGCGGGTAGTAGAGTGGAAGGAGGTGTCATCAAGGTTGATGTGGATAAAGGCGAAGCTGGGAAAAGAGATGTGGGTTTTTGTAAGTGCGTATGGGCCTGGTAGTGAGAAGAACGTAGAGGAAAGAGAGGCATTTTGGGTAGATATAAATGAGTGCATAGAGGGATTAGGGAGAAATGTCAATGTAGTTGTATTGGGAGACCTAAATGCTAGGGTAGGAAATGAACCAATTGACGGGGTGATTGGGAAGTATGGAGTTCGACGCAAACATTGTAGTGGAGAGTTGATGGTGGAGATGTGTCTTGAAAGAGAGTTGATGATAGCAAATACAGTGTTTAAGAAGAAAGTCAAGCATAAGTACACATGGGAGAGGGTGTTGGATGGAAAGGTGGCAGATAGAGCGTTAATTGACTATATAGTGGTGACCAGGAGTATGGTAGGAAGAGTTTAGGATGTACATGTTCTAAGGAGAGAGAGTGGGGGAATATTAGATCATTTCCTGGTGGAAGGTAAATTGAGAGTAGAGAATAGGTGGAGAAAGAGGAAAAGGGCAGAAGGTAGGGAGGTACTTAGAGTGAACTGCTTAAATAAGGGAAAAAAGGAGAATGAGTATAAGAAGAAGCTGAGAGAGGAGTGGGAGAGAGTAAAGGATAGAGTAGAACTAGGAGTGAAGGAGGAATGGGGATGGTTCAAGGAGGGAGTCATAAGGTGTGCAAAGATGGTGTGTGGAACAAGGAGGGCGGGAGGAAATAGAAGGAAGGGTAGTGAATGGTGGGATGAGGAAGCAAAGAAGGGTGTAGAAGAGAAGAAGCAGGCATTCATAGATTGGCTACAAATTAGGACGAGGGAATCGTATGAGAGTACAAAGTAAAGAGAAAGGAAGTTAAGCATAAGATAAAGGAAGCAAAGAGGAGAGCAGATGTGAAATGGGGAAAGAGTATGACAGAAAAATTTGAAAGTAATAAAAAGATGTTTTGGAAGGAAGTTAAAAGAGGAAGAGGGGGCGAATCAGGTAGAGAAGA
This sequence comes from Oratosquilla oratoria, assembly GCF_046742065.1. NCBI lineage: Eukaryota > Metazoa > Arthropoda > Malacostraca > Stomatopoda > Squillidae > Oratosquilla > Oratosquilla oratoria. The sequence goes on along the minus strand of NC_134794.1, from coordinate 24,903,714 downwards.
AAAGGTAAAAGGTGCAGATGGAGAGATGATAATGGAAGAGAAGGCAGTGAGAGGAAGGTGGGCAGAGTATTTTAGGGAGTTACTAAATGTGAAGGAGGATAGGGAGGGAAGGTAGTTGCAGTGGGATATGCTAAGAAAATGAGAGTGATGAGTGAGGAAAATGGAGGAGAAATAGGGAAGGATGAAGTGAAAGCAGCTGTTAAGATGATGAGAGCAGGTAAGGCACCTGGGTTGGATGGATGCCATGCAGAATATCTGAAGAAAGGAGGTACAGTTATGGTGGACTGGCTGGTGAGGTTATTTAATGTATGTTTAAAAGAGGGTAGAGTGCCAGAGGACTGGAGGAGTGCCTGTATAGTTCCGCTTTACAAAGGAAAGGGGGACAAGTGTGACTGTAGTAGTTACAGAGGGATCAGTTTGTTGAGTGTAGTTGGGAAGGCTTATGGGAGAGTCTTGATTGAGAGTATTAGGAGAGGAACAGAGGGAGTAATTGGTGAGGAACAGTGTGGTTTTAGGACAGGTAAGGGATGTGTAGATCAGATTTTTGTGGTAAGACAGATATGTGAGAAAGCTATAGGAAAAGGTAAGGATGTTTTTTAGGCTTTTATGGATGTGGAAAAGGCTTATGACAGGTTAGACAGGAAGGCACTGTGGGAGGTATTGCAGATATATGGGATAGGAGGAAAGCTGTTAAGAGCAGTCAAGGGTTTTTATGAGAGTAGTAGAGCTTGCGTTAGGATTAGAAATGGAGAGAGTGAATGGTTTGAGGTAAAGGTGGGACTTCGTCAGGGGTGTGTTATGTCGACCTGGCTGTTCAATCTTTATATGGATGGGGTGGTGCGAGAGGTGAATGCAAGGGTAGTGGGTCAGGGGTTGGAGATGATTAAAGAAAATGGAGAAAAGTGGGAGGTGAGCCAGTTGTTGTTTGCTGACGACACTGCGCTTGTAGTAGGATCAGAGATGGGATTGAGGAAGTTATTGACAGAGTTTGAGAAGGTGTGTGAAAGAAGGAAGCTGAAGATAAATGTGGGCAAAAGTAAGATGATGAGATGTACAAGGGGAGAGAGTGACAGTAGGCTGGAAGTGAGCATTAAAGGTGAGGAACTGAAGGAATTGGATAGTTTCAGATACTTGGGTGCGAATGTGACAGGAAAGGGAGGAGTGAGTGTGGAGGTAGAATGTAGATTGAGAGAAGCGAGTAAATGCCTTGGTGGATTGAAAAGTGTAATGAGAAATCGACATCTGGGAATGGATGCTAAGAGGAGGTTATATGAAGGAGTGATTGTGCCAACAACAATGTACGGGGCAGAAACATGGGACATAAGAGAGGAATAGAGAAGGTGTTTGAATGTGTTTGAGATGAAATGTCTCAGAAGTATGATAGGGGTTACTAGGCTAGATAGAGTGAGAAATGAGGAGGTGAGGAGGAGAACGGGGGTGGAAAGGGAGTTGGGAGATAGGGTTGATGAAAGAGTATTAGGATGGTTTGGACACATGGAAAGAATGAGTGAAGAAAGATTAGTAAAAGAAGTGTGGAAGGCGGAGGTGGAAGGAGTGAAAATGAGGGGGCGTCCTAGGATGAGATGGATGGATGGGGTGAAAAGGGCTTTACAAAAGAGAGGAATGTCTGTAGAGGAAGGACGGGGGAGGACAAAAGATAGGGGTGAATGGAGAAGGGTTGGGTATAGATGAGGCTGTGATGCATGAGGGGGAGTGGGTGGGGGATGGGGGATGGGGGGTGAGGAAGTATGTATGAGAAAAAAATTGACGCAGCACGAAGGGATTTCTCCCCGCCATCTCCTTTCCTGCATGAGGGGACGGAGAGGGGGGGGTCGCCGAATTTATGAAGCGGCCTTGCTGTGGATGTACTGTGTCTTGCGACATTGCTTCTGACCCAGGGCAGTGGACAGGATGCAGGGATGACCCGTCATCAAGGAGGTGCCAAGATAGGAGGGAGGGAGGAGGGTGGAGGGGAGTGGAATATATGGGAAATGAAATGGGTGGGAGTGATTTCTATGCCTTTTTCTTTTTGGCTACCCCCTGTGTAAGGGGGAAAAAGCCTTTGGTATATGTATGTATGTATGTATCTGCCAATTTATCATTATTTGGTATTTACCTGTTTGTTTATTATTTACCATTAGTAAGTTTGTTTATTATTTACCATTAGTAAATTTGCGGTAGACACTAAAATAGGACGCCTAATTAGGTCAGGAGACGACGCAGAGATTCTGCCGGATGATCTTGATAAATTGTTAACATGGTCGGTGAAGTGGCAAATGAACTTCAATATCTCTAAGTGTAGCGTCTTAAACGTAGGGCAACACAACCCCGAAAATAGATACAGCTTAATTAACACGTTTTTAGAAAAATCTGAGTACGAGAGGGACTTGGGAATTCTGGTGAGTCAGGACCTTAAAATCAGGAAGCAGTACAGGGGGAAATAGAAGAAAGGGTAGTGAATGGTGGGATGAGAAAACAAAGAAGGTTGTAGAAGAGAAGAAGCGAGCTTTCACAGATTGGTTACAAAAGAGGACAGGGGAGCCATATGAGACGTACAAAGAAAAGAAAAGAGAAGTAAAGCAAAAGGTAAAGGAGGCAAAGAGGAGAGCAGATGTGAAATGGGGTAGGAGTATGACAGAAAACTTTGAAAGTAATAAAAAGATGTTTTGGAAAGAAATTAAGAGAGGAAGAGGAGGCGAATCAAGTAGGAAAGAAAAGGTAAAAGGTACAGATGGAGAGATGATAATGGAAGAGATGGCAGTGAGGGGAAGATGGGCAGAATATTTTAGGGAGTTGCTGAATGTGAAGGAGGATAGGGAGGGAAAGATAGCTGCAGTGGGAAATGCGAAGAAAATGAGAGTGATGAGTGAGGAGAATGGAGGAGAAATAAGGAAGGATGAGGTGAAGGCAGTTGTAAAGATGATGAAAGCAGGTAAGGCACCTGGTCTGGATGGATGTCATGAAGAATGTCTGAAAAAGGGAGGTTCAGTGATGGTGGACTGGCTGGTGAGGTTATTTAATGTTTGCTGGAGAGAGGGTAGAGTACCGGAGGACTGGAGTAGTGCCTGTATAGTTCCTCTTTACAAGGGAAAAGGGGGACAAGTGTGAATGTAGTAATTTCAGAGGGATTAGCCTGTTGAGTGTAGTAGGGAAGGCTTATGGGAGGATCTTAATTGAGAGAATTAGGAGAGGAACAGAAGGAGTAATTGGTGAGGAACAGTGTGGATTTAGGACGGGTAGAGGTTGTGTAGATCAGATCTTTGTGGTAAGACAGATATGTGAGAAAGCTATAGGAAAGGGGAAGGATGTTTTTTGGGCTTTTATGGATCTGGAAAAAGCTTATGATAGGGTAGACAGAAAGGCACTGTGGGAGGTATTGCAGATTTATGGGATAGGAGGAAAGCTTTTGGGAGCTGTCAAGAGTTTTTATGAGAGTAGTAGAGCATGTGTTAGGATAAGAAATGGAGAGAGTGAGTGGTTTGAAGTAAAGGTGGGACTTCGTCAAGGATGCGTTATGTCGCACTGGCTGTTCAACTTATACATGGATGGGGTGGTGCGAGAGGTGAATGCTAGGGTAGTGAGTCAGGGATTGGAGATGGTTAAAGAAAATGGAGAAAAGTGGGAGGTGAGCCAGCTGTTGTTTGCGGACGACACTGCGCTTGTGGCAGGGTCAGAGGAGGGATTGAGGAAGCTGGTGGCAGAGTTTGGGAGAGTATGTGATAGAAGAAAGCTAAAGATAAATGTGGGTAAAAGTAAGGTGATGAGATGTACAAGGGGTGAAAGTGGCAGTAGACTGGAAGTGAACATTAAGGGAGAGCGACTGGAGGAAGTGGATAGTTTTAGATACTTGGGTGCAAGTGTAGCAGGAAAAGGTGGAGTGAAGGTGGAGGTAGAATGTAGATTGAGAGAAGCGAGTAAATGCCTTGGTGGTTTAAAGAGTGTAATGAGGAATAGACATTTGGGAATGGATGCGAAGAGGAGACTGTATGAAGGAGTGATTGTGCCAACAGCACTGTATGGGGCAGAAAAGTGGAACATAAGAGAAGAAGAGAGAAGGAGTTTGAATGTGTTTGAGATGAGGTGTCTGAGAAGTATGGTGGGGGTTACTAGGCTGGATAGAGTGAGAAATGAGGAGGTGAGGAGGAGAACAGGGGTGAAAAAGGATTTGGGAGATAGGGTTGATGAAAGAATATTAGGATGGTTTGGACACATGGAAAGAATGAGTGAAGAAAGACTAGTAAAAGATGTATGGAAGGCAGATGTGGAGGGAGTGAACATGAGGGGACGTCCTAGGATGAGGTGGATGGATGGGGTGAAGGGGGCTTTGGGGAAGAGGGGAATGTCAGTTGAGGAAGGAAGGGAGTGGACGGAAGACAGAGGTGAGTGGAGAATGGTTGTATATGATTGATGTTGTGACTGCATGAGGAGAAATGGGCGGGGGGGGGGTAGTATGTGTGAGTAAATTTTGACGCAGCCCGAAGGGATTTCTCCCCGTCCTCGCCTTATATGCAAAGGGGGACGGAGAGGGGGGGTCGCCGATTAAATGAAGCGGCCTTGCTGTGGATGTACTGTGTCTTGCGACACTGCTTCTGACCCAGGGCGGTGGGCAGGGTGCAGGGATGACCCGTCATCCAGGAGGTGCTCAGATGAGAGGAAGGGTGGGAGGGGTGTGGAGGGTATTTAGGGATGAAATGGGTGGGAGTGTTTTTATGCCTTTCCCTTTTTGGCTACCTCCCTTGGAAGGGGGAAAAAGCCTTGGTATATGTATGTATGTAGTACATTAGCGCCAGAAATAAAGCTAGCAGCGCACTAAGTTTCATTGCTAGGACGGTAACGAATAGAAGTGCAGAGGTAATTATTAAACTCTATCTAGCGATAGTTAGACCCATCCTTGACAATGGACATACATTCACTGGAATCAGTACAGAGAAGAATGGCCAAAATGATACATGGAACTCAGAAATTTGCCTTACGAAGAGAGGATTAGGCACCTTAACTTACACTCTCTGGAAAGACGCAGAGTGCGGGGTGATTTAATAGAAGTGTTCAAGTGGATCAAAGGTTATGACAAGGGTAATGTAAACAAGGTCATCATAATAAAACAACAGGGCAGGACTCTCTTTGTGCTGGGACTGATGACTTCCTCCAGTGACCTTCCCCAGGGACTCAAATTGACCTTTCCCTCTTTCCTCAGTAACCTCTCCCAGGGACTCCCATTGACCTTTCCTACTTCTCACAGTGACCTCAACCAAGAACTCCCCTTGCTCTCTCCTACTTCTCCCAGTGACATCATCCAAGGAGTCCCGATGACCTATACTACATTTCCTAATAACCTCATTTGATAAGCAGTACAGGTAGGTCTGCAGACATTATTCTTCACTAGAACTTCGCCTACAGCAACCATTCAAGATAGATAGTTATAGTTCTTCTCACCCTCTGAGAGAGGGGAAAAATTTGAGTCTTCGGTGTTTGTGTCAACAGTTTTATTGTACTGTTGCATAGATTGATTATAATCGTTGGCATTCATCAGCGCCTATGACAAGAGCCTTTCACGTAATTTTGAAATCATGAATGATCATCACAGGTGAGAAATGTAGTAACACATTTGTATACCACAACTAACACCATTGCATTGGTCCCTCAAGCGGCATAGGGTTTCCCTCAGCTGAATAAAAACCTTTGGCGATCCTTTGAATATACAAAAACCCGACCGCCTTTGTTCATACAGGATCGCCGTCGTTTAAAGGCTCATTGAGATGGTGTTAACTCTTAAGCCTTGTTGAGATGGGGCTAGTTTAGTAGCCGCAAGGGCTAGCGACTTGATAACTACTCTACTTGCACAGTGTAAACAGGAATTAGTTAACTTGCCTCCAAACGGGGACGTCACCTTGCAGATAGGACTAGCGGCTACTAAACTAACCCCGTGTCAACGAGACATTTAGCAATGTAGTTCAGTTCGAAGCTTTAAGATTCGTTTAAATAAACACCTAAGCAATATGCTGTAATGCCTGCCATTTGTTTTATATTATTTGTTTATTTGTTTGTTATTATTTTTCTGTTTATTATCATCTGCTTGATTTTCATTTATTATTATTTATCTGTCAATTTATCATTATTTGCTATTTACCTGTTTGTTTAATATCTACCTATGCATTTATTAATTCTATTTAGTATTTATGTTTTTATAACTTTTATGCATTAATTTATTTACTTATTTATCATTATCATATTTTTTTCGCATCCGACCTAGTTATGGAGCAAAAGGTCTCCTTTTAGCATGCTCCTCCTTTGTAATCCTTTGTAATTCAGCTAAATGGAATCATCAGGTGACAGTCGTTAAGTCTACATCATATGGCAAAATGATGGGTACACAGAGTAGTATTGAGGTAAGGAGCGTAACAGAAAAGCTGCCACCTTCCATGGACCGAACACGAGACTCCCAATTGCCGGTGGGTGAGCTTACCGATTAATTACACTACGGTCGCCTCCAGTGATTAATCGCAAATATCACTCATAACGTTCCCTCTACCTCACTTTCCACCAAACACCCCAACCCCTACTCCCTCCGCCAGTGTCAAGTCTGGGTGTGTGTACCTCTATGGGATCCAACTCACTGCACCACCCTACATATCGAGGGTACTTGAAGAATCCTCCAGTATATTAGTGACGAATATGATTAGTAAAATAAAGAGGTAATAGAAGCAGAAAACACCGCCTTTGCACAAGGGTGGCAACAAGATAAAATTTGATGTGTTATATTTCCATGGACCGCTCGTACGTAGATAGTTGTCAATTAATACTGATGATGCTATGCACACATCATATCATACCTATGAAATATCCATAGGTAATGGGAAATTGAGACTCTACAATGTTTACTCTGCTCCAGGAAAAATCAATCGCTCCGTCCTCCCCCCACACACGTCTCACAGTGTGATCTACATGGGGGACTTTAACGCCCTGAACTCTGCCCTAGGAGGTTCTGTTAAGCAAGATGAATCGCCTCACGGCAGCCAGAGCAGGATACACAAAATATATCCACATTTATTGTAGACTTGTTCATCAAGAACTTAGGGGTGGAGGGTACCAAAACTGAATAAAAGTCCCTGGCGTCAGACTTTTTTTGTAAGTAAATTCGTCTACTGTGGTTCAGTAATGCAGCATTGTAGTCTATGAATGATTCACCATGGTCTTGCCCAGTGTCAACGGAAAGTTGTGCTACAACGCCCCCAGAGCTCAATGCACCAGCAACAAACCAAGCCCACAGGATCACGGACCAGAAGTCAAACCAGAGCTTCCACCTCTCTCCTTGTTCTGTGACTGATGACTTCTCCCAGTGACCTTTCCCAGGGACTCAAATTGACCTTTCCCTCTATCCTCAGTAACCTTTCCCAGGGACTCCCATTGACCTTTCCTACTTCTCACAGTGACCTCAACCAAGAACTCCCCTTGCCCTCTCCTACTTCTCCCAGTGACATCATCCAAGGAGTCCCGATGACCTATCCTAATCTCCTAATAACCTCACTTCATAAGCAGTACAAGTCTTTCTGCAGACATTATTCTTCACTAGAACTTAGCCTACAGCAACCCTTCAAGATATATAGTTATAGTTCTTCTCACCCTCTGAGAGAGGGGAAAAACTTGAGTTTTCGGTGTTTGTGTCAACAGTTGTACTGTTACATAGATTTATTATAATCGTTGGCATTCATCAGCGCCTATGACAAGACCCTTTCACGTGATATTGAAATCATGAATGATCATCACAGGTGAGAAATGTAGTAACACATTTGTATACCACAACTAACACCACAGTCGGATGAAAGAAAGAGTTACATACATATACCAAAGGCTTTTCTCCCTACACAGGGGGTAGCCAAAAAGAAAAAAGACATAGAAACCATTCCCACCCATTCCATCCCCTTCATATGCCACTCTCCTCCACCCTCCCTCTCATCCTGGCACTTCCTGGATGGCGGGTCATCCCTATATCCTGTCCTCTGCCCTGGGCCAGAAGTAGAGTCGCAAGACAGAAAGAAAGAGTTAAGTAAGCGAAACTATATATGTCACGGTGAGGGGTCAGCAAGCGGCTCAAACACCAACAGAGGGATTTGGATGATGGAGAACATAAGCACAGGGGAAGGCTCGGAACCATAAACACTTAACGTTTCGTTCTCCATCATCCAAATCACACACGCACACACACACACAGACACACACACACACACACACACATATATATATATATATATATATATATATATATATATATATATATATATATATACAATATATATATATATGTATGTATATATATATATATATATATATATATATTTTTTTTTTTTGTGCCACCGCTAGACAAGCGTATTCAGACGAGGAAACCTTCCGGCAGTCAAAGTGTCAACCCTTTGGGAAATAAGGTGTTTTCTTGGGGAAGGAGCAAAATGAGAAAGAAAACGGTTATCACGAATAAGTATTCGATATGTGTTTCCACCATTCAGAGAAGTCATTTATTTATTTGTTTATCTATTTATTCATCTCTTTATCTATTCATATTTATTTATCTTAATATATGGGTGCTTATTGAAAGGACTTTGAGCGGGTGCTTGTAAAGACTCCCGTCATGTTAAGCATGAGACTATAGGAGTGGCACCATCATGGAAGGCGCTACACTAAAGGTTTCTCATAAGACACTGTCTCTTGTTGCTTGTCCACTGATATAAGCAACAGGGATATGTTTATCTTGGACAAGAGGAAGAAGAAGAAGATACAGCGAAGACATATCCAAGCACTATGAACCTGGAGCTGACTTCACCGTGATCTCTCTCTGAACTCATTATTTCCGTGTTAAAGAGTCGAATCATAAGCAGCGAATGATGACTCTCTCTTTCTCTCTCTTTCTCCCTCTCTCTCCCTCCCTCCCTCTCTCTCTCTCTCTCTCTCTCTCTCTCTCTCTCTCTCTCTCTCTCTCTTTGCATCTGCATAATTGGGATTTTTTTAGGAGAACCTAAGTTTTTACATATATATACAAGATTATATTAAGGTGTGTATTCGTATGCGCAATATGAACTACAGTCAATACAGGTGTTTACTTTAAGGTGTGATGTGACTTTCATTCATGACAAGGAATTGGGACATTCTCAAACAAAGACTCTCTTGGGGAAGGATGACGAAGCTGAACGAGTTCGAAGTGCAGGAGCTATTGGGCAAAGGAGGCATCGGCTCTGTCTACCGAGCCAAGCGGATCATCGATGGCCAGGAGGTCGCCCTGAAGAAAGTGCCCTTGGCGCGGATGAAATCATATAGACGTCGCAACGGGAAGAAAATCCCGAAGGAAGCTGCGCTTCTGAAGAAGGTGCAGAAGGTGCCCGGCGTCATCAAGCTGTATGATTATTTTATCGCCAATGATAATTTTTATATGGTAATGGAACTTATTCCGTCGTCCATGTCGTTGTACGATTATATAGAAAACGACAACGACCTATCGAATGTAGAAGTCCGAAGACTCTTCAAAAACATTGTTACAACTATAAAAGGATGTTTTGAAGCCGCGGTCTCCCATAAAGATATCAAGCCAGAAAATATACTGCTCTTCAGGGACAAGAGTTCAGGCTAGCTTGATATCAAAGTAATCGACTTTGGTTGCGGAGAGCGCATTACGAGTTACAAAGGAACGGACACAGGCGGAACTCGAATTTACTAGCCTCCAGAATACATCAAAGGAGGCGAGTTCCTGCACATGCCCGCAACAGTCTGGAGCCTGGGCACTCTTCTTTACTACATGGTGTGCCGACGTGATCCTTTCTACACAGACGCCTCCATATGTAGGGCCAGTCCGTCATTCCCGAAGAACGTTCCGAACGTCTGCCGGGACCTAATAATGCGATGCTTCGCAAAAGACCCTTGGGGCCGCCCATCACTCGACGGAATACTGTCCCATCAGTGGTTGGAGGAAGAATCATCTTGCCTCTCCTTCGAAAAGGACGGAAAGACGGATTTCACTACCGAAGCGGAGCTCGAAACCGCTAACGTCGCCCGGAGAAATCCTAAAAGGAAAAAACGCCCGACGAAGCCCCAAAACGTCTCTTTATCCATAAAGAAGAAAGGAAGGAAAAGAGACCATTCTGAAGAGGATGACATGCCTCGTGGGAGAAAGAGGCGATAAAAATGATAATGCGCCCACTACAGTAATGGGACGACGGCTTGAGAGTCTTTGGACTTATTGATTTGTGCCACAACGGCCATTGGAAAAAATGCATGTTGTTAAGAAAAAGAAGATCCCTAAGGAAGAGGTTAAGTCGGTGCCAAGTAATTGGAAAAAGTCTAAATCTGTTACGAGAAAAGCAGAGAAAAGGGAAAGCTGCAATATGTGACAAGATTTAAGAACTTTACAAAGATAAAAAGTGCCAAGTTCAGAAATGGAGAACACATCATGCCCTTTAGAATTCTGTGGAAACTAATAACTGTCTGGTTCAACCGAATCAAAGCAAGACATCGTGAGAAAATGGGATTTCCAAGAAGTTTGATAAAGGGCATTGGTCCCTCAAGCGGCAGAGGGTTTCCCTCAGCTGAATAAAAACATTTGGCGATGCTTTGAAGATACAAAAACCCGACCACCTTTGTTCATAAAGGATGGCCGTCGTTTGAAGGCTCATTGTGATGGTGTTAATCCTTAAGCCTTGTTGAGATGGGGCTAGTTTAGTAGCCGCAAGGGCTAGCGACTTGAAAACTACTCTACATGCACAGTGTGAACGGAAAGTTAGTTAACTTCCCTCCAATTTATTCTAGTGACAGCACTTATTTGACGGGGACGTCACCTTGCAGCTAGGACTAGCGGCTACTAAACTAATCCCGTGTCAACAAGACTTTAAGCAATGTAGTTCAGTTCGAAGCTTTAAGATTCGTTTGAATAAACACCTAAGCAAGATCCTGTAATGCCTGCCATTTGTTTCATATAATATATTTGTTTATTTGTTTGTTATTATTTGACTGTTTGTTTATTATCATTTGCTTGATTTTCATTTATTATTATTTATCTGTCAATTTATCATTATTTGCTATTTACCCGTTTGTTTATTATCTATCTATGCATTTATTCATCTTATTTAATATTTATGTTATTATAACTTTTATGCATTCATTTATTTATTTATTTATCATTATTATATTTTTTTCGCATCCGACCTAGTTATGGACCAAACGGTCTCCTGTCGGCATGCTCCTCCTTTGTAATCCTTTGTAATTCAGCTAAATGGAATCATCAGGTGACAGTCGTTAAGTCTACATCAGTCTCTGCCTCGTGCCGTTCACACCCTCCGCTCAGCGCTCCCTACGAGAAAGTAATACAACATGGCACATACCACAAACAGCAACAGCTCCAAGAAACTTGAAGATATGGTGGAGAGTCTCGTGAAAGCAAGAGAAGAGGACAGACAGTTCCTTTTGCAAGCAAGGAAAGAAGACCAGCAGTTTCTAAGCGAGCTAAAAGCGATAGTCATACAATAAAGGCTAGAGATACAAGATCTCAAATCGACTGTAGTTAATCTCCAAGCTAGAGTGAAAGACCTAGAGTAGTACACGAGGAGAGAAGATATCATCATCAGTGGTTTAAAGATTGTGAAAACGTATTCGGAAGCCGTGAAAGGTGATTCCGACTATAGTGTGGATAACAATGGACGGAACATTGTAGAAAATCAAGTGATCCATTCTCTAAGTAACAAGGAAATACAGATCAGAAACACAGAGATATCAGTTTTCCATACACTGGGAAAAAGAAAACAGAACGGTACCCAAAATGTAATCGTGAGATTCGTATCAAGTCGAAGGTGAACGTACTGAAAAACGCCAAGAAACTGAAGGGGACGGGGATCTACGTGAATGAGCACCTGACAAAACGAACTGGAGAGATTGCCAAAACAGCACGCGACATGAGGAAACAAGGGAAGATCATCTCGACATGGACAAGAGACTGCAAGGTGTATATCAAGTGCAGGGATGAAAAAGTACATCAGGTAAGTAGTCTTGAACAATTAGTTGAATTTCAATACTTCACATTCCCTAGTCTCCTATCACAAACATAACCGTGAACACTACAACTAACACAAAAACAAAAACAAACATAACAAAAAACTGTTCTTCATGCCATACCCTAGTCCCTACCAATCACCTCAAATGTACATTATGCAAACATTTGCATCATTTCATGTGTGTAAATATACCCGTAGATACTGCCAAAAATAACCACAATATTTTCAGAAACTGGTCCTACACAGACTGCTCAAAAACATTTCCCTATCATGCCATCTCAAACACAGAATTTATTTTTCCACGCCAAATCTCGCATCAAAAAACCCAGATGTATATACCGTAATTAAGAAGTATAAAGAAATAGACAAAATATCAGAAAAGGAGTTTTCGATATCTAATCACAATAATACCCAAATTGACCCGAATTAAATTTCTACTCAAAACTAACAAAAGACAGCGATTACTATAGTGATACACAATTTGACACAGTATTTCGTGATATTGATGGATTCACACTAATTCACATTAATGCAAGGAGCCTAAACGCTAATTATTAGAAAATTGACTGTTATCCCAAGTTACTCAATAAAAGCTTTGACGTTATAGTGATAAGCGAAACATGGATTGACCCAGGATGTCTAGTAAACTTCCTACAAGACTATACTCCCTACAGTGTTAATAGACAGATCCAAAAAGGCGGCGGAGTCTCTATCTTCATAAAAAAAATCAATTTCATGCAAACTAATAAATCAAACCACTAATTCGCATGAAAACCTATATGATTGCGTAGCCGTTGAGATTTTCATAACAAGTATCTATAGAAAGCCAGGCACGAACATCAATGAGTTCACAAATATGCTTGAAGAAATCATAACTCCATTTAGAAATAAAAACCTATATCTCTGTGGAGACTTCAACATAGATTTACTTAAGTATGAGACTCACGAACAAACAAGACACTTTACAGATATGATTTTCTCTTTAGATATATATCCTTTGATAAATAAACCAACCCGAATAACAAATACAAGTGAAACAATGATAGATAACATTTTCAACAATATTGTAAATTCCGAGATTCACGGTGGTATCTTAATAAGTGACATAAGTGACCATCTACCGGTATTCACTATCAATCCAAAAGAAATGCACTGCATAACAAAACCCAGAACGCACTAAAACGTAAAATAGACGAAAAAAGTATTGCAAAATTAAATCAATGCTTAAAAGAAGAAAATTGGGATTAGGTTTACGAGTCAGAAAATGCCAACCTATCATATAACGAACTTGTAAGCATTATCATGAGTAATGTAAACAAATGCTTCCCAGAGAGAGAAGTAGAAATAAAACATATAAAGTAAACTCAAAACCATGGTTTACAAACGGTCGAAAGAAAAACCAACTTTACAAGAAATCTATTAAAAGCAAGTCCTTGACAGACGAAAACAAGTACAAAGCGTACAAAAACAAACTTACAACAATTGCAACTGCGAAAAAAATACTATGACACACTGCTTGAAAATTATAAAGGTAATATAAAAAAGACATGGGAAGTAATAAACAACTTATCTAGGCCCAAAAATAATAACAATGATGAATTCATAAACATTATTAAAAACGGAAAAACTAAAAAAGAAATGGCAAACGAATTTTATGAAGTTTTCTCCCTTGTAGGACCTAACCTCGCGAAACAAATAAAGACAGCACATCAAACTTATGAGACCTTTTTGAAACACCGAATAAATAACATTATGTTTTTAAAACCCGTCACGGAAAACGAACTTATGAACACGGCAAAATCAATGCAGAACAAGAAATCACTCGATTGCACACGAATCAATATGAACATCGTAAAACAGATTATGCCTATCATCAAAAATCATTTTATGACAATATCCAATAAATCATTTGAACAATGAATATTTCCAGATGTAATAAAAATAGCGAGAGTAATACCGATATTCAAATCATCCGACAAATCAAGTTATAATAACTATAGACCAATTTTACTATTACCACAGTTTTCCAAAATTCTTGAAGTTATTCACAATTCGCCTCGACTCATTTCTAAAAAAGAAATGACGTCATTCGCCATAGTCAATATAGATTTCAACGAAATCTTTCAACGTCAACAACAGTAATGGAATTAACTGAAGAGATAACTAACAATATAGAACAAAAGAAAAAGACAACCGGCATATTTATTGATCTAAAAAAGGCATTTGACACAGTAAATCATGAAATCCTAATTCGAAAGGCCGAGTACTATGGGCTAAGAGGTAAGATTAATGACTGGTTAAAAAGTTATCTAAAAAACAGGAAACAATATGTAGCCATTGAGGAAGAAAGATCACATATTCTACCAGTTACATGCGGAGTACCTCAAGGTTCAGTTCTAGGACCCAAACTATTCTTATTATACATTAATGACATTACAAATGTATCCAACCTTATGAAATTTATACTGTTCGCCGACGATACCACCATTCTATGCTCTGATATAAATTCCGACAAACTGATCAAGACAATTAATGAAGGATTATGTCAGCTATCTAACTGGTTTTCAGCCAATAAACTATCCTTAAATGTATCAAAAACTAACTACCTGCTTTTCTACAAAAATAATGAAAGCACTAAGCCGATCAAAATAAACAACGAAATTATTGAAAAAGCGTCCGTCAGTAAATTCCTAGGCGTGTATTTAGACGATCAACTTAATTGGAAACATCATATAAATCACGTGATAAATAAGATGTCCAAAACTTTAGGAATAATGCATAAAATGAGAAATATCCTCAATGAAAATACCCTACGTACCATTTACTGTAGTCTACTACTACCATACCTAAACTATTGTTCAGAAATTTGGGGTAATACTTATGAAACTAATCTTCAATGCATAATTATCTCACAAAAAAAGGCACTGCGTATAATCTGCAATGTAGGTTGTTTAGAACATACAAATAATTTATCTAAAAAAGTAAATCTACTGAAATTCATGGACTTGATAAAGTACAAAACCGCCATTGTTATGCACCAAATCTACAATAAACAAATGAATCAAAACATATTGAAATTTTACTCACCTTACGAAACAAGCTATGCGACCAGGCATACAAATGATTTCTTTGAAACTCAATACAGAACAACCAAAAAAGGCCAATGCTTATCTATTATAGGTCTTAACACATGGAATAAACTTGAAAAGGAATTACCTAAGACAAAATGTTTATCAACATTCAAACGATATTTAAAAAAGTCATTAATCTATAAGTATTAGTATATTGAACATTTCAGGTCCATTCCATGATTGTATTCATGGAGAAACTGTCATGTACCACCTAAGTCTGCCGCTCTTTTTTTTTTTTTCTTCTTGTTCCTGCAGGTAACGGTGACCCGGATCCGAGCAGTAAGCAATTATCGTCCCGTCAACAATCGACCTGACCTCTCACTTCTCACCTGACCCCCACAAGATGCGATGCTCACATGTGACCCCGATTCCTACGTGAGGTCGGAGTAAAAAAAAAAAAAAAAAAAAAAAAAAAATCATATTAATAATAAATCAAAACTATAATAATGTAAAAATAACAAATAAAATACATAAATAAATGCATAGGTATAGTTGAATAACAAACAAAAAGGTAAATAGTAAATGATTATAAATTGACATATAACTAATAATAAATGAAAATCAGACAGACAAATTATAACAAAACAAAAACAAATAATATAACATAAATTATAATCATTACAGCATCTTACTTAGGTATTTATCTAAATGATTCTTAAAGCTTCGAACTGAACTACATTGCACTACCTGTGCAGGAAGTTTATTCCATTCATTAACTACACGGTTGGCAAAGTTGTTTCTACCTACTTCCAAATTGAATCTATTTCCGGACAGTTTGAGACCATTGTTTCTTGTCTGATTCTCATTCAATGTGAAAATTTGGTCACTTTTGATGTTGCCAATTCCCTTTAAAATCTTAAAGACCTGTATCAAGTCACCTCTGAGTCTACGCTTTTTTAGGGAAAACAGATTCATGTGCTTAAGTCGATTTTCGTATGATTTATTTTTGATATTTGGAATCAGTTTTGTGGCTCGCCGTTGTACTTTTTCCAGTCTGTCAATGTCTTTAATGAGATTCGGTGACCATACGGCAACAGCATATTCCAAATGTGGACGAACTAACGATTTATATAGCTTGTTAATGAGTGATGGACTTTTGAAATCAAAAGATCGCGCAATCAATCCCAGAATCTTATTTGCTTTCTCAGAGGCTGAAATACACTGCTTGGATGATTTGAGGTCGTTACTGATAATTACGCCGAGATCTTTTTCACTATCCACTTTTGTTAACGAATTTCCAAATAACTTGTAATCGTACTTACTTTTATTTTTACCTATGTGCATTACCTTGCATTTACTTGTGTTAAATTTCATTAGCCACTTTTCAGACCATTGCTGTAATTGATCTAAATCTTCTTGAATATCTAATTGGTTTGAGTGATCATTTGCCACTCCGCACAGTTTTGTATCATCAACAAATTTGGAAACAGTAGATTTTAGTCCATGGTCTATATCATTTATATATACTATGAATAGAAGTGGCCCAAGAACGGAACCCTGAGGAACTCCACTTGCAACACTTTTCCATCCAGAAGTTTTTCCATTTAAAACAACTCTCTGTTTTCGACCATTCAACCAATTACTAGTCCAACCTAATAGGCTACCACTTATTCCATGCAAAGCTAGTTTAGTAAGTAGTCTTTCGTGTGGGACGGTATCAAAAGCTTTTGCAAAGTCTAGATATATTAAATCTATATTGTTTCTTTTGTCATAGTTCGAGATAACTGTGTTGTAGAATTCGAGTAAGTTAGTCACGCAAGAACGTTTCCGTCTGAAACCATGCTGGCTATCATTTATCAAACGGTTACTTTCTAAATGATGTTCGATAGCATCTCTGATGATAGTTTCCATTATTTTTCCTACGATTGAAGTCAAACGTATAGGCCTATACTTATTTGGTTTCTTTTTGTCACCTTTTTTGAATATGGGAGTAACGTTAGCTAGCTTCCATTCTCTTGGGACATCTCCGGATATGATGGATTTCTTGAAAATAATTTCTAATGGAACAACAATCTCATTTTTCATTTCCTTTAAGATTCTTGGATGCCAACCGTCAGGCCCTGGTGTTTTATTAACTTTGAGTTTGTCTATACACCTTTTAATTTTTTCTTTTGTTATATTTACCGTAGTGAGTAAGTTTACCCCAGACTTTTCACAGGTTTCAGTTTGGAATTCACTTTGAGGTGTTTCGTTTACGAATACCGAGCTAAAATAATTGTTTAAGATATTACACATTCCTTCATTTGAATATTCAAGTTGACCGTCAGCAGATAATAGTGGACCAATGTGATTCCTAACAACCTTTTTATCTCTAATGTAACTATAGAATTCTTTGGGATTCTCTTTGGATTTATCAGCGATGTTCATTTCGTATTGTCGTTTTCTTTTTCGTATTGTCTTTTTTAAATCTCTCTGTATTGATACATAACTTTCATAGTCATTAGATGCACCCGAGCACTTATATTTCTTATAAGCCTGTCTCTTTTTAGCAATACTTTTTTCAGTTTCTTTGTCGAGCCACTTTGGGCGAGCCTGATTTGGGGGACGTCTGTCCTTAAAAGGAATGTAAGTTTGAATCATCTTAGTGAGCGTATTTTGAAATATTTCCCACATCTGATCTACAGGCCTTTCGTTTAATTTTGCCTCCCAATCTGTAAGCTGAAGCTCCTGACGTAGTTCTATGAACTGAGCTTTACTGAAATCGGGTATTTTAGAAGCACAAGTATCTATTCTAAAATTGTTTAGGAGTTTGAATCTGACTAAATTGTGATCGCTATTTGCAACAGATTCACCGACTTCTACATCAGTTACCATGCTTTCGCGGCTAGTGATCAATAAATCGAGTAAGTTTCCATATCTTGTGGGCTCTTTTACATGCTGAATTAAGTAATTTTCACCAAGAAAATCAATCAAGCGACTACCTATATGGCCATGTTCAAGGGTCATCCAATCAATGTCAGTAAAATTGAAATCACCCATTATCAATAAATCCCGGTTGCAGAAACTAGACAGTTCTTGAAATAACAGTTTGTCGTCTGCTAATGATAATGTCTTTGGCCTATATATTACACCTATATTCATTTTTTGTCCATTTGTTAGGGTTAACTCAACCCACAAACTGTCATATGCATCCTGTTTCACTTTCTCTAAAACACAAGCATGAACATTGTTTTTAACGTACAATAGAACACCCCCACCTTTCTTGTGGTTTCTATCCTGATGAAAGTGTTTAAATCCCACAATATTAAATTCAGCTTCGAACTCTGTACCATTTAACCATGTCTCAGTTATTCCTATCATATCGAGATTTTCGCTTTTGACATACGCCTGTATTTCTTGAAATTTGTTCCTAATACTACGAGCATTAAAGTACATAGTTTTAAGAAACTCGTGATTATTTCTTTTTGCCACATTTTGAGTTTCAATATCATGTCTTATATTATCATTTTGTTTTTTATTTATGCCTTGCTCTATATTATTATTATTTGGTCCTTCATTGACATTCAATGCCACATTAACATTTCTCCTATCAAAATTAAAATTTCCCCCATCACGGACATCTGGTCGATTACGGTCATCCGATCTATTTTGTACATTTTGTCCCCCTACGTCACCGTGATTCACGCCGGCCTCCCATCGTTCAGTGACATTATGTCCGGCATCCCTTTCTAAAATTATATTTTGTCCTCCAGTGACATTATATCCTACCGTGATATTTTTTCCTCCACTATAATTACATCCCATCGTGATCTTTTGTCTTCCACTGTCATTACATCCTATCTTGATATTTTGGCCTTCATTGACATTCTGTCCGGTATCTCTTCCTAAAATTATATTTTGTCCTTCACTGACATTATATCCTACCGTGATATTTTCTCCTCCATTATCATTACATCCTATCGTGATATTTTGTTCTCCACTATCATTATTTCCCATCGTGATCTTTTGTCCTCCACTGTCATTACATCCCATTGTGACATTTTGTCCTATGACATTACATCCTAATGTGTCATATCGTCCTCTAGCGACATTACATCCTATCATGATATTTTGGCCTTCATTGACATTCTGTCCAGTATCCCTTCCTAAAATTACATTTTGGCCTTCAATGACATTATATCCTACCGTGATATTTTCTCCTCCATTATCATTACATCCTATCGTGATATTTTGTTCTCCACTATCATTACTTCCCATCGTGATCTTTTGTCCTCCACTGTCATTACATCCCATTGTGACATTTTGGCCTATGACATTATATCCTAATGTGACATTTCGTCCTCTAGCGACATTAAATCCTAAAATTATATTTTGTCCTATACTGGTACATTGTTCTACATTAATGCTATACTCTACACTGTTTTCCCAAGTAGATTCTATTTCCCCTTCCCTTTGGCCTTCTACCCTAAAAAAGGAGCTAGTTCATTACAAACTCCCACAATGAGGTTTGTAAGAACATCTTTGCCTCTGCGGGTAAGGTGGATCCCATCAGAAGCGTAAAGGTCATGGCGCCTAGAAAAGAGATACCAAGGATCAAGAAAGTGGTATCCCAATTGTGTGCACAACTGCGATATCCTATCATTGATCCCTATGGCTCTACTGTTCCAACACGAACCTGCGTAGATCGTCGGGAGGATCCCACAGACTACGTGACGGCTCCCACGTTCCTTCATCTCCTGAAGGAGGACCTTGTAATTCCGAACAAGCTCCTCTGATCTCACCCTACCTACATCGTTACTTCCCGTATGAATAATCGTAACCGTGTTCTTCCGTCCTTGCTCCCTGATGGACCGGGTACAATCAACGATCCCACGGCCCGGTTGACATACAAGCTTGCAACGTCGCTTAGTCTTTCGCTGCAGGATGTCGTCATAGCCTCGAACCATGGAGTCCCCCACCACCAAGAACTCCTGGTTTTCAGGCACTTCATCCTCCAGTAGAGCAAAACGATTGACTAGAGCCAGCGGTTGCTCCACAGGGCACACGTCTACCGAAAGCGGGCTCGACAAACGGGACCCCACGGAGCGCCACTCGCTCATGGCAGTGACAGTAGGTGAAGAAGTGGAACGCTCTTTGGGTTGTGGGGAGGGTTCACTCTTCTCACGGAGCGCACTCCTGAGAAGCCGAATTTCCTCCTCACACATCCTGAGACGGACCTCTAGGTTCACGCAACCTTCACAAGCCATTTCGCTCCCCCTTTAGCAATAAAAACGGCAAAGAGAAAATACAAATCAACAACAACAAAAATCAAAGCGGTCTCTAATAAACTAAATACGCGAAGCTTACTCTGCTTACCTTATACTATTTCTCCTACCTTTGGAGTACGGTAACAGAAAACTGTTTTGAAATTAAATAGAACCCTGCACTTTATATTATATCTGTAACTGTATAGCGCTATACGTATACAATTACAAAAACACAACACAATCACTTAACACTATTCGGAGATATAAAATTCACAGGTATTCGTTAGCTGGTGTCTGTGTAGAAAAACGAGGTCTCTAGCTGAGGTCACGAGCGGACTGAGCTGAGGTCACATCTCATTGAAAAAAAAAGATAATAATAATAAAATAAATAAATATATATATATATATATATGTGTGTGTCTGTGTGTGTGTGTATATATATATATATATATATATATATA
>NC_134794.1:24852910-24877910 GCF_046742065.1 Oratosquilla oratoria | reverse complement strand
TAAAAATGATAATGCGCCCACTACAGTAATGGGACGACGGCTTGAGAGTCTTTGGACTTATTGATTTGTGCCACAACGGCCATTGGAAAAAATGCATGTTGTTAAGAAAAAGAAGATCCCTAAGGAAGAGGTTAAGTCGGTGCCAAGTAATTGGAAAAAGTCTAAATCTGTTACGAGAAAAGCAGAGAAAAGGGAAAGCTGCAATATGTGACAAGATTTAAGAACTTTACAAAGATAAAAAGTGCCAAGTTCAGAACTGGAGAACACATCATGCCCTTTAGAATTCTGTGGAAACTAATAACTGTCTGGTTCAACCGAATCAAAGCAAGACATCGTGAGAAAATGGGATTTCCAAGAAGTTTGATAAAGGGCATTGGTCCCTCAAGCGGCAGAGGGTTTCCCTCAGCTGAATAAAAACATTTGGCGATGCTTTGAAGATACAAAAACCCAACCACCTTTGTTCATAAAGGATGGCCGTCGTTTGAAGGCTCATTGAGATGGTGTTAATCCTTAAGTCTTGTTGAGATGGGGCTAGTTTAGTAGCCGCAAGGGCTAGCGACTTGAAAACTACTCTACATGCACAGTGTGAACGGAAAGTTAGTTAACTTCCCTCCAATTTATTCTAGTGACAGCACTTATTTGACGGGGACGTCACCTTGCAGCTAGGACTAGCGGCTACTAAACTAATCCCGTGTCAACAAGACTTTAAGCATTGTAGTTCAGTTCGAAGCTTTAAGATTCGTTTGAATAAACACCTAAGCAAGATCCTGTAATGCCTGCCATTTGTTTCATATAATATATTTGTTTATTTGTTTGTTATTATTTGTCTGTTTGTTTATTATCATTTGCTTGATTTTCATTTATTATTATTTATCTGTCAATTTATCATTATTTGCTATTTACCCGTTTGTTTATTATCTATCTATGCATTTATTCATCTTATTTAATATTTATGTTATTATAACTTTTATGCATTCATTTATTTATTTATTTATCATTATTATATTTTTTCGCATCCGACCTAGTTATGGACCAAACGGTCTCCTGTCGGCATGCTCCTCCTTTGTAATCCTTTGTAATTCAGCTAAATGGAATCATCAGGTGACAGTCGTTAAGTCTACATCAGTCTCTGACTCGTGCCGTTCACACCCTCCGCTCAGCGCTCCCTACGAGAAAGTAATACAACATGGCACATACCACAAACAGCAACAGCTCCAAGAAACTTGAAGATATGGTGGAGAGTCTCGTGAAAGCAAGAGAAGAGGACAGACAGTTGCTTTTGCAAGCAAGGAAAGAAGACCAGCAGTTTCTAAGCGAGCTAAAAGCGATAGTCATACAATTAAGGCTAGAGATACAAGATCTCAAATCGACTGTAGTTAATCTCCAAGCTAGAGTGAAAGACCTAGAGTAGTACACGAGGAGAGAAGATATCATCATCAGTGGTTTAAAGATTGTGAAAACGTATTCGGAAGCCGTGAAAGGTGATTCCGACTATAGTGTGGATAACAATGGACGGAACATTGTAGAAAATCAAGTGATCCATTCTCTAAGTAACAAGGAAATACAGATCAGAAACACAAAGATATCAGTTTACCATACACTGGGAAAAAGAAAACAGGACGGTACCCAAAATGTAATCGTGAGATTCGTATCAAGAAAGTCGAAGGTGAACGTGCTGAAAAACGCCAAGAAACTGAAGGGGACGGGCATCTACGTGAATGAGCACCTGACGAAACGAACCGGAGAGATTGCCAAAACAGCACGCGACATGAGGAAACAAGGGAAGATCATCTCGACATGGACAAGAGACTGCAAGGTGTATATCAAGTGCAGGGATGAAAAAGTACGTCAGGTAAGTAATCTTGGACAATTAGTTGAATTTCAATACTTCACATTCCCTAATCTCCTGACACAAACATAACCATGAACACTACAACTAACACAAAAACAAAAACAAACATAACAAAAAACTGTTCTTCATGCCATACCCTTGTCCCTACCAATCACCTCAAATGTACATTATGCAAACATTTACATCATTTCATGTGTGTAAATATAACCGTAAATACTGCCAAAAATAACCACAATATTTTCAGAAACTGGTCCTGCACAGACTGCTCAAAAACATTTCCCTATCATGCCATCTCAAACACAGAAATTGATTTTTTGTTTTCCGCGCCAAATCTCGCATCAAAAAACCCAGATGTATATACCGTAATTAAGAAGTATAAAGAAATAGACAAAAAATATCAGAAAAGGAGTTTTCCATATCCAATCACAATACCCAAAATGACCCCGAATTAAATTTCTACTCAAAACTAACAAAAGACAGCGATTACTATAGTGATACACAATATGACACAGTATTTCGTGATATTGATGGATTCACACTAATTCACATTAATGCAAGGAGCCTAAACGCTAATTATTAGAAAATTGACTGTTATCTCAAGTTACTTAACGTTACTTGAAGTTATAGTGATAAGCGAAACATGGATTGACCCAGGATGTCTAGTAAACTTCCTACAAGATTATACTCCCTACAGTGTTAATAGACAGATCCAAAAAGGCGGGGGAGTCTCTATCTTCATAAAAAAATCAATTTCATGCAAACTAATAAATCAATCCACTAATTCGCATGAAAACCTATATGATTGCGTAGCCGTTGAGATTTTCTGTAAAAAAAATACCGTCATAACAAGTATCTATAGAAAGCCAGGCACGAACATCAATGAGTTCACAAATATGCTTGAAGAAATCATAACTCCATTTAGAAGTGAAAACCTATATCTCTGTGGGGACTTCAACATAGATTTACTTAAGTATAAGACTCACGAACAAACAAGACACTTTACAGATATGATTTTCTCGTTAGGTATATATCCTTTGATAAATAAACCAACCCGAATAACAAATACAAGTGAAACAATGATAGATAACATTTTCAACAATATTGTAAATTCCGAGATTCACGGTGGTATCTTAATAAGTGACATAAGTGACCATCTACCGGTATTCACTATCAATCCAAAAGAAATGCACTGCATAACAAAACCCAGAACGCACTAAAACGTAAAATAGACGAAAAAAGTATTGCAAAATTAAATCAATGCTTAAAAGAAGAAAATTGGGATTAGGTTTACGAGTCAGAAAATGCCAACCTATCATATAACGAACTTGTAAGCATTATCATGAGTAATGTAAACAAATGCTTCCCAGAGAGAGAAGTAGAAATAAAAACATATAAAGTAAACTCAAAACCATGGTTTACAAACGGTCGAAAGAAAAACCAACTTTACAAGAAATCTATTAAAAGCAAGTCCTTGACAGACGAAAACAAGTACAAAGCGTACAAAAACAAACTTACAACAATTGCAACTGCGAAAAAAATACTATGACACACTGCTTGAAAATTATAAAGGTAATATAAAAAAGACATGGGAAGTAATAAACAACTTATCTAGGCCCAAAAATAATAACAATGATGAATTCATAAACATTATTAAAAACGGAAAAACTAAAAAAGAAATGGCAAACGAATTTTATGAAGTTTTCTCCCTTGTAGGACCTAACCTCGCGAAACAAATAAAGACAGCACATCAAACTTATGAGACCTTTTTGAAACACCGAATAAATAACATTATGTTTTTAAAACCCGTCACGGAAAACGAACTTATGAACACGGCAAAATCAATGCAGAACAAGAAATCACTCGATTGCACACGAATCAATATGAACATCGTAAAACAGATTATGCCTATCATCAAAAATCATTTTATGACAATATCCAATAAATCATTTGAACAATGAATATTTCCAGATGTAATAAAAATAGCGAGAGTAATACCGATATTCAAATCATCCGACAAATCAAGTTATAATAACTATAGACCAATTTTACTATTACCACAGTTTTCCAAAATTCTTGAAGTTATTCACAATTCGCCTCGACTCATTTCTAAAAAAGAAATGACGTCATTCACCATAGTCAATATAGATTTCAACGAAATCTTTCAACGTCAACAACAGTAATGGAATTAACTGAAGAGATAACTAACAATATAGAACAAAAGAAAAAGACAACCGGCATATTTATTGATCTAAAAAAGGCATTTGACACAGTAAATCATGAAATCCTAATTCGAAAGGCCGAGTACTATGGGCTAAGAGGTAAGATTAATGACTGGTTAAAAAGTTATCTAAAAAACAGGAAACAATATGTAGCCATTGAGGAAGAAAGATCACATATTATACCAGTTACATGCGGAGTACCTCAGGGTTCAGTTCTAGGACCCAAACTATTCTTATATAGAACATTAATGGCATTACAAATGTATCCAACCTTATGAAATTTATACTGTTCGCCGACGATACCACCATTCTATGCTCTGATATAAATTCCGACAAACTGATCAAGACAATTAATGAAGGATTATGTCAGCTAACTGGTTTTCAGCCAATAAACTATCCTTAAATGTATCAAAAACTAACTACCTGTTTTTTCTACAAAAATAATGAAAGCACTAAGCCGATCAAAATAAACAACGAAATTATTGAAAAAGCGTCCGTCAGTAAATTCCTAGGCGTGTATTTAGACGATCAACTTAATTGGAAACATCATATAAATCACGTGATAAATAAGATGTCCAAAACTTTAGGAATAATGCAAAAAATGAGAAATATCCTCAATGAAAATACCCTACGTACCATTTACTGTAGTCCACTGCTACCATACCTAAACTATTGTTCAGAAATTTGGGGTAATACTTATGAAACTAATCTTCAATGCATAATTATCTCACAAAAAAAGGCACTGCGTATAATCTGCAATGTAGGTTGTTTAGAATATACAAATAATTTATCTAAAAAAGTAAATCTACTGAAATTCATGGACTTAATAAAGTACAAAACCTCCACTGTTATGCACCAAATCTACAAAAAACAAATGAATCAAAACGTATTGAAATTTTACTCACCTTACGAAACAAGCTATGCGACCAGGCATACAAATGACTTCTTTGAAACTCAATACAGAACAACCAAAAAAGGCCAATGCTTATCTATTATAGGTCTTAACACATGGAATAAACTTGAAAAGGAATTACCTAAGACAAAATGTTTATCAACATTCAAACGATATTTAAAAAAGTTATTAATCTATAAGTATTAGTATATTGAACATTTCAGGTCCATTCCATGATTGTATTCATGGAGAAACTGTCATGTACCACCTAAGTCTGCCGCTTTTTTTTCTTGTTCCTGCAGGTAACGGTGACCCGGATCCGCGCAGTAAGCAATTATCGTCCCGTCAACAATCGACCTGACCTCTCACTTCTCACCTGACCCCCACAAGATGCGATGCTCACATGTGACCCCGATTCCTACGTGAGGTCGGAGTTAGCAGGGGTCGTGTCACATCTCATTGAAAAAAAAATGATAATAATAATAAAATAAATAAATAAATAAATAAATATATATATCTATATATATATATATATATATATATATATATATATATATATATGTGTGTGTGTGTGTGTGTGTGTGTGTGTGTGTGTGTGTGTGTGTTTATATATATATATATATATATATATATATATATATGTATGCATGTATGTATCAAACTAACATGTAACAAAAATAAATAAGTAAAAAAAAAACAAATTCTTTCCTTAAAGGAGGAGCAATTCCCCATAAACTTTGCTTCACGCTCTCTTTTTTCAATAAGTAATTTTGTAAACAATTTGTATATATGTATGTATAGATTGTTTCATTTTGTTGAATAAACCTTAACTAACTAATTAACTATATCGCAAAATAATAGGGTAAGGAGTGTTACAGAAAGGCTGCCACCTTCCATGGACCGAACACGAGACTCCCAATTGCCGGTGGGTGAGCTCACCGATTAATTACACTGCGGTCGCCTCCAGTGATTAATCGCAAATATCACTCATAACGTTCCCTCTACCTCACTTTCCACCAAACACCCCAACCCCTACTCCCTCCGCCAGTGTCAAGTCTGGGTGTGTGTACCTCTATGGGATCCAACTCACTGCACCACCTTACATATCAAGGGTACTTTAAGAATCCTCCAGTATATTTGTGACGAATATGATTAGTAAACTAGTGATAGAAGCAGAAAACACCGCCTGTGCACAAGGGCTGCAACAAGATCAAATCTAATGTGTTATATTTCCATGGACCGCTCGTACGGAGATAGTTGTCAATTGATACTGATGATGCTATGCACACATCATATCATACCTTTGAGATATCCATAGGCAATGGGAAACTGAGACTCTACAATGTTTACTCTGCTTCAGGAAAAATCAATCTCTCCGTCCTCCCCCCACTCACGTCTCACAGTGTGATCTACATGGGGGACTTTAACGCCCTGCACTCTGCCCTAGGAGGTTCTGTTAATCAAGATAGATCGCCTCACGGCAGCCAGAGCAGGATACACAAAATATATCCACATTTATTGTAGATTTGTTCATCAAGAACTTAGGGGTGGAGGGTACCAAAACTGAATAAAAGTCCCTGGCGTCAGACTTTTTTTGTAAGTAAATTCGTCTACTGTGGTTCAGCAATGCAGCATTGTAGCCTATGAATGATTCACCATGGTCTTGCCCAGTGTCAACGGAAAGTTGTGCTACAACGCCCCCAGAGCTCAATGCCCTCCAGCACCAGCAACAAACCAAGCCAACAGCATCACGGACCAGAAGTCAAACCAGAGCTTCCACCTCTCTCTTTGTTCTGTGACTGATGACTTCTCCCAGTGACCTTCCCCAGGGACTAAAATTGACCTTTCCCTCTTTCCTCAGTAACCTTCCCCAGGGACTCCCATTGACCTTTCCTACTTCTCACAGTGACCTCAACCAAGAACTCCCCTTGCCCTCTCCTACTTCTTCCAGTGACATCATCCAAGGAGTCCCGATGACCTATCCAAATCTCCTTGATAAGCAATACAAGTCTTTCTGCAGAAATTATTCTTCACTAGAACTTCGCCTACAGCAACCCTTCATGATATATAGTTATAGTTCTTCTCACCCTCTGAGAGAGGGAAAAAACTTGAGTTATCGGTGTTTGTGTCAACAGTTTTATTGTACTGTTGCATAGATTGATTATAATCGTTGGCATTCATCAGCGCCTATGACATAACCCTTTCACGTGATACTGAAATCATGAATGATCATCACAGGTGAGAAATGTAGTAACACATTTGTAAATCACAACTAACACCACAGTCAGACCAAAGAAAGAGTTACATACATATACCAAAGGCTTCTCCCCCTTACAACGGGGGGTAGCCAAAAAGAAAAAGGCATCGAAAGCATTCCCACCCATTCCATCCCCTTCATATTCCACTCTCCTCCACCCTCCCTCTCATCTTGGATAACGGATAACGGGTCATCCCTGCATCCTGTCCACAGCCCTGGGCCAGAAGTAGTGTCGCAATAAAGAAATAAAGAGTTGAGTAAGCGAAACTATATATGTCATATAAGGGTTGTGGTAATGACGTTTGTTCTTTTTCAAGTTCTTTTCCTTTCGTAAGAGGTTGCTATTTAACACAGCACCCTCCTTCCACTTTGTACTACTGAAGAGGATTGAAGTGAGCAATCGAAATATTTAGTTTCGCTTACTTAACTCTTTCGTCCGACTGTGGTGTTAGTTGTGATGAATGATCATGTTCAAACCTTGAACAATGAGACTAAAAAGTTATTCTTGACACTGAAGATATTGAATATCAAAATAGCCAAAGCTATTAGCGCAGATGACTTCAATCAAAATTGTTTACGTGAGAACCTGTGCCCAAGAAGTGTGTGTATATATATATATATATATTTATATATATATATATATATATATATATATATATATGTGTATATATATATATATGTACAAAACAAATCACTAAGGACACGTGACAACAATACTTGCAGAAACCACTTGGAAAATAAAAGAAATTAATACCAAACGTTTTCGTCTATTCAAGATGATGTCTTCAATAGACGAAAACGTTCGGTATTCATTTATTTTATTTTCCAATTGGTTTCTGCAAATATATACATATATATATATATATATATATATATATATATATATATATATACATATACATATAATATAAATACATACATATATGTATATATATATATGTATATATATATATATATGTGTGTGTGTGTGTGTGTGTGTGTGTGTGTGTGTGTGTGTGTGTGTGTGTGTGTGTGTGTGTGTGTGTGTGTGTGTGTGTGTGTGTGGGTGTGTGTGTGTGAGTGTGTGTGTGTTTGCCCCCGTTAGGCAAGCTTATTCAGACGAAGAAACCTTCCGGCAGTCAAAGTGTCAACCCTTTGTGAAGTAAGGTGTTTCCTCTTAAATGAATAAATTGTCTTGGAAGGAGCAAAATGAGAAAGAAAACGGTAATCACGAATAGGTATTCGATATCTGTTTACATCATTCAGAGAAGTTGTTTATTTATTTGTTTATCTATTCATTCATCTATTCATCTATTCATATATATTTATCTTGATATATGGGTGCTTATTAAAAGGACTTTGAGCGGGTGCTTGAAAAGACTCCCGTCATGTTAAGCCTGAGACTATAGGAGTGGCACCATCATGGAAGGCGCTACACCAAAGGTTTCTCATAAAACACTGTCTCTTGTTGCTTGTCCACTGATATCATAAACGGGGATATGTTTATCTTGGACAAGAAGAACAAGAACAAGATACAGCGAAGACATATCCGAGCTGACTTCGCCGTGATCTCTCTGAACTCATTATTTCCGTGTTAAAGACTCGAACCATAGGCAACAAATGATGACTCTCTCCCTCTCTCTCTCTCTCTCTCTCTCTCTCTCTCTCTCTCTCTCTCTCTCTCTCTCTCTCTCTCTCTCTATCTATCTATCTCTCTTTGCATCTGCATAATTGGGAATTTTTTAAAGAGAAAATAAGGTTTTACATGTAGATACAAGCTTATATTAAGGTGTGTATTTGTATGCACAATATGAACTACAGTCAGTACAGGTGTTTACTTTAATGAGAACAAGAACAAGATACAGCGAAGACATATCCGAGCACTATGAACCTAGAGCTGACTTCGCCATGATCTCTCTCTGAACTCATTATTTCCGTGTTAAAGAGTCGAATCATAACCAGCGAATGATGACTCTCTCTTTCTCTCTATCTCTCTCTCTCTCTCTCTCTCTCTCTCTCTCTCTCTCTCTCTCTCTCTCTCTCTTTGCATCTGCATAATTGGGAATTTTTTAAAGATAACATAAGTTTTTACATGTAGATACAAGCTTATATTAAGGTGTGTATTCGTATGCGCAATACGAACGAGTCAGTACAGGTGTTTACTTTAATGTGTGATGTGACTTTCATTCATGACAAGGAATTGGGACATTCTCAAACAAAGACTCTCTTGGGAAAGGATGACGAAGCTGAACGAGTTCGAAGTGCAGGAGCTATTGGGCAAAGGAGGCATCGGCTCTGTCTACCGAGCCAAGCGGATCATCGATGGCCAGGAGGTCGCCCTGAAGAAAGTGCACTTGGCGCGGATGAAGAAGGTGCAGAAGGTGCCCGGCGTCATCTAGCTGTATGATTATTTTATTGCCAATGATAATTTTTATATGGTAATGGAACTTATTCCGTCGTCCATGTCGTTGTACGATTATATAGAAAACGACAACGACCTATCGAATGTAGAAGTCCGAAGACTCTTCAAAAAGATTGTTACAACTATAAAAGGATGTTTTGAAGCCGCGGTCTCCCATAAAGATATCAAGCCAGAAAATATACTGCTCTTCAGGGAAAAGAGTTCAGGCCAGCTTGATATCAAGGTAATCGACTTTGGTTGCGGAGAGCGCATTACGAGTTACAAAGGAACGGACACAGGCGGAACTCGAATTTACTAGCCTCCAGAATACATCAAAGGAGGCGAGTTCCTGCACATGCCCGCAACAGTCTGGAGCCTGGGCACTCTTCTTTACTACATGGTGTGCCGCCGTGATCCTTTCTACACAGACGCCTCCATATGTAGGGCCAGTCCGTCATTCCCGAAGAACGTTCCGAACGTCTGCCGGGACCTAATAATGCGATGCTTCGCAAAAGACCCTTGGGGCCGCCCATCACTCGACGGAATACTGTCCCATCAGTGGTTGGAGAATGAATCATCTTGCCTCTCCTTCGAAAAGGACGGAAAGACGGATTTCACTACCGAAGCGGAGCTCGAAACCGCTAACATCGCCCGGAGAAATCCTAAAAGGAAAAAACGCCCGACGAAACCAGAAAACGTCTCTTTGACGACAAAGAAGAAAGGAAGGAAAAGAGACCATTCTGAAGAGGATGACATGCCTCGTGGGAGAAAGAGGCGATAAAAATGATAATGTGCCCACTACAGTAATGAGACGACGGCTTGAGAGTCTTTGGACTTATTGACTTGTGCCACAACGGCCATTGGAAAAAAAAGTATGTTGTTAAGAAAAAGAAGATCCCTAAGGAATAAGTTAAGTCGGTGCCAAGTCATTGGGAAAAAGTCTAAATCTGTTAAGAGAAAAGCAGAGAAAGGGGAAAGCTGCAACATGTGACAAGATACAAGAACTTTCCAAAGGTAAAAAGTGCCAAGTTCAGAACTGGAGAACACATCATGCCCTTTAGAATTCTGTGGAAACTGACAACTGTCTGGTTCAGCCCAACCAAAGCAAGACATCGTGAGAAAATGGGATTTCCAAGAAGTTTGAAATAAAGGGCATTAGTCCCTCAAGCGGCAGAGGTTTCCCTCAGCTGAATAAAAACGTTTGGGGATGCTTTCAATATACAAAAACCCGACCACCTCTGTTCATAAAGGATCGCCGTCGTTTAAAGGCTCATTGAGATGGTGTTTACCCTTAAGCCTTGTTAAGATGGGGCTACTTTAGTAGCCGCAAGGGCTAGCGACTTGAAAACTACTCCTCTACTTGCACAGTGTAAACGGAAAGTTAGTTAACTTGCCTCAAAACTATCCTAGTGACAGCATTTACTTGATGGGGACGTCACCTTGCAGCTAGGACTAGCGGCTACTAAATTAATCCCGTCTCAACGAGACTTTAAACAATGTAGTTCAATTCGATTAAATAAACACCTAAGCAAGATACTGTAATGCCTGCCATTTGTTTTATATTATCTGTTTATTCATTTGTTATTATTTGTCTGTTTATTATCATTTGCTTGATTTTCATTATTTATAATTTATCTGTCTGGGGTATTGGCTGCTCCCCGTCTGGGGTATTGGCTGCATGTTATTGTGAAAAAGTAGCATGCAGTTGATACTTTAGTGTCTATATGGGGTGCCCCTATGGACCAGAGCCACACATCATTTTGCTTGTGATAGAGGAAAACTGTACATAGAAAAATTATGACACTTTTATACTACGACTGTCCCCCCGTTATGCTGTCCCCCAACCCCTTGTTACTGTCCTGTACCATTTCTCTGAATATTCATTTCTTTTTTTCGCCTACCTACCCTATGGTGGGGGAAAAGAATACTGCCACCAAGTACAGTATTTCCACTTGAGTCGTAGAAGGCGACAAAAAAAGGGACGGGGGAAGGGATTAAGAGTCCTACTACCTGTAGCCCCGAAAGGGGGCATTCCTAAGAAAGAAAGTAAAGGCATAAGAGGGTCTGGGAGCTTTCCAACCAGTACCCTAAGGTTTGGGTCTTTTAATGTGCGTGGATGTGGTACAAATGAGAGTAAAAGGGAAGAGATAGGTAGTATTTTTGTGAGAAGAAAGATGGATGTACTGGCTTTGAGTGAAACAAAAAAAGAAAGGAAAGGGCAACTGTGAGTTTGGGAGTGTAGCTGGGAGGTACTCAGGAGTGAAGAGGGGACGAGGGAGAGAAGGGATGGCTATACAAGTAAGTGAAGAGATAGGTAAGCGGGTAGTAGAGTGGAAGGAGGTGTCATCAAGGTTGATGTGGATAAAGGCGAAGCTGGGAAAAGAGATGTGGGTTTTTGTAAGTGCGTATGGGCCTGGTAGTGAGAAGAACGTAGAGGAAAGAGAGGCATTTTGGGTAGATATAAATGAGTGCATAGAGGGATTAGGGAGAAATGTCAATGTAGTTGTATTGGGAGACCTAAATGCTAGGGTAGGAAATGAACCAATTGACGGGGTGATTGGGAAGTATGGAGTTCGACGCAAAAATTGTAGTGGAGAGTTGATGGTGGAGATGTGTCTTGAAAGAGAGTTGATGATAGCAAATACAGTGTTTAAGAAGAAAGTCAAGCATAAGTACACATGGGAGAGGGTGGTGGATGGAAGGGTGGCAGATAGAGCGTTAATTGACTATATAGTGGTGACCAGGAGTATGGTAGGAAGAGTTTAGGATGTACATGTTCTAAGGAGAGAGAGTGGGGGAATATTAGATCATTTCCTGGTGGAAGGTAAATTGAGAGTAGAGAATAGGTGGAGAAAGAGGAAAAGGGCAGAAGGTAGGGAGGTACTTAGAGTGAACTGCTTAAATAAGGAAAAAAAGGAGAATGAGTATAAGAAGAAGCTGAGAGAGGAGTGGGAGAGAGTAAAGGATAGAGTAGAACTAGGAGTGAGGGAGGAATGGGGATGGTTCAAGGAGAGAGTCATAAGGTGTGCAAAGATGGTGTCTGTACCTAGGAGGGCGGGAGGAAATAGAAGGAAGGGTAGTGAATGGTGGGATGAGGAAGCAAAGAAGGGTGTAGAAGAGAAGAAGCAGGCATTCATAGATTGGCTACAAATTAGGACGAGGGAATCGTATGAGAGTACAAAGTAAAGAGAAAGGAAGTTAAGCATAAGATAAAGGAAGCAAAGAGGAGAGCAGATGTGAAATGGGGAAAGAGTATGACAGAAAAATTTGAAAGTAATAAAAAGATGTTTTGGAAGGAAGTTAAAAGAGGAAGAGGGGGCGAATCAGGTAGAGAAGAAAAGGTAAAAGGTGCAGATGGAGAGATGATAATGGAAGAGAAGGCAGTGAGAGGAAGGTGGGCAGAGTATTTTAGGGAGTTACTAAATGTGAAGGAGGATAGGGAGGGAAGGTAGTTGCAGTGGGATATGCTAAGAAAATGAGAGTGATGAGTGAGGAAAATGGAGGAGAAATAGGGAAGGATGAAGTGAAAGCAGCTGTTAAGATGATGAAAGCAGGTAAGGCACCTGGGTTGGATGGATGCCATGCAGAATATCTGAAGAAAGGAGGTACAGTTATGGTGGACTGGCTGGTGAGGTTATTTAATGTATGTTTAAAAGAGGGTAGAGTGCCAGAGGACTGGAGGAGTGCCTGTATAGTTCCGCTTTACAAAGGAAAGGGGGACAAGTGTGACTGTAGTAGTTACAGAGGGATCAGTTTGTTGAGTGTAGTTGGGAAGGCTTATGGGAGAGTCTTGATTGAGAGTATTAGGAGAGGAACAGAGGGAGTAATTGGTGAGGAACAGTGTGGTTTTAGGACAGGTAAGGGATGTGTAGATCAGATTTTTGTGGTAAGACAGATATGTGAGAAAGCTATAGGAAAAGGTAAGGATGTTTTTTAGGCTTTTATGGATGTGGAAAAGGCTTATGACAGGTTAGACAGGAAGGCACTGTGGGAGGTATTGCAGATATATGGGATAGGAGGAAAGCTGTTAAGAGCAGTCAAGGGTTTTTATGAGAGTAGTAGAGCTTGCGTTAGGATTAGAAATGGAGAGAGTGAATGGTTTGAGGTAAAGGTGGGACTTCGTCAGGGGTGTGTTATGTCGACCTGGCTGTTCAATCTTTATATGGATGGGGTGGTGCGAGAGGTGAATGCAAGGGTAGTGGGTCAGGGGTTGGAGATGATTAAAGAAAATGGAGAAAAGTGGGAGGTGAGCCAGTTGTTGTTTGCTGACGACACTGCGCTTGTAGTAGGATCAGAGGAGGGATTGAGGAAGTTATTGACAGAGTTTGAGAAGGTGTGTGAAAGAAGGAAGCTGAAGATAAATGTGGGCAAAAGTAAGATGATGAGATGTACAAGGGGAGAGAGTGACAGTAGGCTGGAAGTGAGCATTAAAGGTGAGGAAATGAAGGAATTGGATAGTTTCAGATACTTGGGTGCGAATGTGACAGGAAAGGGAGGAGTGAGTGTGGAGGTAGAATGTAGATTGAGAGAAGCGAGTAAATGCCTTGGTGGATTGAAAAGTGTAATGAGAAATCGACATCTGGGAATGGATGCTAAGAGGAGGTTATATGAAGGAGTGATTGTGCCAACAACAATGTACGGGGCAGAAACATGGGACATAAGAGAGGAAGAGAGAAGGTGTTTGAATGTGTTTGAGATGAAATGTCTCAGAAGTATGATAGGGGTTACTAGGCTAGATAGAGTGAGAAATGAGGAGGTGAGGAGGAGAACGGGGGGTGGAAAGGGAGTTGGGAGATAGGGTTGATGAAAGAGTATTAGGATGGTTTGGACACATGGAAAGAATGAGTGAAGAAAGATTAGTAAAAGAAGTGTGGAAGGCGGAGGTGGAAGGAGTGAAAATGAGGGGGCGTCCTAGGATGAGATGGATGGATGGGGTGAAAAGGGCTTTACAAAAGAGAGGAATGTCTGTAGAGGAAGGACGGGGGAGGACAAAAGATAGGGGTGAATGGAGAAGGGTTGGGTATAGATGAGGCTGTGATGCATGAGGGGGAGTGGGTGGGGGATGGGGGATGGGGGGTGAGGAAGTATGTATGAGAAAAAAATTGACGCAGCACGAAGGGATTTCTCCCCGCCATCTCCTTTCCTGCATGAGGGGACGGAGAGGGGGGGGGGGGGTCGCCGAATTTATGAAGCGGCCTTGCTGTGGATGTACTGTGTCTTGCGACATTGCTTCTGACCCAGGGCAGTGGACAGGATGCAGGGATGACCCGTCATCCAGGAGGTGCCAAGATAGGAGGGAGGGAGGAGGGTGGAGGGGAGTGGAATATATGGGAAATGAAATGGGTGGGAGTGATTTCTATGCCTTTTTCTTTTTGGCTACCCCCTGTGTAAGGGGGAAAAAGCCTTTGGTATATGTATGTATGTATGTATCTGCCAATTTATCATTATTTGGTATTTACCTGTTTGTTTATTATTTACCATTAGTAAGTTTGTTTATTATTTACCATTAGTAAATTTGCGGTAGACACTAAAATAGGACGCCTAATTAGGTCAGGAGACGACGCAGAGATTCTGCCGGATGATCATGATAAATTGTTAACATGGTCGGTGAAGTGGCAAATGAACTTCAATATCTCTAAGTGTAGCGTCTTAAACGTAGGGCTACACAACTTCTCACAGTGACCTCAACCAAGAACTCCCCTTGCTCTCTCCTACTTCTCCCAGTGACATCATCCAAGGAGTCCCGATGACCTATACTACATTTCCTAATAACCTCATTTGATAAGCAGTACAGGTAGGTCTGCAGACATTATTCTTCACTAGAACTTCGCCTACAGCAACCATTCAAGATAGATAGTTATAGTTCTTCTCACCCTCTGAGAGAGGGGAAAAATTTGAGTCTTCGGTGTTTGTGTCAACAGTTTTATTGTACTGTTGCATAGATTGATTATAATCGTTGGCATTCATCAGCGCCTATGACAAGAGCCTTTCACGTAATTTTGAAATCATGAATGATCATCACAGGTGAGAAATGTAGTAACACATTTGTATACCACAACTAACACCATTGCATTGGTCCCTCAAGCGGCATAGGGTTTCCCTCAGCTGAATAAAAACCTTTGGCGATCCTTTGAATATACAAAAACCCGACCGCCTTTGTTCATAAAGGATCGCCGTCGTTTAAAGGCTCATTGAGATGGTGTTAACTCTTAAGTCTTGTTGAGATGGGGCTAGTTTAGTAGCCGCAAGGGCTAGCGACTTGAT
Source organism: Oratosquilla oratoria (assembly GCF_046742065.1). Lineage (NCBI taxonomy): Eukaryota > Metazoa > Arthropoda > Malacostraca > Stomatopoda > Squillidae > Oratosquilla > Oratosquilla oratoria. Next base: position 24,862,046 of record NC_134794.1, on the reverse strand, counting down.
AACTACTCTACTTGCACAGTGTAAACAGGAATTAGTTAACTTGCCTCCAAACGGGGACGTCACCTTGCAGCTAGGACTAGCGGCTACTAAAACTAACCCCGTGTCAACGAGACATTTAGCAATGTAGTTCAGTTCGAAGCTTTAAGATTCGTTTAAATAAACACCTAAGCAATATGCTGTAATGCCTGCCATTTGTTTTATATTATTTGTTTATTTGTTTGTTATTATTTTTCTGTTTATTATCATCTGCTTGATTTTCATTTATTATTATTTATCTGTCAATTTATCATTATTTGCTATTTACCTGTTTGTTTAATATCTACCTATGCATTTATTAATTCTATTTAATATTTATGTTTTTATAACTTTTATGCATTAATTTATTTACTTATTTATCATTATCATATTTTTTCGCATCCGACCTAGTTATGGAGCAAAAGGTCTCCTTTTAGCATGCTCCTCCTTTGTAATCCTTTGTAATTAAGCTAAATGGAATCATCAGGTGACAGTCGTTAAGTCTACATCATATAGCAAAATGATGGGTACACAGAGTAGTATTGAGGTAAGGAGCGTAACAGAAAAGCTACCACCTTCCATGGACCGAACACGAGACTCCCAATTGCCGGTGGGTGAGCTTACCGATTAATTACACTACGGTCGCCTCCAGTGATTAAATCCTAAATATCACTCATAACGTTCCCTCTACCTCACTTTCCACCAAACACCCCAACCCCTACTCCCGCCGCCAGTGTCAAGTCTGGGTGTGTGTACCTCTATGGGATCCAACTCACTGCACCACCTTACATATCAAGGGTACTTGAAGAATCCTCGAGTATATTTGTGACGAATATGATTAGTAAACTAGTGATAGAAGCAGAAAACACCGCCTGTGCACAAGGGCTGCAACAAGATCAAATCTAATGTGTTATATTTCCATGGACCGCTCGTACGGAGATAGTTGTCAATTGATACTGATGATGCTATGCACACATCATACCTTTGAGATATCCATAGGCAAAGGGAAGCTGAGACTCTACAATGTTTACTCTGCTTCAGGAAAAATCAATTTCTCCGTCTTCCCCCCACTCACGTCTCACAGTGTGATCTACATGGGGGATTTCAACGCCCTGCACTCTGCCCTAGGAGGTTCTGTTAATCAAGATAGATCGCCTCACGGCAGCCAGAGCAGGATACACAAAATATATCCACATTTATTGTAGATTTGTTCATCAAGAACTTAGGGGTGGAGGGTACCAAAACTGAATAAAAGTCCCTGGCGTCAGACTTTTTTTGTAAGTAAATTCGTCTACTGTGGTTCAGCAATGCAGCATTGTAGCCTATGAATGATTCACCATGGTCTTACCCAGTGTCAACGGAAAGTTGTGCTACAACGCCCCCAGAGCTCAATGCCCTCCAGCACCAGCAACAAACCAAGCCAGCAGCATCACGGACCAGAAGTCAAACCAGAGCTTCCACCTCTCTCTTTGTTCTGTGACTGATGACTTCTCCCAGTGACCTTCCCCAGGGACTAAAATTGACCTTTCCCTCTTTCCTCAGTAACCTTCCCCAGGGACTCCCATTGGCCTTTCCTACTTCTCACAGTGACCTCAACCAAGAACTCCCCTTGCCTTCTCCTACTTCTCCCAGTGACATCATCCAAGGAGTCCCGATGACCTATCCTAATCTCCTTGATAAGCAATACAAGTCTTTCTGCAGAAATTATTCTTCACTAGAACTTCGCCTACAGCAACCCTTCATGATATATAGTTATAGCTCTTCTCACCCTCTGAGAGAGGGAAAAAAACTTGAGTTATCGGTGTTTGTGTCAACAGTTTTATTGTACTGTTGCATAGATTGATTATAATCGTTGGCATTCATCAGCGCCTATGACATAACCCTTTCACGTGATACTGAAATCATGAATGATCATCACAGGTGAGAAATGTAGTAACACATTTGTAAATCACAACTAACACCACAGTCAGACCAAAGAAAGAGTTACATACATATACCAAAGGCTTCTCCCCCTTACAACGGGGGGTAGCCAAAAAGAAAAAGGCATCGAAAGCATTCCCACCCATTCCATCCCCTTCATATTCCACTCTCCTCCACCCTCGCTCTCATCTTGGCACCTCCTGGATAACGGGTCATCCCTGCATCCTGTCCACAGCCCTGGGCCAGAAGTAGTGTCGCAATAAAGAAATAAAGAGTTGAGTAAGCGAAACTATATATGTCATATAAGGGTTGTGGTAATGACGTTTGTTCTTTTTCAAGTTCTTTTCCTTTCGTAAGAGGTTGCTATTTAACACAGCACCCTCCTTCCACTTTGTACTACTGAAGAGGATTGAAGTGAGCAATCGAAATATTTAGTTTCGCTTAATTAACTCTTTCTTTCGTCCGACTGTGGTGTTAGTTGTGATGAATGATCATGTTCAAACCTTGAACAATGAGACTAAAAAGTTATTCTTGGCACTGAAGATATTGAATATCAAAATAGCCAAAGCTATTAGCGCAGATGATTACAATCAATATTGTTTTCGAGAGAAACTGTGCCCCAGCAGTGTTTATATATATATATATATATATATATATATATGTATATATATATATATTATATATATATATATATATCACAGGTGAGAAATGTAGTAACACATTTATAAATCACAACTAACACCACAGTCGGACGAAAGAAAGAGTTGCGTAAGCGGAACTATATATTTCGATTGCTACCTGCAATCCTCTTCAGGTACTACTGAAGAGGATTGCAGGTAGCAATCGAAATATATAGTTCCGCTTACGCAACTCTTTCTTTCGTCCGACTGTGGTGTTAGTTGTGATATATATATATATATATATATTTAAGATTATTTCAGACAAATGAGAGAGAATGTGGGTGGGGAAGGGCAAACGAAGATGTGTTAGGAATAGAGTTTATTGCCCTAACGTTGCGACCAACTTGGTCTTCTTCAGAGGACTACAGCATTACAGACGGATCACAATTCTTATATTCGTAGTGAGAGGGAACCCGCCAAGGTATGAGCGTCATGTTTTCCCTTTGGCTAACGATTTAATTATTAGGACATCTGTTGTTACTTTCTTCACTGCTTCTAGTGTAAGTGATAAAAAGTTGGCAAGCTTCGATATAACAGCGTTATTCACAAATGTTTCTATTTTTGATGCCCTAGAAGCAGTGAAGAAAGTAACAACAGATATCGATGATAATATCCTTCCAGTCCCAAGATCTGATTATATAAAACTTATTTCCATGTGTGTCAAATTTGGATATTTTATGTTTAACAACATTGAATTTAAACAGATTAGAGGTCTCGCAATGGGGAGTCCATTATCTGCTGTCATGGCATGTTTATTCATGGAAGTATTAGAAATGGACAAATACATCAACATCATGGGAAGAGGTACCACTTGGTTAAGGTACGTGGATGACATAATCGTGGTGATGCCAAAAAGAACTAATATAGAAAATAAGTTGAGAAGACTCAACGCTGTGAATAAAGACATTCAATTCACAGTTGAACTAGAAAAAGAGTGTAATTTACCATTTTTAGACACGTTGATACACAGAGGTTCTCAACAGGTAAGTTTCTCGGTGTACAGGAAACCCACCAATAGGGACGACTTTGTCCATTATTTTTCAGCACACAGCAGACGTGTTAAAACGGGTGTTCTAATAGGTTTCTTTCTCAGAGCTTTTGGGTATCTGCAGTGAAGAATTCCTAGAGGATGAACTTACTTACATCAAGAATACCTTTAGGAAGCTGAAATACCCCGGAGGTTTGATCACCAGGACAACGAGGAAAGCCAAGAAGATCTACGATGGCTCAAACGTCCGGACCCCGGGAAAGGATAAGTCTCATTTTATTTCTGTCCCTAATACTATAAACACCATAGCTATTGATGATTATTTGTTAAAAGGTGGAATAAATATAGCAAAAATATCTTCCAATAAAATAGGAAAAATATTTAAGAAACATAATAATATGCGTAATAATCTCAGTGTCATTTACCGTATTCCATGCAACGGTTGTCCATCATCTTATTTCGGTGAGTCAGGTCGAGGGTTCAATAAACGCTTGAATGAGCACAAAAAACGATCTCAGGGCTCATAGAACATCTAACTCCCTGGTTCGTCACCTGGACAAATGTGGACATCTACCTGATTGGAACAACGCAGAAATTCTACACGAGGGATTTGAGAAGAAAATGAGAAAAACTGTGGAAGCTGCACATATCGCCGCCAACAAGAACAACAACGACAGAGACGGATTTAAATGCCTCTCGAAAGCAGCAAGTGTCCTAATAATTAAATCGTTAGCCAAAGGGAAAACATGACGCTCATACCTTGGCGGGTTCCCTCTCACTACGAATATAAGAATTGTGATCCGTCTGTAATGCTGTAGTCCGCTGAAGAAGACCAAGTTGGTCGCAACGTTAGGGCAATAAACTCTATTCCTAACACATCTTCGTTTGCCCTTCCCCACCCACATTCTCTCTCATATGTATATATATATATATATATATGTACAAAAAATCACTAAGGACGTGATAACAATACTTGCAGAAACCACATGGAAAATAAAAGAAATTAATCCCAAACGTTTTCGTCTATTCAAGATGATGTCTTCAATAGACGAAACCGTTCGGTCTTCATTTATTTTTTTTTCCAATTGGTTTCTGCAAATATATACATATATATATATATATATATATATATATATATATATACATATGTGTATATACATATATATATATATACATATATATACATACATATATGTATATATATATATATATACATATATATATATATATATATATATATATGTGTGTGTGTGTGTGTGTGTGTGTGTGTGTGTGTGTGTGTGTGTGTGTGTGTGTGTGTGTGTGTGTGTGTGTGTGTGTGTGTGTTTGCCCCCGTTAGGCAAGCTTATTCAGACGAAGAAACCTTCCGGCAGTCAAAGTGTCAACCCTCTGTGAAGTAAGGTGTTTCCTCTTAAATGAATAAATTGTCTTGGAAGGAGCAAAATGAGAAAGAAAACGGTAATCACGAATAGGTATTCGATATCTGTTTACATCATTCAGAGAAGTTGTTTATTTATTTGTTTATCTATTCATTCATCTATTCATCTATTCAAATATATTTATCTTGATATATGGGTGCTTATTAAAAGGACTTTGAGCGGGTGCTTGAAAAGACTCCCGTCATGTTAAGCCTGAGACTATAGGAGTGGCACCATCATGGAAGGCGCTACACCAAAGGTTTCTCATAAAACACTGTCTCTTGTTGCTTGTCCACTGATATCATAAACGGGGATATGTTTATCTTGGACAAGAAGAACAAGAACAAGAACAAGATACAGCGAAGACATATCCGAGCTGACTTCGCCGTGATCTCTCTGAACTCATTATTTCCGTGTTAAAGACTCGAACCATAGGCAACAAATGATGACTCTTCTCTCTCTCTCTCTCTTCTCTCTATCTATCTATCTATCTCTCTCTTTGCATCTGCATAATTGGGAATTTTTTAAAGAGAAAATAAGGTTTTACATGTAGATACAAGCTTATATTAAGGTGTGTATTTGTATGCGCAATATGAACTACAGTCAGTACAGGTGTTTACTTTAATGAGAACAAGAACAAGATATACAGCGAAGACATATCCGAGCACTATGAACCTGGAGCTGACTTCGCCGTGATCTCTCTCTGAACTCATTATTTCCGTGTTAAAGAGTCGAATTCATAACCAGCGAATGATGACTCTCTCTTTCTCTCTCTCTCTCTCTCTCTCTCTCTCTCTCTCTCTTTGCATCTGCATAATTTAAAGATAACATAAGTTTTTTAGAATAAGTTTTTATTATTCGTATACGCAAGCTCTAGTCAGGTGTTTACTTTAATGTGACTTTCATTCATGACAAGGAATTGGGACATTCTCATACAAAGACTCTCTTGGGAAAGGATGACGAAGCTGAACGAGTTCGAAGTGCAGGAGCTATTGGGCAAAGGAGGCATCGGCTCTGTCTACCGAGCCAAGCGCATCATCGATGGCCAGGAGGTCGCCCTGAAGAAAGTGCCCTTGGCGCGGATGAAATCATATAGACGTCGCAACGGGAAGAAAATCCCGAAGGAAGCTGCGCTTCTGAAGAAGGTGCAGAAGGTGCCCGGCGTCATCAAGCTGTATGATTATTTTATCGCCAATGATAATTTCTATATGGTAATGGAACTTATTCCGTCGTCCATGTCGTTGTACGATTATATAGAAAACGACAACGACCTATCGAATGTAGAAGTCCGAAGACTCTTCAAAAACATTGTTACAACTATAAAAGGATGTTTTGAAGCCGCGGTCTCCCATAAAGATATCAAGCCAGAAAATATACTGCTCTTCAGGGACAAGAGTTCAGGCCAGCTTGATATCAAGGTAATCGACTTTGGTTGCGGAGAGCGCATTACGAGTTACAAAGGAACGGACACAGGCGGAACTCGAATTTACTAGCCTCCAGAATACATCAAAGGAGGCGAGTTCCTGCACATGCCCGCAACAGTCTGGAGCCTGGGCACTCTTCTTTACTACATGGTGTGCCGCCGTGATCCTTTCTACACAGACGCCTCCATATGTAGGGCCAGTCCGTCATTCCCGAAGAACGTTCCGAACGTCTGCCGGGACCTAATAATGCGATGCTTCGCAAAAGACCCTTGGGGCCGCCCATCACTCGACGGAATACTGTCCCATCAGTGGTTGGAGAATGAATCATCTTGCCTCTCCTTCGAAAAGGACGGAAAGACGGATTTCACTACCGAAGCGGAGCTCGAAACCGCTAACGTCGCCCGGAGAAATCCTAAAAGGAAAAAACGCCCGACGAAACCAGAAAACGTCTCTTTAACGACAAAGAAGAAAGGAAGGAAAAGAGACCATTCTGAAGAGGATACCGCGCCTCGTGGAAGAAAGAGGCGATAAAAATGATAATGCGCCCACTACAGTAATGGGACGACGGCTTGAGAGTCTTTGGACTTATTGATTTGTGCCACAACGGACATTGGAAAAAAGCATGTTGTTAAGAAAAAGAAGATCCCTTAGGAATAAGTTAAGTCGGTGCCAAGTCATTGGGAAAAAGTCTAAATCTGTTAAGAGAAAAGCAGAGAAAAGGGAAAGCGGCAATATGTGACAAGATACAAGAACTTTCCAAAGATAAAAAGTTCCAAGTTCAGAACTGAAGAACACATCATGTCCTTTAGAATTCTGTGGAAACTGCTAACTGTCTGGTTCAACCGAATCAAAGCAAGACATCGTGAGAAAATGGGCATTGGTCCCTGAAGCGGCAGAGGGTTTCCCTCAGCTGAATAAATATCTTTGGCGATGCTTTGAATATACAAAAACCCGACCGCCTTTGTTCATAAAGGATCGCCGTCGTTTAAAAGCTCATTAAGAGGATGTTAACCCTTAAGTCTTGTTGAGATGGGGCTAGTTTAGTGGCCAAAAGGGCTACCGACTTGAAAACTACTCCTCTACTTGCACAGTGTAAACGGAAAGTTAGTTAACTTGCCTCCAAATTATCCTAGTGACAGCACTTACTTGACGGGGACGTCAACTTGCAGCTGGGACTAGCGGCTACTAAATTAATCCCGTCTCAACGAAATTTCTAAGCAATGTAGTTCAGTTCGAAGCTTTAAGATTCGTTTGAATAAACACCTAAGCAAGATGCTGTAATGCCTGCCATTTGTTTTATATTATTTGTTTATTTGTTTGTTATTACTTGTCTGTTTGTTTATTATTATTTGGTTGGCTTTCATTTATTATCATTCATCTGTCAATTTATCATTATTTGCTATTTACCTGTTTGTTTATTATCTACCTATGCATTTATTAATTTTATTTAATATTTATGTTATTATAACTTTTATTCATTTATTTATACATTTATCATTATTATATTTTTTTCGCATCCGACCTAGTTATGGACCAAAAGGTCTCCTGTTGGCATACTCCTCCTTTGTAATCCTTTGTAATTAAGCTAAATGGAATCATCAGGTGACAGTCGTTAAGGCTACATCATATGGTAAAATAATGGGTACACAGGGTAGTGTTGAGGTAAGGAGCGTAACAGAAAAGCTGCCACCTTCAATGGACCGAACACGAGACTCCCAATTGCCGGTGGGTGAGCTCACCGATTAATTACACTACGGTCGCCTCCGGTGATTAATCGCAAATATCATTCATGACGTTCCCTGTACCTCACTTTCCACCAAATACCCCAACCCCCACTCTCGCCGCCCGTGTCAAGTCTGGGTGTGTTGTAATGATAACAACAATAATGGCTATATTGATAGCAGTAGCAATAAAAATAACGACAACATTCCTCGTCTTAATGGCTACCCCTTCTCCTTCAGGGCAAGGTAAAACGAATACTATAAGGTACGTTAGCGGGGGGTGAGGGAGAGCCAGAAAACCTTTCCACTGCGCAGGTAGCTGATGACGTCAACGGAAATATCGAGACCAGGGTTCCGCGGGTCGAGAGCTGTCAGTCACTCGCACACCAGTGTATGGAGCGAAGCTCCATCTTCTGATTAAAGGGGTAGCTAAGGCAGACAAATAACATATAAAAATGCCAACAGTTTGTATAGTGCAGAAGTGCAATGCCGTTAGACTGAAAGGTGATAAAAATATACATTTCTTTTCACTACCCAAAGATAAAGGACTTAGAAAGAAATGGATTGAATTATGTGGCACACACAATACTCGTCATTTTGAAAGTAACTATTTATTAGTAACATTTCCTGAAATTTTCATTCAATTGCAAATAAACAGACTAAAGAATCCGGTTAAAACATAACTGAGCTTGGTGGAGATAAAGGTCTACATATAAAATCCACGCAAATCCAAAATGTAATATAATAAAAAACAATATGATGCTTTTACGTGTCATTACTACTGGGTTTATATTCAGCTAGTTGGTGTGTATCAACAGTATAGCATCTTCCTCGTATACCTGATCAGCATATAAATTGACATGTCATCCCATCTAATAACTCGTCATATTAATATAATCCACCTAATGTGAGAGCATGGTAAACATTTTTATAACTTTTATGGCGGTCATATATCAGATAATTATAATTT
>NC_134794.1:24820410-24847910 GCF_046742065.1 Oratosquilla oratoria | reverse complement strand
ACAACATCATCCATATACAACCATTCTCCACTCAACTCTGTCTTCCGTCCTCTCCCTTCCTTCCTCAACAGACATTCCCCTCTTCCCCAAAGCCCCCTTCACCCCATCCATCCACCTCATCCTAGGACGTCCCCTCATGTTCACTCCCTCCACATCTGCCTTCCATACCTCTTTTACTAGTCTTTCTTCACTCATTCTTTCCATGTGTCCAAACCATCCTAATATTCTTTCATCGACCCTATCCAAAGTAAAAAAAAAATTATAATTCTTTCCTTAAAGGAGGAGCCATTCCCCATAAACTTTGCTTCACGCTCTCCCTTTTCAACAAGTAATTTTGTAAACAATTTGTATATATGTATGTATAGATTGTGTTTCATTTTGTTGAAAAAACCTTAACTAACTAATTAACTATATCGCAAAATAATGGGGTAAGGAGTGTTACAGAAAGGCTGCCACCTTCCATGGACCGAACACGAGACTCCCAATTGCCGGTGGGTGAGCTTACCGATTAATTACACTGCGGTCGCCTCCAGTGATTAATCGCAAATATCACTCATAACGTTCCCTCTACCTCACTTTCCACCAAACACCCCAACCCCTATTCCCTCCGCCAGTGTCAAGTCTGGGTGTGTGTACCTCTATGGGATCCAACTCACTGCACCACCTTACATATCAAGGGTACTTGAAGAATCCTCCAGTATATTTGTGACGAATATGATTAGTAAACTAGTGATAGAAGCAGAAAACACCGCCTGTGCACAAGGGCTGCAACAAGATCAAATCTAATGTGTTATATTTCCATGGACCGCTCGTACGGAGATAGTCGTCAATTGATACTGATGATGCTATGCACACATCATATCATACCTTTGAGATATCCATAGGCAATGGGAAACTGAGACTCTACAATGTTTACTCTGCTCCAGGAAAAATCAATCTCTCCGTCCTCCCCCCACTCACGTCTCACAGTGTGATCTACATGGGGGATTTCAACGCCCTGCACTCTGCCCTAGGAGGTTCTGTTAATCAAGATAGATCGCCTCACGGCAGCCAGAGCAGGATACACAAAATATATCCACATTTATTGTAGATTTGTTCATCAAGAACTTAGGGGTGGAGGGTACCAAAACTGAATAAAAGTCCCTGGCGTCAGACTTTTTTTGTAAGTAAATTCGTCTACTGTGGTTCAGCAATGCAGCATTGTAGCCTATGAATGATTCACCATGGTCTTGCCCAGTGTCAACGGAAAGTTGTGCTACAACGCCCAAAGAGCTCAATGCCATCCAGCACCAGCAACAAACCAAGCCCATAGGATCACGGACCAGAAGTCAAACCAGAGCTTCCACCTTTCTCCTTGTTCTGTGACTGATGACTTCTCCCAGTGACCTTCCCCAGGGACTCAAATTGACCTTTCCCTATTTCCTCACTAACCTTTCCCAGGGACTCCCATTGACCTTTCCTACTTCTCACAGTGACCTCAACCAAGAACTCCCCTTGCCCTCTCCTACTTCTCCCAGTGACATCATCCAAGGAGTCCCGATGACCTATCCAAATCTCCTTGATAAGCAATACAAGTCTTTCTGCAGAAATTATTCTTCACTAGAACTTCGCCTACAGCAACCCTTCAAGATAGATAGTTATAGTTCTTCTCACCCTCTGAGAGAGGGAAAAAAACTTGAGTTATTGGTGTTTGTGTCAACAGTTTTAATGTACTGTTGCATAGATTGATTATAATCGTTGGCATTCATCAGCGCCTATGACATAACCCTTTCACGTGATACTGAAATCATGAATGATCATCACAGGTGAGAAATGTAGTAACACATTTGTAAATCACAACTAACACCACAGTCAGACCAAAGAAAGAGTTACATACATATACCAAAGGCTTCTCCCCCTTACAACGGGGGGTATCCAAAAAGAAAAAGGCATCGAAAGTATTCCCACCCATTCCATCCCCTTCATATTCCACTCTCCTCCACCCTCCCTCTCATCTTGAATAACGGATAACGGGTCATCCCTGCATCCTGTCCACAGCCCTGGGCCAGAAGTAGTGTCGCAATAAAGAAATAAAGAGTTGAGTAAGCGAAACTATATATGTCATATAAGGGTTGTGGTAATGACGTTTGTTCTTTTTCAAGTTCTTTTCCTTTCATAAGAGGTTGCTATTTAACACAGCACCCTCCTTCCACTTTGTACTACTGAAGAGGATTGAAGTGAGCAATCGAAATATTTAGTTTCGCTTAATTAACTCTTTCTTTCGTCCGACTGTGGTGTTAGTTGTGATGAATGATCATGTTCAAACCTTGAACAATGAGACTAAAAAGTTATTCTTGACACTGAAGATAATGAATATCAAAATAGCCAAAGCTATTAGCGCAGATGACTTCAATCAAAATTGTTTACGTGAGAACCTGTGCCCAAGAAGTGTGTATATATATATATATATATATATATATATATATATATATGTATATATATATATATATATATGTACAAAACAAATCACTAAGGACACGTGACAACAATACTTGCAGAAACCACTTGGAAAATAAAAGAAATTAATACCAAACGTTTTCGTCTATTCAAGATGATGTCTTCAATAGACGAAAACGTTCGGTATTCATTTATTTAATTTGCCAATTGGTTTCTGCAAATATATACATATATATATATATACATATATATATATATATATATATATATATATATATAAATATGTGTATATACATATATATATACATATATATACATACATATATGTATATATATATATATATATATATATATATATATGTGTGTGTGTGTGTGTGTGTGTGTCTGTGTATTTACCTAGTTGTATTTACCTAGTTGTATTTTACGGGAAGGGGAGCTATGCTCGTGGGGTCCCGTCTTCATATCTCATTTTATCTAAACTATTTTTAAATTCATGTATTGTTTTTGCACACACCACTTTCTCATCTAACTTGTTCCAACTGTCTATTGCTCTGTGAGGAAAGCTGTTCTTTTTAAAATCTCTTCTATAGCTGTCTTTTTTTATTTTCTTTCCGTGTCCTCTTGTATTTCTGTCATCCCATTTTATCAGATTCTCTCTATCAGTAATTTCTATGCCTTTCATGATTCTGTAAATAGCTATCAAATCTCCTCTCTCTCTTCTTTGCTCTAGTGTCTGTAGTTTAAGTTTTTGTAGTCTCTCTTCATATGATAGTTTTGAGAGTGTTGGTGCCAGTTTTGTAATTGCTCTTTGTATTCTTTCAAGTTTTTTTATACATTTTTTTGTACTTGGTGACCATATCGTTGCTGCATATTCCAATCTTGGTCTTATCAGGGTGATTAGGATTTTCCTCACCATTTCTTCATCCAGGTATGTAAATGCCACTTTGATTGTTCTTATTAAATTATAAGTTTCTCCAAAAATCTTATTTATATGTTTCTCAGGTGACATATTATTCATAACAATGACTCCCAGGTCCTTCTCATTTTCTACTTTTTTTATTCCTTCTTTTCCCAAATTATATGATCCTGTTATTCTGTTTTTGCTTTTTCCAAATTCCATTATACTACACTTTTTTGTATTGAACTCCATCTCCCACTTCCTACTCCATTCTTGTACTTTATTTAGATCTCTCTGTAGTGATTCACAATCTTCTTCAGTTTTCACTCTTTTCAGTAATTTTGCATCATCTGCAAAGAAGCTCATATAGCTTTCAATTCCTTCATCCATATCATTAATATATATAGCAAACATTATTGGGGCCAGAACTGTTCCCTGCGGGACACCGCTTATTACTTCATTCCATTTTGAGTGCTGATCTCTTATCACTACTCTCATTTTTCTTTCTTGCAAGAAGTCTTCCATCCAATTTAGCAATTTACCTTGTATTCCTCCTTCATATTCTAATTTCTTAAGCAACTTCTTATGTGGTACTTTGTCAAAAGCTTTTTTTAGGTCTAGAAATGCACAATCAGCCCATCCATCTCTTTCTTGTATTATATCTATTAGTCTTGAATAGAAACATATTAAATTGGTGACGCATGATCGTCCTTGTCTGAATCCAAATTGCCTTGGATTTAGTACGTTGTTTTTTTCCAAGTATTTTACCCATCTACTTTTGATAATTCTTTCACATATTTTTGCTATTGTACTTGTTAGAGAGACTGGTCTATAGTTGGTAGGTTCTTCTTTATTTCCTCCTTTATATATAGGTACTATATTTGCTTTTTTCCAATCTTCTGGAACTTTTCCTTCTTTTAAGGAACTGCTTATTATGCTATGTACTTTGTCTGCCAGTTCATTCCTGCATTCTTTCAGAATCCAGTTTGCTATTTCATCTGGCCCATGCGATTTTCTGACATCAAAATTACCCAAGTGTGTCAATATTTCATTCTTTGTTACTTCTATTTCTTCCATAGGGGGGACTTTTTCCTTCCACTCAATCTCTTCAGGTTGTATATTTTCCCTTGTAAACACTGATTTAAAATGTTTGTTCATAATTTCTGCCATTTCCATTTCCTCAGTGTATTCAACTCCTCCTTGTCTTAATTTCTCTAAGTCTTGTTTGTTTTTCAGTTTATTGTTTACAAATCTGTAGAATAGTTTTGGTTGATCTTTACACTTTTCTATAACATCTTTTTCATATTTTCTTTTTTCCTCTCTGCACTTTTGTACATATTCATTTCTATAACCAGTATATATTTTCCATTTTTCAGGTCTTCTGTCTTTTTTCCATCTGTTCCAGGCTTTGTCTCTTTTGTCCTTTAACTCCCTACAACTTTTGTTGTACCAGCATTTTACATATTCTTTTTCTTGTTTTTGTCTTGGGACATACTTTTCCACTCCTTTTTTGTAAATTTTTGTCAAAATATTCCATTTCTCTTCCACTGTTGTTTCTTCTTTGTATATTTCTTCCCAGTTTTCTTGTTGGAAGAATTCTCTTATTTTATCAAAGTTTGTTTTTTCATACATCATTCTTCCTTTTCTATATTGTTCATTTTCTTTTCATATATTTTTCTTCATTAAGTTCCAGTTCAATCAATATGTGGTCACTTTTACCTATTGGTGTTTTATATTCAATCTTGTCCACTATTCTAGGTTCAGATGTAATTATTAAGTCTAGCCTCGATGGTTCTTCTTCATTTCTATACCTAGTGTTCTCTTGTATCCATTGTGTCATTGAATGGTCAGTAATCATCTCAAGTAGAGCATTTCCCCATGAGTCATCACCACTCTTTACTGTCATTTCTTCCCAGCAGATTTCTTTGCAATTAAAGTCTCCCATCATAACTATTCTTCCTCCGTCTTCCATTATTTTAGTTAATGCTATCTTTGTGTCCTCTAACATACTTTTATGTTCACTCTCCTCCCATGAGGCTGTTTTCGGAGGCACATAATTGATCACAAATTTTCTGCTCTTCTTATCTCGGTCTTCCACTTCTATCATAATCATCTCTACTGTATTCTTTCCATATATGACACCTTTCACGTTTATATCCTTCTTAGTCAGGAACATAACTCCACCCCCTTGTTTTTTCTCTCTGTTTCTAATCCAATAATTGTATGTATCATGTCCTACACTGTTGGGTGGTAGTGGGCCTTTTAATTTTGTTTCTACAATTCCCATTATGTCCGGTTCTTTTTCTTTCAAATAATCATTTAGCTCATTCAATCCTGTTATCAATCCATCTATATTTGTGTAAGACACTCTTAGTTTTCTGCCACTTCCATTGTATTCTCTGTTTCCCTTATGTTTTTCTTCAGTATGTCGAACTGCTTTATTTTCATGTTCACTACTCTCCAATAGAATCTCTCTTTCTCTGACTCCGTTCTTTCCTCGTTTTTTGCCTTAGCTTCAATTCTTTTCTGCTTTTCTGCCTCTCTTTCCTCCTTATTCATTTCTCTTTTTATCCATACCTTTTTATATTGATCATTTGTTGCTAGTTTCCCTGTCTTGGATAGAATTTTCTCTGCTGTTGTTTGTGACCTGAATTTAATCTTAATTGGTCTGGTCTTATCTGTACTATATTTTCCGAGTCTGAATTTTTCCTCAATTTCCTTTATAATTTCTGGTTCATCTTCCTGGACTAATTTTAATAAACTGCTTACTCTTTCATTTTCCTCCTTGATTCTTGCAGTTCTATCTGGGTTATGTTTCTCTTCCATTCCTAATATAATTATACATTTCTTTTTGTCAGCTAATTCTCTTACTATATTCTCCTTCTGTCTCATCACTTTAATAACTGAGTCTTCATTATGTTCTTTCAATTGCTGTTTGACTATGTCAGTGAATGAAACCTTATTCCCTTCTTGAGTTATTCTCCAATTTTTAGCTTCTGTAGCTAGTTTCTCTCTGTTTTCATTACTATTCTTCTTCAATTTCTCATTCTCCTCCTTTACATTTCCTAACTGTCTTTTTAGGTCCTCTATTTCTTCAGTTAAGTTTCTGTTAGCCTTCTCTAGTTGTTCCAACCTTTCAATTCTTTGAAAAATGGAGTCTACGTTACCTAACTTACGCTCCAAGTCCTCGATCACCTTATCAACTCTCTCCTCTAGTCTTATCAGTCGGGGGGGGGGGGGTTGTGTCCCCCCCACCCTCTTTAAATCCCTGGAACATATTCTCGTCACTTTCTTCTGTATTGCTCCTCTCTATACTTCTAATCTTTACATTTTTATTAGACATTTGATCCTCGCTAAGTCTTTTGTTTACCTTCCGCTTGTCTGGCTGGTCAAAGTCTACTCCCTCCTCATTTCCTTCCATTTCCCTCAGTAATCCCTCCCCTTTTCCTCTTTCCCTACGTTCCCACTACTCCACGAGCAATTTCCCCCCCACCCTGCAAAAACACTAGGCACTTCTCTTTGCGTTGGGATCCACAGACTTCACTTTTCTTCAGAACGTCTTCTAAGCCGTCCATTCGTTGAAGTGTGTGTGTGTGTGTGTGTGTGTGTGTGTGGGTGTGGGTGTGTGTGTGTGTGTGTTTTGCCCCCGTTAGGCAAGCTTATTCAGACGAAGAAACCTTCCGGCAGTCAAAGTGTCAACCCTTTGTGAAGTAAGGTGCCTCTTAAATGAATAAATTGTCTTGGAAGGAGCAAAATGAGAAAGAAAACGGTAATCACGAATAGGTATTCGATATCTGTTTACATCATTCAGAGAAGTTGTTTATTTATTTGTTTATCTATTCATTCATCTATTCATCTATTCATATATATTTATCTTGATATATGGGTGCTTATTAAAAGGACTTTGAGCGGGTGCTTGAAAAGACTCCCGTCATGTTAAGCCTGAGAGTATAGGAGTGGCACCATCATGGAAGGCGCTACACCAAAGGTTTCTCATAAAACACTGTCTCTTGTTGCTTGTCCACTGATATCATAAACGGGGATATGTTTATCTTGGACAAGAAGAACAAGAACAAGAACAAGATACAGCGAAGACATATCCGAGCTGACTTCGCCGTGATCTCTCTGAACTCATTATTTCCGTGTTAAAGACTCGAACCATAGGCAACAAATGATGACTCTCTCCCTCTCTCTCTCTCTCTCTCTCTCTCTCTCTCTCTCTCTCTCTCTCTCTCTCTCTCTCTCTCTCTCTCTCTCTCTCTTTGCATCTGCATAATTGGGAATTTTTTAAAGAGAAAATAAGGTTTTACATGTAGATACAAGCTTATATTAAGGTGTGTATTTGTATGCGCAATATGAACTACAGTCAGTACAGGTGTTTACTTTAATGAGAACAAGAACAAGATACAGCGAAGACATATCCAAGCACTATGAACCTGGAGCTGACTTCGCCGTGATCTCTCTCTGAACTCATTATTTCCGTGATAAAGAGTCGAATCATAACCAGCGAATGATGACTCTCTCTTTCTCTCTCTCTCTCTCTCTCTCTCTCTCTCTCTCTCTCTCTCTCTCTCTCTCTCTCTCTCTCTCTCTCTCTTTGCATCTGCATAATTGGGAATTTTTTAAAGATAACATAAGTTTTTACATGTAGATACAAGCTTATATTAAGGTGTGTATTCGTATGCGCAATACGAACTAGTCAGTACAGGTGTTTACTTTAATGTGTGATGTGACTTTCATTCATGACAAGGAATTGGGACATTCTCATACAAAGACTCTCTTGGGAAAGGATGACGAAGCTGAACGAGTTCGAAGTGCAGGAGCTATTGGGCAAAGGAGGCATCGGCTCTGTCTACCGAGCCAAGCGGATCATCGATGGCCAGGAGGTCGCCCTGAAGAAAGTGCCCTTGGCGCGGATGAAATCATATAGACGTCGCAACGGGAAGAGAATCCCGAAGGAAGCTGCGCTTCTGAAGAAGGTGCAGAAGGTGCCCGGCGTCATCAAGCTGTATGATTATTTTATCGCCAATGATAATTTTTATATGGTAATGGAACTTATTCCGTCGTCCATGTCGTTGTACGATTATATAGAAAACGACAACGACCTATCGAATGTAGAAGTCCGAAGGCTCTTCAAAAACATTGTTACAACTATAAAAGGATGTTTTGAAGCCGCGGTCTCCCATAAAGATATCAAGCCAGAAAATATACTGCTCTTCAGGGACAAGAGTTCAGGCCAGCTTGATATCAAGGTAATCGACTTTGGTTGCGGAGAGCGCATTACGAGTTACAAAGGAACGGACACAGGCGGAACTCGAATTTACTAGCCTCCAGAATACATCAAAGGAGGCGAGTTCCTGCACATGCCCGCAACAGTCTGGAGCCTGGGCACTCTTCTTTACTACATGGTGTGCCGCCGTGATCCTTTCTACACAGACGCCTCCATATGTAGGGCCAGTCCGTCATTCCCGAAGAACGTTCCGAACGTCTGCCGGGACCTAATAATGCGATGCTTCGCAAAAGACCCTTGGGGCCGCCCATCTCTCGATGGAATACTGTCCCATCAGTGGTTGGAGAATGAATCATCTTGCCTCTCCTTCGAAAAGGACGGAAAGACGGATTTCACTACCGAAGTGGAGCTCGAAACCGCTAACGTCGCCCGGAGAAATCCCAAGAGGAAAAAACGCCCGACGAAGCCCCAAAACGTCTCTTTATCCATAAAGAAGAAAGGAAGGAAAAGAGACCATTCTGAAGAGGATGACACGCTTCGTGGGAGAAAGAGGCGATAAAAATGATAATGCGCCCACTACAGTAATGGGACGACGGCTTGAGAGTCTTTGGACTTATTGATTTGTGCCACAACGGCCATTGGAAAAAATGCATGTTGTTAAGAAAAAGAAGATCCCTAAGGAAGAGGTTAAGTCGGTGCCAAGTAATTGGAAAAAGTCTAAATCTGTTACGAGAAAAGCAGAGAAAAGGGAAAGCTGCAATATGTGACAAGATTTAAGAACTTTACAAAGATAAAAAGTGCCAAGTTCAGAACTGGAGAACACATCATGCCCTTTAGAATTCTGTGGAAACTAATAACTGTCTGGTTCAACCGAATCAAAGCAAGACATCGTGAGAAAATGGGATTTCCAAGAAGTTTGATAAAGGGCATTGGTCCCTCAAGCGGCAGAGGGTTTCCCTCAGCTGAATAAAAACATTTGGCGATGCTTTGAAGATACAAAAACCCAACCACCTTTGTTCATAAAGGATGGCCGTCGTTTCAAGGCTCATTGTGATGGTGTTAATCCTTAAGCCTTGTTGAGATGGGGCTAGTTTAGTAGCCGCAAGGGCTAGCGACTTGAAAACTACTCTACATGCACAGTGTGAACGGAAAGTTAGTTAACTTCCCTCCAATTTATTCTAGTGACAGCACTTACTTGACGGGGACGTCACCTTGCAGCTTGGACTAGCGGCTACTAAACTAATCCCGTGTCAACAAGACTTTAAGCAATGTAGTTCAGTTCGAAGCTTTAAGATTCGTTTGAATAAACACCTAAGCAAGATCCTGTAATGCCTGCCATTTGTTTCATATTATATATTTGTTTATTTGTTTGTTATTATTTGTCTGTTTGTTTATTATCATTTGCTTGATTTTCATTTATTATTATTTATCTGTCAATTTATCATTATTTGCTATTTACCCGTTTGTTTATTATCTATCTATGCATTTATTCATCTTATTTAATATTTATGTTATTATAACTTTTATGCATTCATTTATTTATTTATTTATCATTATTATATTTTTTCGCATCCGACCTAGTTATGGACCAAACGGTCTCCTGTCGGCATGCTCCTCCTTTGTAATCCTTTGTAATTCAGCTAAATGGAATCATCAGGTGACAGTCGTTAAGTCTACATCAGTCTCTGACTCGTGCCGTTCACACCCTCCGCTCAGCGCTCCCTACGAGAAAGTAATACAACATGGCACATACCACAAACAGCAAAAGCTCCAAGAAACTTGAAGATATGGTGGAGAGTCTCGTGAAAGCAAGAGAAGAGGACAGACAGTTCCTTTTGCAAGCAAGGAAAGAAGACCAGCAGTTTCTAAGCGAGCTAAAAGCGATAGTCATACAATAAAGGCTGGAGATACAAGATCTCAAATCGACTGTAGTTAATCTCCAAGCTAGAGTGAAAGACCTGGAGACACGAGGAGAGAAGATATCATCATCAGTGGTTTAAAGATTGTGAAAACGTATTCGGAAGCCGTGAAAGGTGATTCCGACTATAGTGTGGATAACAGTGGACGGAACATTGTAGAAAATCAAGTGATCCATTCTCTAAGTAACAAGGAAATACAGATCAGAAACACAGAGATATCAGCTTGCCATACACTGGGAAAAAGAAAACAGGACGGTACCCAAAATGTAATCGTGAGATTCGTATCAAGAAAGTCGAAGGTGAACGTGCTGAAAAACGCCAAGAAACTGAAGGGGACGGGCATCTACGTGAATGAGCACCTGACGAAACGAACCGGAGAGATTGCCAAAACAGCACGCGACATGAGGAAACAAGGGAAGATCATCTCGACATGGACAAGAGACTGCAAGGTGTATATCAAGTGCAGGGATGAAAAAGTACGTCAGGTAAGTAATCTTGGACAATTAGTTGAATTTCAATACTTCACATTCCCTAATCTCCTGACACAAACATAACCATGAACACTACAACTAACACAAAAACAAAAACAAACATAACAAAAAACTGTTCTTCATGCCATACCCTTGTCCCTACCAATCACCTCAAATGTACATTATGCAAACATTTACATCATTTCATGTGTGTAAATATACCCGTAAATACTGCCAAAAATAACCACAATATTTTCAGAAACTGGTCCTGCACAGACTGCTCAAAAACATTTCCCTATCATGCCATCTCAAACACAGAAATTGATTTTTTGTTTTCCGCGCCAAATCTCGCATCAAAAAACCCAGATGTATATACCGTAATTAAGAAGTATAAAGAAATAGACAAAAAATATCAGAAAAGGAGTTTTCCATATCCAATCACAATACCCAAAATGACCCCGAATTAAATTTCTACTCAAAACTAACAAAAGACAGCGATTACTATAGTGATACACAATATGACACAGTATTTCGTGATATTGATGGATTCACACTAATTCACATTAATGCAAGGAGCCTAAACGCTAATTATTAGAAAATTGACTGTTATCTCAAGTTACTTAACGTTGCTTAAAAGTGGCAGTCTGCCGACAAGATTGACTAGATAAACACCATATGAGGACGGAGCCTTTATTTGTACGACGTTTCGCTTATTACAGCTTTTTCAAGCGAAACGTCGTACAAATAAAGGCTCCGTCCTCATATGGTGTTTATTTACTTAACGTTACTTGAAGTTATAGTGATAAGCGAAACATGGATTGACCCAGGATGTCTAGTAAACTTCCTACAAGATTATACTCCCTACAGTGTTAATAGACAGATCCAAAAAGGCGGGGGAGTCTCTATCTTCATAAAAAAATCAATTTCATGCAAACTAATAAATCAATCCACTAATTCGCATGAAAACCTATATGATTGCGTAGCCGTTGAGATTTTCTGTAAAAAAAATACCGTCATAACAAGTATCTATAGAAAGCCAGGCACGAACATCAATGAGTTCACAAATATGCTTGAAGAAATCATAACTCCATTTAGAAATAAAAACCTATATCTCTGTGGAGACTTCAACATAGATTTACTTAAGTATGAGACTCACGAACAAACAAGACACTTTACAGATATGATTTTCTCTTTAGATATATATCCTTTGATAAATAAACCAACCCGAATAACAAATACAAGTGAAACAATGATAGATAACATTTTCAACAATATTGTAAATTCCGAGATTCACGGTGGTATCTTAATAAGTGACATAAGTGACCATCTACCGGTATTCACTATCAATCCAAAAGAAATGCACTGCATAACAAAACCCAGAACGCACTAAAACGTAAAATAGACGAAAAAAGTATTGCAAAATTAAATCAATGCTTAAAAGAAGAAAATTGGGATCAGGTTTACGAGTCAGAAAATGCCAACCTATCATATAACGAACTTGTAAGCATTATCATGAGTAATGTAAACAAATGCTTCCCAGAGAGAGAAGTAGAAATAAAAACATATAAAGTAAACTCAAAACCATGGTTTACAAACGGTCGAAAGAAAAACCAACTTTACAAGAAATCTATTAAAAGCAAGTCCTTGACAGACGAAAACAAGTACAAAGCGTACAAAAACAAACTTACAACAATTGCAACTGCGAAAAAAATACTATGACACACTGCTTGAAAATTATAAAGGTAATATAAAAAAGACATGGGAAGTAATAAACAACTTAACTAGGCCCAAAAATAATAACAATGATGAATTCATAAACATTATTAAAAACGGAAAAACTAAAAAAGAAATGGCAAACGAATTTTATGAAGTTTTCTCCCTTGTAGGACCTAACCTCGCGAAACAAATAAAGACAGCACATCAAACTTATGAGACCTTTTTGAAACACCGAATAAATAACATTATGTTTTTAAAACCCGTCACGGAAAACGAACTTATGAACACGGCAAAATCAATGCAGAACAAGAAATCACTCGATTGCACACGAATCAATATGAACCTCGTAAAACAGATTATGCCTATCATCAAAAATCATTTTATGACAATATCCAATAAATCATTTGAACAATGAATATTTCCAGATGTAATAAAAATAGCGAGAGTAATACCGATATTCAAATCATCCGACAAATCAAGTTATAATAACTATAGACCAATTTTACTATTACCACAGTTTTCCAAAATTCTTGAAGTTATTCACAATTCGTCTCGACTCATTTCTAAAAAAGAAATGACTTCATTCACCATAGTCAATATAGATTTCAACGAAATCTTTCAACGTCAACAACAGTAATGGAATTAACTGAAGAGATAACTAACAATATAGAACAAAAGAAAAAGACAACCGGCATATTTATTGATCTAAAAAAGGCATTTGACACAGTAAATCATGAAATCCTAATTCGAAAGGCCGAGTACTATGGGCTAAGAGGTAAGATTAATGACTGGTTAAAAAGTTATCTAAAAAACAGGAAACAATATGTAGCCATTGAGGAAGAAAGATCACATATTCTACCAGTTACATGCGGAGTACCTCAAGGTTCAGTTCTAGGACCCAAACTATTCTTATTATACATTAATGACATTACAAATGTATCCAACCTTATGAAATTTATACTGTTCGCCGACGATACCACCATTCTATGCTCTGATATAAATTCCGACAAACTGATCAAGACAATTAATGAAGGATTATGTCAGCTATCTAACTGGTTTTCAGCCAATAAACTATCCTTAAATGTATCAAAAACTAACTACCTGTTTTTTCTACAAAAATAATGAAAGCACTAAGCCGATCAAAATAAACAACGAAATTATTGAAAAAGCGTCCGTCAGTAAATTCCTAGGCGTGTATTTAGACGATCAATTTAACTGGAAACATCATATAAATCACGTGATAAATAAGATGTCCAAAACTTTAGGAATAATGCATAAAATGAGAAATACCCTCAATGAAAATACCCTTCGTACCATTTACTGTAGTCTACTACTACCACCATACCTAAACTACTGTTTAGAAATTTGGGGTAATACTTATGAAACTAATCTTCAACGCTTAATTACCTCACAAAAAAAGGCACTGCGTATAATGTGCAATGTAGGTTGTTTAGAACATACAAATAATTTATTAAAAAAACTAAATCTACTGAAATTCATGGACTTAATAAAGTACAAAACCGCCTTTGTTATGCACCAAATCTACAATAAACAAATGAATCAAAACATTGAAATTTTACTCAACTTACGAAACAAGCTATGCGACTAGGCATACAAATGACTTTAAAACTCAATACAGAACAACCAAAAAAGGCCAATGCTTATCTATTATAGGTCTTAACACATGGAATAAACTTGAAAAGGAATTACCTAAGACAAAATGTTTATCAACATTCAAACGATATTTAAAAAAGTCATTAATCTATAAGTATTAGTATATTGAACATTTCAGGTCCATTTCATGATTGTATTCATGGAGAAACTGTCATGTACCGCCCAAGTCTGCCGCTCTTTTTTTTTTTTTCCTTGTTACTGCAGGTAACGGTGACCCGGATCCGCGCAGTAAGCAATTATCGTCCCGTCAACAATCGACCTGACCTCTCACCTGATCCCCACAAGGTGCGATGCTCACAAGTGATCCCGATTACTACGTGAGGTCGGAGTTAGCAGGCGTCGTGTCACATCTCATTGCCCAAAAAGAAAAAAAAAAAAAAATATATATATATATATATATATATATATTATATATATATATATATATGTATATATATGTATATATATATATGTATATATATATATATGTGTATATATATATATATATATATATATATGTATCATACTAACATGTAACAAAAGTAAATAAATAAAATGAAAATCATTCTTTCCTTAAAGAGAGAGCAATTCCCCATAAGCTTTGCTTCACGCTCTCCCTTTTCAACAAGTAATTTTGTAAAAAAAAAATTGTATATATGTATGTATAAATAGTATTTTATTTTGTTGAATAAACCTTAACTAACTGACTAACCATATGGCAAAATAATGTGTACACAGGGTGGTGCCGGTTTAGTATGTGGCCTACGATTTTTTTTTTTTCTCTGGTATAGTATGTGGCCTACCTATTCGACGCACCAAGGAACGCGCCAAGCTTTGCAGTATATATAGTTTGTAATCTTTAAGTAATAACAGTTCTCCGTCTGTGATTCCTTTGTCATCACTGTTTAACAGAGGTACGTTTTTCAAACTTTACCATTACGTTTTAATTTTGTTTTTTAAAGTGTAACTTACTAGTTTAAACTTGTTGTTATATTCTAATTATTTGTTTATATTTTTCATAATTTTTCATATTTCTTTGCAGTTAACCTTACCCATCCAGAGATGTTGCTCAGAGAATTTTATTTGACAATTGCTGCTAGTGATGAAAGTGCAACGTCAATTTTACGAGAAAAGGGTGTCCTACAGGAACAACATTTATGTGAGAAGTGTGATGGTCCCATGAGACCAGTATTTATATTGTCGAACTGTTCGGAATATCTAAAACGATAGAAACGGCTCAATCTGACACACATAGTAACTTTGTTATTTTCTCAGATTCTTTGAGTGCATTACAGTCAATTAAGTCAGGTAACCAAATGGTAAATTCTCTCTTGGGCAAAATCATAAGCGCACTTTCGACGACCAACAAGTCCATGACTCTCTCTTGGATTCCCAGTCACATTAGGATCCTCAGGTAACGAGAAAGTGGGCACGCTGGCCAAATCTGTGTTAGAAAATGACTTTATTATAGATATACCCACAGACATAGGCACTTTCAATTCAATCTTAAGAAAACAATTACACACCTACTGGTAACACCAGTGGAACAATCTCCATATCACACATAAACAAAAGGAGCACATAACAGACTGGTCAACATCCCACAGAAGCAATAGACGGGAGGATGAATTCCACCTAGATCCTTACATCACTGGCGTATTTCCTCCCTAGTGCAACACCTCCAATAATACACTATCTATAAGACATATACTCATACACTACATGAAATATAACACATAGCGGCAGACGCTTATACATCACTGCAGACTCAACAACATTCAGTTAAACGTGACAAATATCTTGGCCAATGGCTGTTTCCTTATGGACAAGGTAGCGTTTTAATTGTACACAACCGGACTATTGTAGAAATTGTAATGGTAAATTAAACCGGGTTGCAGGTTCACACCAGGCTTAATGACCCCATTATGGGTCAATAGCCTTATATATATATATATATATATATATATATATATATATATATATATATATATATATATATATATATATATATATATATATATATATATATATATCCATTGATCAATCAGGATCGAACCGTCGTAGAAGAAACACCTCCCGCTCTCGCTCCGAAAAGTTACGTTGACCAAAGAAGAAATCCCCGGTGCCCGAGATATTTCTCGCACTCTAAGAAACTCGCTCTGCCGGAAGACATTTATCCTTTTTAACTCTCTTGTACAACCACCATAGTCCTTGAGGTCTCAAAACTAGCTCTGCAGGAGAGGGAGGAAAGCCCTCCCGGTTTCGTACCACTAGTGTACTACCGGCATAGGTACGTGCGTGCTTGGCCAGTATCATCAGCGACAGTAGCCGTTCCTCTTAATGTTCGCGCATCAAAACATAGCAAGGTCAGTGTAATAGCCGACTCGGTCCATCCCTCTCCTCTCCCACCCTCTAAACCTAACATTCATCGCAATGCTGTCTATCCCCCGACAACAATCGCTCTCTTATCACGACCCCAGTTTTCAACAATACGTATATACAACCAACCAATACAAACAAACCAAGGTTAAAGAATTATGGGGCACTCTAGCCAAACAAAACATTTACAGAAACTCATCCCACTACACAATCCATACATTCTTATGACACAACCACCGAGACTGCCAGAAAAATACAAAAGATCCATTTACCTCCAGAAGATACGAAATACAAGACCCTCCCGAACTCAACGCAAACCGAACACTTGTCATCAGTCAAGTAGATCCACATGTCAGTAACGACACAGCTCAAGAAATCAAAAGTGAAATAGAAAGACTAAATCTCAACACCAAAGTCACACAAGTCATCATACTTCTTCGCACAAACACAATACTTAAAATCAAATTTGAAACAACACAAATGGTGAAAGACAGTCTCCTAAAGGGTCTCAAAATGTTCTCCCAATCATTACCCACACATGCACTCAAACAAGAAACATACACCTATATCCAGTAGTGGGATTCAAATTTTTCGTCAGCCGGTTCTGTTATAGTCGGTGTATTTCCATCTGACACTAATTTGCAACCACTTCTTAGCCACATTTTCTTTATATTATTGTTATCAATTAAATATTCTAACTAGAAATATGGAAAACTAACAATATTATATTTAAAATGCATCTCTGGCTGCCAAACGTAAAAAATATTCAAATATTTACATACGAAAAACCTGAAAAATTGTCAGGTGGAAAAAAAAAATGGGGTATAGACCTGGGTGCCAACCTATAGTTAGTCTCGTGATCAAAAAATTCGATTTGGGCAACCTAGTGCAGGTGTATTTATTTTTTTACGGACGCATGTTTGTGTGGGGGTAGTGTGTGCATGTGTAGGCTATGTATGTGCTTACACGTGTGCATATGTGTACATGTACATGAGTATGTGTGTGCAATGCATTTGTGTTATTTATAAACAAACATGTTTGTGTGGGTAGGCCTAAGGAGTGTGTATGAGAGTGCGTGTATGTATGTATGTCCATAATTATAATAAAATGTAGTTTAATAACACAAATATAC
Organism: Oratosquilla oratoria; assembly: GCF_046742065.1. Taxonomy (NCBI): domain Eukaryota; kingdom Metazoa; phylum Arthropoda; class Malacostraca; order Stomatopoda; family Squillidae; genus Oratosquilla; species Oratosquilla oratoria. The sequence continues at coordinate 24,830,077 of NC_134794.1, read as the reverse complement.
AGAGAAACCAAGCACTATATACATGAAAAAAACTGGTAACCACTTGTGTAAATAAACTATGCAATAAATCACTAACGAAAGTTACGAAACATACCGTCCCGGTACTTATCGGATGAGATGCAGAAGACCACTGACCAGTTGAGCAACTAGTCGGTTCGCCAGTTAGCCGGTTCGCCGAACTGACAAATTTGCGTGAGCCGGTTCTAGCGAATAGGTAAGAACCGGCTGAATCCCACTACTGCCTATATCCCACAATGCAACAATTGCTACTCCCTTGATCACATCCGCAGACAATGCCTACACCCATTCCTGTACATGGCTTGCTCCAACTGCATTTCTAAAGAACACAGAAGAGAAAACTGCCATTGTGCTCTACCAAAATACCTCCTTTGCCAAGGTAACCACCCAGCCATTGCTCTACGCTGCCCCAAAAGGAAAAAAATATATAAAAGAAAAGAACAAGCAAACACAGCAACAGACACACACCAATACAGAAACATATGCCTCTACCACAAAATCAACACCCACCCACCCCTCTACCACAACACTCACAACCACACCACTACAACACATGGCAACAATAAACACAACCATAACAATAACCACCTTAATGGACAAAGCAGAACCTGGAGCATTCCAAGACACACTGAACACCATATACCAAGTCATAATCCCACCCAAAGCCATCAACACACCCCTGCTTTCAAAAACACTTAAAAACCAAATCCAACCCCACATCCCACTTAATACTACACGAACCACGGGTCCCATGGAAGCCACGGAACAAGCTCTAAAAAGACCTGCTTCAAACACCGATAAAACTAATCCCCAACAGAATCAACGCTCAACCAAAGAACAAATAACCTGGGACTTCAGCTTGTAACACAAGAAACCGAACAAATACCACCAAACCCCACAGATGAAACTCTCAAAACACAAATTAACAACCAAAAAATAAAGAATAATATACATAACACCACAACAAGAAAAGGACATAATTGAAAAAATAGCCAAAGACACGATAGACCTAACCACTTACCCCCAGAACAAGAACAAACGAAACCAGATTCCACTTTCTAAAACAAAGATACTACGACCTCCACAACAAGAACACAGGATACGAAGCACACTGGTCATACAAAGTCGACTAAACAACAACTACACACTTCCAAACCTCAACATCATGGAACATATAGACATTATACAACACAATATAATACAATGGGCATTTGGCAGAAGGTACGAGCTATGTAACATATACAAAACAACACCAGACATAATACTTTTAAACTCGATAGGTACACCCGACAGACTAGAAATACACAACTACACAGTTCACAGACGAAATGACACCAACCAACCACAAGTATAGCAATAACCATTAAACATACCATCAAATACAAAATACTAGACAACTTTCAAGACGAAATACTAGGAAGAATAGTAATGGATGAATGAGTTTACATTAGTGTGTATAGAAAACCAACTAATGTAAACTCATACATCCATTACTACTCTTCCCACCCTGATAATGTAAAAAGATCGGTTTTCTCATCAATATTCCTTAGAGCTTTACGGGTCTGCAGTCCCAAGTACATTGATGAGGAAATAAGATATGTTTACGATATTAGTTTTGGATTGAAATATCCTAAACATTTCATTGATGTTTGTTACAATTTTGCAAGGAAAACTTATTACAATTCTCAGCCTAACAAATCCAAAGTCCATAATAACCTAGTAGTTTTACCTTACCAAGAAAATTTAACTATTGTTCCCAAATTACTTAAGAATTTTAACGTCAATGTAGCCTTCAGAAACAATAACACTATCAAACAATACCTAATTAATAATTCTAAAAATTGCCAAAAAGGCTGTGTGTACAAAATTCCTTGCAAAATATGTGATAGATTCTATATCGGCCAAACGGCAAAAGATCTTTCTGTCAGGATAAAACAACACAAGAAATGTGTCAAAGACGGGAATGAGTCAAGTGCCATTTATAAACATTTAAGCACTTTTAATCACCCTATCAACTGGGAAAACGCTAGAGTGATTACTTTCAACAATAATTTTGGCGAAAGGAATTTAATTGAAAGTTGCCTGATTAAAATCACAAATGATAACAACTTTAACCTTAACTTAGGATTGTACAAAATTGATAATTATATTTGCAAAGAAATAGCCAATAATTACAAAATGTAAGAATGCTGGACGTGTGACCCACGCCCGGACAATTCGTCCACATCCTTTCCTAGTGAGTTCCTTATACTATTGTCCTACTATATTATGTTTGCTGTACCCTCTTTCTTTGTAATTTACACTGAAGATGTAATATACGAAAGCGCTCTGATCCGTTTATTTTCTTAAGTGGTTATCTTATATATATATATATGTTTTTTCACACTAGATGATGCAGTTATATATAAAGATATTCAAGGGATTCAAGATATTTCTTTATAAAAAGTAATGTCCATAATGTTCATAAATTACATGGTTATTGACAAAATGATAAACTCAAACAACTTGCACGAGTAGATTTTTTATTATTTAACAATAATAGTCACCGTTTATTGCAATTCAAAGAAAATTTTCTTCACACACACCCTTCGTTTTTGTTTTGATTTTCAACAATTTATTTATTTTTACTTAATTATTCATTTTGCAAATATATATTTATAAAATTACACTGTATAGAAATTGTGAAGGTGGCACAAAAAAGTACATGGCACTAATTTCCATTGTAGTCCTCTTAAAAAGCAAAAATCCATATACATTTAAACAGTATCTAAAGAACTAATATTAGGGAAGTTAAATCATAATCATTACCATAATATTTGACTTAACTCCCTATGCAGAGAAATAAACAACTACTGTAGCTAAGATCAGAAGATGTCATTACAAATAATAATCTTTGACATAACTCATCGAATAGATATAAGAACTTAAGAACATAAGAACAAAAGAAAGAAGGAGACTGCAAGAGACCACAAGGCCTACACTAGGCAGCTCCATACCCATCACCACATGTCATCCCCATCCATAAAGTTGTCTAACAGTTTCTTAAAACAGCTGAACATAACATAAGAATGAAGGAGACTGCAAGAAACAATTAGGCCTACACTAGGCAGCTCCATATTCATCACCACCTATCATCCCCATCCATAAAGTTGTCTAACCGTTTCTTAAAACAACTGAACATAACATAAGAATGAAGGAGACTGCAAGAGGCCATAAGGCCTACACTAGGCAGCTCCATATTCATCACCACCTGTCATCCCCATCCATAAAGTTGTCTAACCGTTTCTTAAAACAACTGAACATAACATAAGAACATAAGAATGAAGGAGACTGCAAGAGACCATAAAGCCTACACTAGGCAGCTCCATATTCATCACCACCTGTCACCCCCATCCATAAAGTTGTCTAACCGTTTCTTAAAACAACTGAACATAACATAACATAACATAAGAACATAAGAATGAAGGAGACTGCAAGAGACAATAAGGCCTACACTAGGCAGCTCCATATCCATCACCGCCTGTCATCCCCATCCATAAAGTTGTCAAACCGTTTCTTAAAACAACTGATTGTTTCAGCGCTCGCTGCATGGTTACTAAGTGTATTCCATTCGTTGACCACCATATTAGTAAACCAATTCTTGCCTATTTTATTCTTAAATCTAAATTTGTCCAGTTTAAATCCATTACTGCGAGTCCTGCCCTGTTGTTTTAATATGATGACCTTGTTTGCATTACCCTTGTTAAAACCTCTGATCCACTTGAACACCTCTATTAGATCACCCCGCATTCTTCTCTGTACTGATTCTAGTGAATTTATGTCCATTCTATAGGACGGAGGCCAAAAATGTACCGCATAGTCAAGGATGGGTCTAACTATCGCTGGATAGAGTTTGATAATTACCTCTCGACTTCTATTTGTTACCCTCCTTGCAATGAAACCTAATGCTCTGTTAACTTTATTCCTGGCACTAATGTACTGTTTCCTGGTTTTAAGGTCCGGACTCACTAGAACTCCCAAGTCTCGCACTCAGTTTTCTCTAAAAGCGTGTTATCTGACCTGTATCTATTTTTGTGGTTGTGTGGTCCTACGTTTAACACGCTACACGTAGAGATATTGAAGTTCATTTGCCATTTCACCTACCATGTGAACAATTTGTTAAGGTCATCCTGCAGAATCTCTGCGTCGTCTCCTGACCTAATTAGGCGTCCTATTTTAGTCCCGTTCGCTAACTTACTAACATCACTATGTATCCCATCGTCTAAGTCGTTTATGTACATAATGAACAACAAGGGACCCAAAACCGAGCCCTGGGTAACCCCACTAGTAACATTGTTCCACCTGGATTTTACTCCATTTATGGTGACCCGCTGTTTTCTGTTACTGATCCAAGCTCTGATCCATTCTAACACTTTTCCTCCTCTGCCATGGGCTTTGATTTTATTTAGTAGTCTCTGCTGTGGCACCATGTGGTTTCAGCGCTCACTACATGGTTACGAAGACTATTCCATTCGTTGACCACCCTATTAGTAAACCAATTCTTGCCTATTTTCTTCTTAAATCTAAATTTGTCCAGTTTAAATCTATTACTGCGAGTCCTTCCCTGTTGTTTTAATATGATGATCTCGTTTGCATAATCCTTGTTAAAGCTTTTGATCCACTTGAACACCTCTATTAGATCGGTGTCCGGACATAATCCCTCCTGGACACAATCCCCCCGGACAAAATCCCTCCTGGACACAATCTCCCCGGACAAAATCCCTCCGGACAATATCCCTCCTGGACACAATCCACCCAAGACAATATCCCCCCTGGACAGAATCCCTCCTAGAGTATATGTTTATGTATTTGAATTTATCAATGTATTTTGATATATATTCTCATATAATATTTGACTGTACACGCGTGTATATGTTTATTTATGTATTTTAATATATATAATATTTTCATATATGTTTGTAAGGTGTAGTAGTGAAGCAAAAAACTTTTTTTCATAAATGATTTATTCAAACAAGTATATAAATGTCTGTACTGTATTCATTAGCACCTCGGTAAGGTAAGGTAAGGTAAGATGTTAATTGCTTTGCATGTGATGAAATATAATAGGAGAACTGCTAATCTGAATAATATGGGGGGATTTTGTCCAGCGAGCTCACTTTTGTGGAGGGATTCTGTTCAGAAGGGATATTGTCTGGAGGTATTTTGTTCAGAAGGGATATTGTCTGGAGGTATTTTGTCCGGGGGGATTGTGTCCGGGAGGGATTATGTCCCGGATCTATTAGATCACCTCTTACTCTGCGTCTTTCCAGAGAGTGTAAGTTAAGGTGCCTGAAGTATTGATCCAATACAAGATAGTAATGATAACTGTAATAAAAAGAAAATAAAAATAATAAATTTATACTATATTGCTAAGATAAAAACATATTACTACAGTTAACAGTCTTTGACTTAACTCACTATTTGAAAAGAAATAAAACTGATGGCAACTGGAGTATTAATAAAAATGTAGCAACAAAGAGAAATGTTATGTTATAACATATTATAACAAAGAGAAAGAACAATAAAAGAATTATACAATAACACTAATGATACGAGAGTTGTACTGAACTTAGTAATTTTACATAAGAAAAGATATAGTACAAGCAAATAGTGATTATGACTATTAAGCTGTAATCACACAATTGTTTAATGTATATTAAAGTACACATAAGGAAACAATTTAATCGGAATTATCCCCATGGTATATAAGGAACTAATAATAAATAAATAAAAAATCCTGATTTCTGGATATTTTTTAAAACTTATTTGGTGTTTAAAGTAAAAAATCAGATAAAAATATTACAGCCGGTGTCCTCAGTAGAAATCTTTGGGTAAATCCCATCCAAACAGTTGAAGTACTCGCACAGGAAAAGCTACAACTAAAGTGATCTATGTCTATTGGAGTCAGGATTTCCCCAAGATCCCTTTTGCCATGGTGATGCGTCATCTGCTAATGACCTTAGGGAAGCAAATGAAACTGCCCTTATATGGACACGGTTCTGGTGCGACAAGATATGATGATGATGATCTGCTAATGTTGTCTCATTCTTATTATGACCCTTGTCCATTAGATATCTATTGTCTATTTTTTCTAGTCTTTTCATTGATGCTGACCCTATATAAATGATAACAAAGATCAACATGAGATTTGCAATGTTATGATTACAAAGATCAACATGAGGTTTGCAATGTTATGAATGTGGTTGATGCTCTCATAGCTCTCCGACCTCATCAGTTAGTTATCCGGGGGCATGCGCCTTTCATTTCCATTCCCTGTCACGTATCACAAAGTGTTCACGTGCTTTCTTTGTGCGGTGGCTGTAAGATCTCAAACATGGACGTACTTTCACCCCCCCCCTTATACCGGCCACCTGTCAGCTGCGTCCAAGTTGACCCACAATGGGTCAAGTCTTTTGTTCATTCCCTTGCGTTTAGGTCAAGACCCGGGGACGTTAGCATTCGCGGTACATATTGCCAAGCTATATGTTTTGTATTATTTTTTGTGTATGTTTTTCTTTTATCTGTATAACCAGATTGCTTACAACTGGTCTCTTGGTGTATGGCGGTATCTCTTTACCTTATGTGTTAGTATTAAGATTTATTATGTATATGTATTTGCATAGTAGTTTTGTGTGGGTTCCTTTAATGGTCGTATAGTAGGTTAGGCTTCTATGCCGTTTTCAAAGTAAAATAGGGAAAAATTTCCTCTCTGTCCTTTCGGCCTATTTCGGCATTCGTGAGCCGGCTTAGGTCACTTGCCGCCTATAAAAGTAGGAACCCTCTTGCTTCGGGGCTTTTTTCTTTCGTTCGACTTCAACGAGCCAGATCGGCCGTGGTCTCCGTGGGAGACATTTCCCCCGTCACCTAAGGGTGTGTAAGGCAGCCTAGGTATGTACTCACTTAATTTTTTAGGAAGTTATCCTCAGTTTGGGTGAGAAGTTTAAGATCCCCTTTTGAGATTTAAAAATTGTGAACCTGGTGTGTCGTGTAGGCTTTTGCCAGAGTTCTGTCTTAACCCTGGTGGAATTCTCTTTCGAGGGTTAAGTTTGATTGAAATAAGACGTGTCAATTTTTAGGCTTTGGTCTTGTCAATCTGTTGTCGTGGGTGACCTATTTTAATTTTCTATTCATGTGGTTGAGTACCTTTTGGAATAGGTTTTTGAGTTGACATATTTATTAGGTTATCGTCAATCTCTAGTTTTTCTCCACCCTTTTTAAATTTACGTGTATTTTTCATTGCGGGTTTTTTTACTATTTGTTAGGTCACATTTCTTGGGTAATTTGAATTTAGGAGTCACTCTGATTTTGTCCTTGTTCTGGCCCGTACGTGATCTGTTTTAGTTACCTTTTTAATTTCCACAAGTGCTATTTTTTTCGTTTTCTTCTAAACGTGTTATTGTTATTATCTAATTCTTAATTGGGTTATCTCACGTGAATTATTTTTGCTACTCTGTTTCTTAATTTTACAACATTTCTGTGGCAAATAGGGGTTTTAGTGTTTACTTGTTTTTGTAAATAAGATTTTAAAATGAATCCCTAGTTTAAAAGAACCTGGATATGGCTGGGGCCATTGGACTGGATTGGGTGAAGATAAATAAAAACAAATAGTAATATAAATTCATAAATAATCTGCCCCCTCCCCCCTTTGGGTCGTTCCATGACAGTCCCTTACTGCGTCGTAACACTCACCATTGATATATCCGCCCCAGATACATCGGAAGTTCCTGACCTGAGCCTTCTCCACCTGATAGAATAGAAAATTAAAGCCACGGCGACCATGAGAATTACGAGAAGAATCCCTAAGACGACAGTCGTGGCCATCAGAGTCGTGTATTTAGACTGGGCCAGGGTAAGCTCCTCTTGGGCCTTGTCAAGCTCCTTCTGAGTCTCATTAAATTTCCCAAGCTTCTCCTGGGACTCAGCAAGCTCCTCCTTGACCTTGTAGAGCTCATTCTGGACTTTGGCGCGTGAGTTCTCTGACGTTTGAAGTTCCTTTTTGGTCTCGGTAAGGTTCTCCCAGTGCTGATGGAGATTGCCCACAAGTTCTTGAAGGACACTCGCAAAATCGAAAGTGGATAAGTTGATATCTGCCAAGGGAAGGAGAACGACTTTCAGTTACCAAAGTATTAACAATTACAGGGAGAACCCCAATTACAAGATAAACAGGGGAAGAAAATCTGTCCTTTCATGTCTCCCCTACACAGCCAGTGGAATTCATGCGAGGCAGCAGAAAACCAAGAGCATAGAGAAAGTTACAATACACACACACACACACACACACACACACACACACACACACACACACACACACACACACACACACACACACACACACACACACACACACACACACACACACACACACACACACACACACACACACACACACACACACACACACACACACACACACACACACACACACACACACACAAACATATATATATATATATATATATTCGTGAAGCGTGGCAGGAGATTCTCTTTTAAGCATATTCTGTTGAAAACGACAGCAAATTCATTAGAAATTAATTTCTTTCTTAAGCTTTCTAGCTTTCGGAAAGTAGATATCTGGGGAAATGAGAGGGGAAGAAGCAAATTTCCAATTGACATTGGTAACTTATATTAACACAGAAGTCTATGTTATGTACAAAATTTTTCATTTATTTTGTATATAACATAGACTTCTGTGTTAATATAAGTTACCAATGTCAATTGGAAATTTGCTTCTTCCCCTCTCATTTCCCCAGAAATCTACTTTCCGAAAGCTAGAAAGCTTAAGAAAGAAATTAATTTCTAATGAATTTGCTGTCGTTTTCAACAGAATATATATATATATATATATATATATATATATATATATATATATATATATATATATGTATGTATTTATATATATATATACATCTTCAGCTTTAAGTAAAATAAGGTGACACTGCATCTGGAAAGTGTAAGCGGGGAAGTGGAAGAAGGATCATAAGTAAGTTCAGAAGGAGGTGCTGGAAATTCAAATTTGCTACATGGTTTGGATATTTCGTTGCTTGTAATGGACTATTGATTAATGACGCTTTCATCCTTGGGTGTAATCTCTCACTCCTGCTTATGTTTATCCAATTTATAAAATCTTGACTAAGATTATCATTTAACCTTGGCTATATTCGATTAAATACTATTCATTTAAACCTCTCTCAAAATTTTGCTGTTTTATGTAAAGGCTACCATTCTCCCAATCCTGTCGTTGAATTCGTTAACTAAAATATGTAAAAATATTTCTGGGTTCATGTTGATCTCTTTTTTTGCCTTGATCAATTCTATTGTTAGGTAATGTAACATTGAAATTTAGGAAAAATTTCACCATCAATTATAATCTCTTTATTTTGAACTTTCGCGTTGAACTTCATTTTGGTTTTACTCTTATTTATTTTTAAACCTAATTTGATACTTTCCTTCTTCAGATCACTCAGCATATTTTTCAAGCCTTCTGCTCTTTCTGAAATAAGAATAACGTTATCAGCAAATTTCATGTGGTTAAAGCATTCACCATTAATCTTCAAACCTTTCTCTTCCTAACTCAACCTTCTGAAAATCTCTTCCAAGCAAGCTGTAAATA